>NC_142372.1:23775777-24124527 GCF_059441005.1 Hippichthys cyanospilos | reverse complement strand
ACTAAATCATTTCCAAAATATTATTTCGGGTGCGGCTCACGCGGCCCGGTACCAGTTGATCCACGGACCAGTGGTTGGGGACCGCTGGCCCTAAACCAGTGCGTCTAAATTATATTTTGCAAAGCCCCCCCTAGGAAAGAGAAAACATTCCGTGCCCACTTGCCACGCCAACCATAAATAAGATGATTTTCTATAAACATTGTGTAAGTATACCTCAAATTGTGTCGTTGTTAACTCTGACAAAAGAAAAAAGCAATATAAACCAAAGTTCAACGACTGTTAACAATTTTTTAACAGCATTTCTTCAGGATGAAGTTTTGTCTAAGCAGAAAAAAAAACAAGTGTATCAAAGTGCAGTTACACTTCACATTGCAAGAACTAATGCTTTTCCTTGGGGTCTTTCGCGACCCCCTGGCATTGCCTTGCACCCCTTCAGGGGGGCCCGCCCCACTACTTGAGAAGCACTGGTTTAAACGGTGAAAAGCGCCTGTCACAGCCATTGCTTAAATTCTAACCTACCACTAAATTTCTTTAAAATCCTGAAAATACTTGCTTGTTTAGGACTTTAAAAGAGAGAAAATGTGTGCCTAATAAAGGCCGTTTTTGCCTGTTTAGACTATTGGCCAAAAGCTGCCACTGTGCCCAGGAAAGGCACGGGCACAGAATTTTGCAATTGGAGACATGTCATAAATGTTCAGTTCAAACATATCTATCATCCAACCATCCATCCATCCATCCATCCATCCATCCATCCATCCATCCATCCATCCATCCATCCATCCATCCATCCAGCTTGAGCAGGAAAGCCCAGACATCCCTCTCTCCAGCCACTTCGTCCAGTTACTCAGAGTTACACCAGCGTGTCCAGGGTTGTCCCTGGGAAATGCCCAGAACACCACACCTGAGAGGCGTCTGGACGGTATCCTCACCAGATGCCCGAACTACCTCAACCGGCTTCCCTCAACTTGGAGGAGCAGCAGTTCGACACTGAGCATCCCCCAGAGATTCTCACCTAAGAGAGAACCCAGACATCCTACGGAGGAAGCTAATTTCAGTCACTCATATCCGGGATCTTGTTCTTTCGGTCAAAACCCACAGCTCTTGCCTATGGTCAACAGTGTAGGAAGTAATGCAATACAAAAGTAATGTATTTACTGTAATGCATTACTTTTTGCTGTCCGTGTGTCAAATTCTCCCTTTTGTTACTTGAGAGAGATTCCTGTGTAAGGCATTAGACACAAAAAAATAGGAACATTTTACTCTTTACAAATGACAGAAATGCGTGTATCAATGCATTATAATATATAGCACAAAAGGCTCCTAAACCCTTTAAATTTATAATACTATTTGAAGCCGTTCATAACATGAATTCAGTTCATTTGGTTGCCTTGAGATGGCGCTGGTGTATTTTTGCTATGCAGAGAACTTTGTTCAGGTCGTTTTAGTTGCAGAGGTGGGCAACTTATGTTCATTTTTTTGCTGGTCTGACATTTCTTAGTTATCAGAGGCCCCGCCCCCTCCCGACGGTCTGTCAATTTTCCATGCTTTACATCATACAAAAATGATGGACGTCGGGTCTCATTTATAACTGCCTGCCACGCAAGTATATAAGACTGTTTCATTGACATTTGTCTGAATTTGATCCGTCACATAAACTAAAACAAAGTATTGCTGTGGTTAAATTTATTTTTTTTTAAATCGTCTTTAGTTGGGGATTCATCTTGCATTTCCTGGCCAAGAGCCAATCAGAGAAAAAAATGCAAATTTGAGTTCACACCCATTGGTTGCTTGAAAAAGTGACCGCCTATAGTAGAAACACATCCCAGAATGGTCTTATCAGCGAGCTCAGTCACTGGTAACCCTGGGACACTGTCCATACTAAGAAATAATAATTGAAAAAAAACCGTTATTTGTAATGATTAATCTTTATTTGTTTGATAGGATTCAAATTCAGCTTTCGTGTGTGCATCACTCCGAAGGGAAAGATTCTTTCAAATGAACTGCAGTGTTTGTTTCTACCAGGAGAGGTCACTAGGCAGGGGCGGTCACTTGCTGAATCTTCCCAAAATGAAGTTTTTGTTAAAGCAATTGGCCACAAGTGGTCCACAAGTGTTGTTTGACCATCATTAAGCCTTTCACTCCCGTTGGGACAATGGGTCCCACAGATTTTGAAAAAATGGCAGTGGGTATAGGAATGCTTAGCAATAAGATGAAATCTGCAGGTGCTGCATCCCAGCGGTTCAATACACACCTATCCACACATTCTTGTGGCGACAAGCAACTTTTCCATACACAAGCCAATGCTGGGCCCACTGTAAACACGGTAGCTTGCCTAGTACAATATCTCCTCATTTAACCATCTAGTACTGGCACAATAAATTGATAATTTGTGTATATAACATGTATTGCAGGCGTTTGATGATCCTTTTCACTTCTCTGACACGTTTATGAGAAAATACCAATGGGACAAAAAATTCCAGGTCCTTGTAACTTATCTATGGAAATGGGACTTCTTAAACTAATTCCAAGTATTCTAGACTTATAAACAAGTCATATATGCCATAAGTTACTTTTTCAGGAAAAAAATGGTAGTGAAAGGGTTAGAGATGAGCATACCATATCCTTAAAATTGAAGCATGATGAGCTATTGAAAGCTCACTGCTTGACGCATGCTCGGCAGACGAGTCTCAGATCGACTTACTTTCCCTGGTAGCATGGCTGACGTCATGTCCATTTGCAAATTGTGACTCCAACTCACAGGTTTTAACCAGAGTGCAACCCAAGTTCCCAAATGCTCGCAGACAATTTAATCGTATTAATTGTACCAGTTGACAATAAGAATGCAGCGCACTTGTTTGCCTTGAGATAATGATGAGTACAGAGATAGACCTTTTTTCAATTGTTTTAGTGCATTTTTATTTTACATTTCCAGTGATCCAGGCATCACAAGTTCAGGGTAGCAATCATTTATTTTTTTATTTTGAGCACGCAAGTTTACTGAAGTTTAGTTTACGGTAATGCTAAGTGCTACCTCTGTGATGTCATTCAAACCACTCGCTAAAGAGCTAATGATGCAAACACACGCAACAGCCTAAAGAGGTATGTTACATATGTGTTTTTATGTGAATATGTATAGTGAGCCGTAGATAATGTAGACAATTTTATGTTTGTTAATTCTATGGTGTGAACTGTGGGAAGCGTGGATGAAGCGTTTAAAGGTGAAATGTGCAAGACCACAGTAAACATCTGTGCAAAGAACATGTGTCTCTGATCTCTTGGACAAGCCGCTATATTAATAAATTATATATAAAAAAAAAAAAAGCGTTAAAAACTGTAACAAATACAGTAGACAGCCGGTTGTGACAACATATCACATTACAGTCTTGTTCGAGCGAGTGCTGGAGTCTCATATCTTGTGTCGCGTTTGGTATCCTGAATCTTTTTTGTAACCAGAGAAAATATTTTTCCAGTCGCATTCTGTAACCTGAAGTTTTTGTAGCATGAGGCGTTTGTAAGTAGAGGTACCACTGTACGTGAAGAAAGTAGTTTTGTAAAAGGAAAAGAATTAAAAAAAAAAAAAAAAAACTAGAAGGCTAAAATATTGCATAGGTTGTCTAAAGATGATGACGTTCAATATACCACACTGCTGTCCCTGGAAAATGCTTGCAAACGGGAGGTCAAGAGATACACCCTGCAGATGTCAAATTTAGCCCATGTTGGGCTCATTTACTGCCATTAAAAATGGTAAACCTTGTCCATTTTGGACACTGAAAATCCAATGTTTTACCATGCATTTCCTCTGGTTTTTGCATTAATCCTTAACGGCAACTCGTAAACGGGATACAATAGAAATTTTTGTGTGGACATCCCAAAACCACCAGGTGGCGCTAGCGGCCACCTTATGACATTTACAAGCCTTTCAGTGACTTCGATGATTGGCTTAGCCTGGACTACCATCATGCAAAAATCTTCAAAAGTAAAAATACTGTAAATATGACTTAATACATATTCCTATTTCAATTGCATAACTATACAAACATAGTGTTACATTGGTTATTATCGGATTTTTACCATTATATGTATGGACAGGGCTGATGACACTGAATATTTTGAGGGTTTGAAAGTAAATCTATATTTGTACTTGACGATGTTATGACCTGTTCAAAATCGTCTCAAGTTGGGTGATAAGGCCAGGTTAGAGAAAAATCCCTGGAGACCCAGGGGTTTGCTTGACCGTTCTCAGATATGTAATTTGAACATACAGTATTAAGAGCTCACACTTATGACAAATTTCAAGCTAGATGTTACATGTCACTTTAATGTTATAAGGAGGATCAACTGTAATTCGTCATCCACATCAAGACAGAACAAATCCCAACAAAAGGACAGTAATCTAAAGAAACCAAGAATGTTTTAAAAGTAAAGTGCAAGTGAAGGTTTAAAAACAAAAACAAAAAAAAAAGAGGGGGGGGGCACGTTCAAGGGGCATTGAGAGCAGCTGCCATATTACTGATAAGTGGTGACTTGAGCTGTGGAATTAGACTGATCTTCATCAATTTGCTGCTGGAATACTTGTTCCTGACAGCCTGCAACAAGAGAAGCATTTCTTACACTGTTCTTTTCTTGCTAGACATTGTTCTCACCAGCCACTCACCTGGAATTTTGTTTTTCCGCCATTTACCATCACAACATTTTTGGCCATGTGCTGCATGATGGGCTTCAGGTGAGCCTCATCATATGTTGAGTAGTATTCCTGTGTTGCTGACTGAAAGAAAGACAAACAAGTACTTCTTTATACTATTGAATAGAGGTAGGCACTCCGTCAGCACTGATGGACTGTCTGTCAGTCCGACGCCGACAAACTAAAAATGCCGGAATTGCAGTTTTCATTCGTCATTGTAATTGTTGGGACAGACATTACGTCAGATGTCCGTCAGCCCACCACGCCCCTTTTTGCTTACTGAAATATAATTCAACCGACTTGCAAGTTTATCTACTATATTGCTGCATCTTCCTGTAATCAGTGTGACAATAGTCACTTTACAGTACCGCCAAGTAGTGGAGAAATATGTTCAATTGAGTGAATAGACGGGTTTGGTTCAATTCACAATTTGTCATTCACAACTACAATGCAGCAGACTGTAACGGAGATATGTATTTGTAGTTGCTTCCTTTCTTAGTACTGGTTTCATGAACCAAAACTCATACTGTAAACAATCTGGCCGACCAAAAGTTAAAAGTAATGTTTAGACACAAGTGTCAAGATTTGTGTTGTATTACTTTTTAAATGTTTTACAGAGAGAAATTGCCTGCTGATAAGAGCATTCTGGAATGTGTTTCCACTGCAACTGTAACAGACTAAATTTAGACAAATTTCAATGAAACATTTTGAACAACAGTCTTCAACAATTGTTGGTCAAGCAATTGTCAACAATTGTTGGCCAAGCAGTTAAAAATGAGAACTGACATCCACCACTTATTCACAGTATAATATGAAACAAAATGAAATTAACACGAATATATAATTTTGTTAACCCAAATTATTTCCCAGACATTAATTTCCATGCCATCCAGTGGACATGATTGCCCTCTTGTTCCATCTGCATTCCCTCAGACATGGGTTAATAAACATGATGGTGTATTATAGGCTAGGCTTGAACACCTCTGCTGGCTTTGTTTTCGTGTCACCTTTATATCACTGTGTTGTGTTTCAATTGGAGTGTAACTGTAGAACTCCAGACATGGTGTTAACTTTAAGTGTAAGTACAAAAGCAGAAAAAAAGAATTAGTGTTTGTGCAAACAGAAGAAGACGAGCGCCTGACAAATGCTGGACTAGGGGAAAACATAAATAAAAAATAAAATGTCGCTCTCTAGCGGTGGCGGATGGTTGGGCAAAAATACACACATGGACTGACTGTTAGAATTTTGTCTGGCTTGAAAAATTGACCGACCGACAATGACGGAAAGGAGGCAATGTACTAAGTTGCCCACCTCTGCTATTCAATCAACTAAGCCCGGGCACAACTCGAGTCCCTTATTCACATGAACAAAATGACACAATGTTGCAGGGACTCACCCAATGCAGTCCATTCATCAGCAGCTGAGAGAGGCACAGCGCCGCGGCAGCAACCTCAGAAGGGAGATAATGCACCATTTTGTAGTCTATGAGTGTCAGTTCCATTAGATACTTGGCCAGTGTGTGCCTTTCTACATCCGCCTGGGTGAAAACAAGTGAGACGTTTATCACGTTCATCATCATGGCGATCAGAACAAGTGAATGCTGGTAGACCGTGAACTATGTGGTAAAAACAGCTATTACCATCTAGTAAATAGCGATAGCTAATAGTTAACGGCAATTGGAGGTGGGGGTTAATGTTTTTTTGTTTTTTTTCCCTTAAACCACAAATAACTCATGACTGATAACTCATGATTTATTGGTATTCATTAATGAGAAAAGGCGCTTTTTAACTGGGCAGTCAGTAAATGAGCTAAATATCCTTATGGTACGATTTACAAAAAAAACTTAGTTGGTCAAATTTCGACGAAAGTGTCATAATAATTTTGAGGAAAACCTTGAGTCCACTTTCCGACAATAATTTGATTGTTTTATGTGAAAACTGATAGCTCTTTCACTATATGTTCCATGCAGTCCCACCATTTGACAAAAACTATTCTGATTAATGAAATTAAATAGAAGTACAGAAAATTCCCCATTCATTTTGTGACTTTTTATGGGAAACCTTTTATATTAGAAATTATTACTATTAGAATTTCTTTAACATGATTATACATTGGGGGCAGGTAAGCTATAAAATGGAACATATTGCAAAATAATGTGCACATTTTTAGTGTGTGAAAAGTCATGGTAGAAAAGTTTTTTTTCTTTCTTTCTTTTCCCCCAAAGTGTTTTAAGCCCACAACTTCCCTGGGTCATCAAACGGCAATTGATGTTGCACAATTCCTACAACACACTTGAGCAAATCGGTCATCTAGAGAAACCAGTACGAATCTCACATTAGCCACTTTTGAAGCTCTCCTCAGGAAGTGTAGTGGAAGAGGACGTCCGAGCTGAAAGTTGAGAGTCTTTAGAACCTGCCGCTCCATTTCCAAAATCTGAGCGTCGGTGAATGCTCTGTCCGTGACATAGACAAAGTCGTTGACCGATGGAGGATACGTCTCCTCATACTTTGAGGCAACCAGCATTGCAGTCACACCAACGAGTTGCAGCTTTCGACGAGATACCGGATAGATCTGTAGGATGGCCAGTTTTGTTTCTTTCCTTGAAAAAAAGCCCGTCAAACAAATATTGGGACGTCTCCTACCTGAAGGAAGCGGTCGAGTACTGCAACAGAGAGATACAAGGTCTCTTGCAGCAGCTGGAACCTGGACTGAACCTGGACCATCCAGTCGATGAGAAGCGCTCTCATGCTGCCGGTGATTTCATAACCTTGCATATAATTAGCGCGTATAGACTGCTCTGCCTATGCGAAAGAGCGACAAGACATTGTGTGACGCATTTAGTCACGAAACAAGGTAGGCTGAGTGAGAAGCCATTACCGTACCTCCAGGTGGTGCAGATATCTGTAAATGTCTTTCACGTATTCAGAGCATAGATGGGGCATATCAGCATCTTGCTCATCTACATCCTCCACTGGAAGCAGTGTATTGGAGAAAGCCGTGCACAGTTGGTCTTCCTCTTTCTCCTTCAAGTAGACATTAGCTGAAGCCTCTGAAAGCTGAGGAAGTGGATCTGGATCTGCTTGAACCTCAACAGTGGGCACCGTTTTAGCTTTCTGGGTTGCAGGTGCCTTGCCTTTCCCACTTTCCTGGAGACAGAAAACGTTGGAGTGGGGCAGTAGTGAAATGCAGTGGAGAGTGAGAAAGACTGCAGAGGGTTAGTTAACTGTTTCAGTGACACACATCTGCAGTACCATTACTACTGTATGAATTGCTGTTGACCAGTATTACTGCACTATGAATCACTTCCCTGTGGGACTAAAAGGTCATTTGATCTTTACAATGATTTACGTACAAGTGGTTCGATTGTGTTGATAATTTATACAAATAATCTATTTTTGTGGCTTTACTGTAAAGACAGAATGAGTCCAACAACTGTTGTCAAATATAGGTTTCACTTCTTTGGCCCTTAACGTGAATATTGCAGTGCAGTGCACAGAAGGTACGACTGTTTATACTAGAGCTGGGCGATAATACCGATATACAGTATTGCAATACAGGTGAGCTTGCTGATGACCTGATCATTTGAATCTGGTGTGTCGGGGGAAGAAACCTTGAAAACATGTAGGACAGCGGCCCTCGAGGACCGAGTATGGAGACGCCTGAGTTAAAGGGACACTATGTAAGATTTAGACTGTTTTTCAGTACTGACAGCAGGAGGTGTTGCGTTTACCATTGTCCGTAGCTACAACAGACATGACGACCTTCCGAGAAGTGCCACCCCCCCATGTAATATAATTTAATAACTAGACCAACAATTATGTTTAAAACATACTGTTGGTTGTTAAGAAAACATTTATTTGCAAGTGTTTGAAATTTATAATAATTTAACATATTCCTTTTTAATTTAAAAAAAAAAGTCTAAATATTACACATTGTCCCTTTAAAAGCTTATCAAGATACAAATGTGCAAAAGATACATTTTAGCTATTTTTCAACCGGTCTTGAAATTTTCAACACATTTGCACAGAATACAAATGTGTATTTTTGTTTGTTTGTTTTTTCGCTCTCTTTCTCAGACATTCAATATTTCTAGTGGATAAATGTGTAAAGCATTCCCTTACATGTTCGAGATAATTGCATTCATTTGTTTTGTTACTGCAGCGGTACAGCAGACTGCCGATATAGTCTATTCTGCCGCACGCCAGTCTTACCTTTGCGTTGACTCCTGATGCAGATACGTTGGTTAACTCGACAAGAGCAGGTCGCCTCGTCGCAACCGCAGACGGTTTATTCATATTCGGAGGGTTATCAGTCATGGGTAGACGCTACAACAATTTTTTAAAGCGTTCAATTTAAACTGCTAAAATACAGCTTAAAGCATCATTATTTTGTTTTTCTTACCTCATTTCGGACTTCCGTGGACGACATGGCTGCAAATGGTGCTGCAAATGGTGCTGCAAATGGTGCAGCAAAACCCCAAAACTTGAGACAGCAATTTAAAACAAATACATGAAAACCTAAGCGAGACTTCCAAAAACACAAGCTCTGCGCGTTTAAAATGTCTGTTACCGGAACTCTATGTAGGTTTTAAATGTCGCTCTATCGGTTTTGATTGGATAGACGACATCGTTACGGCACTTCCTATTGGTTGAAAATATGGGGTTAAAGATTAAGTGGTTACGTTGAACTCACTCGAGCATGCTGCATTCGAAAAACTGGGAAATCGTAGTTCCGTGTAATTTCCAAACGCAAAGCCTTCGAGATCATTGACCTGATAAATTGTGTGTTGTTCTGGTTATAAGACATTGTAACCTTAAGCAAATCTTCGCGAGTTCCTTAATCTTACTCTAAAAGCATGTCATACGTTTCACCGAATAACTTCATACAGGGAAATGTGGGGAAAAATACCAGTAAGCATTCGTTTACACAATCGGTACAATTATCTTGTGTTATGTGAAATATATATATATATATATATATATATATATATATATATATATATATATATATATATATATATATATATATATATATATATATATATATATATATATATATATATATATATATATATATATATATATTTTTTTTTTTTTTTTTTTTTTTTTTTCCAAGTACCTTCACTTTTTTTAACCTTGATAGCCAGGAATGATTGCACATAAGTGTGTGAAAGAAAACACTCATGCATAATTCATGTGCTTCACTTCGCGAATTTGCGTACCCTACTTAACTTTCTTCCAAGAACCAAGCCTGAACTGAACACTTTTTTCCCCCTGAAAATTGGCAACAAGATGTGCTGTGACTTGAAGTAAACTAAAGGTGGTGCAAGAATTACGGCTCATACCTCCAGCTAACAGAAAAAAAACCAATGTGTTTGACGCAAGGTTATTTATTCAACAAGTGAGAAAAGAGCATGTGGATGTAGCGCAATTTATGACTAACAAACAAGCTAACCCAGAAGCAATAGCTAATAGCTAATCTTGCAAAATCTTGTAAAAAGTTTCGACTTGCCTCTCATAAAGCTAAAGCTAAGCTAGCTCTGTTTGAATCAGGTGTGTAGAAAGTGGGGGACAGTGACAACAGGCAGGATATGCCTCTTGAGGAATCAGTTCCTTGCATCTGATATAGGGAGTCTGATGGAGGGCTGTCCTGTAAATTATCGTTGATCTGCAGCAAACTGAAAGCCGGGGGTGTCCAAACCCAATCCTCGGGGCGTCCAATGTTGGAAGTAATACATTACAAAAGTAATGTCATTCCTGTAATGCATTACACACACACAAGTAGTAATATTTTACTCAGTACAAATGAGAGTAACGCAATGCATTACAATGCATTTTAAACCTGTGAGTGGCGTCCCCCCCGAATTTGCCAAAAACACAGCAAGATCGGAAGAGAAACGTTTGTGGCAAAATGCTTACTTCCTGTTATTAGTATCTAACTATGAATATGGAAAATACGTACACAAGATGGACATAGGCCTATTACTTTCAGTTTGTCAGCGATAAAGACAAGAAGAATATAATAGTTAGGTGCACTTTGTGTGTGACACCTAAAGAGCTGTCCACTTTGGCAGATAGCACCAATTTGACAAAACATTTCGAGCGGAGCCATATATTAGTAATGTGACGTTAGCGAAAAGAAAACACGCAGAGGATTGAGAGTGGGATAAAAACAAAGCAGGCAATATAATCGTTCACTCACTAGGGGATGCCACTTCGACCTCAGGAGGTTGGGAAACTCATGGCGTATTATGTAAAGCATTGAAGATACGCTGCCAGTGGATGCGCCAGCATTTGGAAACCAGCAATAACGACAAGGTAAGCTACAAAACAATACAAATTTTCACTGTACAATTGCTATAGTCTTTAAAAAGTTGTGGTCAATGTGTATCAAGAAGAAGCATACAAAAACTCCTGTTAAACAAAAGGTTAAACACAATAACGATGATGTAGGCTAGCTGCTAACGTTCGCCCCACCAAAACCATCCGTTTTTAAAACGCCTGTCCCTAACCAAGCCAACTGAACTTGAATTTGAATATTGGCATTGAAATTGAGGAATGCACTAAGTGTTTCTGCCTAAAGCATCATGAATGCATCACTATGCTGTGAAGCTAAATGACAAAGGGATTAAAATACAAAAAAAAAAATATTTGTTCCCTTGTCTTTAAAGGTTTACAATACAATACAGATGAAATTATTTGTACTGATTTTAGGCTTCCAACCTTCCACTGTATGTGTAATATTGTAATGTAACTTATTAGTTACATCTTTAAAACGACAGGAATAAGTAATAATGCATTAAAGTTTTGAAGTAACTCATCCAACACTGTTTCTGTCCTCCATCACACCTGATTCAAATGAACAGCTCCTCATCAAGCTCAACAGAAGCCTGATAACGAGCATGATCATTTGAATCAGGTACTGTACCTTAGGAGGACGAAAATACCAAAAACATGCAGAATAGCGGCTGCCGAGGACTAAGTTTGGGCATCCAAGTCAAGGCCCCGGGGATTTATTCTTTCCTTTATGCTCCCGAGGCACCTGCCTTAAACACAAGCACATGCAAACACAAATGAGTGCATTGACCGTGGTGATTTTTTTTCCCCAAAGTGATTTTCATGTACATTTTCAAACAAGTGGAAAACCACTTAGATATCAATGCATATAGCGTTCCTTCTCAGCAGCTGCAGTTCTCCCGCAATGGTCTTATAAATTTACACATGGCTTGTATCATAGTGGCATGTCAGACGGTTGTTTAAAAAAAATCAAAATCGCTAACATATGTGTCATCAATAAGTTAGGGCTTTCTCTAACACTTCCGCTTTTCATGACTGACAGAAGCCAAGGTGAGAAGATTGAACAAATCATAATTTCTTCCTCTCAAACCAACTGCATACACAGTGTGGACTTTTTTTTCCCTCTCGATGACCATCTTACATCACATGCTGTACTGTATGTAAAACATAAGAGTAATAAATGTTTTTGTATGATTCATTCTTCTATACATACACACACACACACACACACACACACACACACACACACACATATATATATATATATATATACTGTATATATATATATATATATATATATATATATATATATATATATATATATATATAACACTGTTTATCACAGCAGTAATTTTACTCCTCTCTCAATACACATGCAACTAATATGCAACATTTTCAGCCGTTTAGAAGAAAAAGTGAACTACAGTACATGACAAGGAACTTACATCAAGCTCTGACTAGGGTAAACCTAAGGTAAATCTTTTATAATTTGTTTCTTTCAGTTGTTATGCTTTGGAGCATCACTCAAAACAAAGCAACACTGTTATCAGAAAGACATTGATTTTTACCATTTTTTTTACCAGTTAGCATAGAAGCTAATAAGGCTAGAATACCTGCTTGAGCTGACGCTTACATTTTTTCTTTTTTCTTGGAAGACTATATTTTGAGGGGAAAGAGCTTAGTCTCTTTCAGTGTGACTGCGTCTCAGTCAAAAAAGAAAATTAATGTCAATGATTGGTGCAGAGGAAGTTGGGCTTCAACTAGGAACGGAGACAGTGAGGGCGCAACACCTCTTTCAGGTTCAACACCAGTGACCTCTGAACAAAGACATCTTGAAAACTTCATCTAAATATTCTTTTGTGCGTGTGGGGGGTGGGTGGTGAAAGGTACAGTTGTGACAAAGGAGGTCAAGTGAATGCAAAACTATGTGTATGCACTGCCCAGTTTTAATTCTTTTTGCAGGTTTCCCACAAACCACGCAACACACAAAATGTCCGCAAAATATGTACATTTTTGTTTCCTTTTTGTATCAATAGGAAAAGTTGACAGCTGTCTATTGGACAAAGCACACAAACAGTAGATGTGGAACAGTTGTAGAGTGAAGTAGGATGAAGATAATCCGACAAAGGAAAAAAGGACAGCCCATTTTAGAACAATGATTAGCTGCTGGTGATATGAACAGTACATAACATATTTTATATAGTTGATCCCTCAATCTACTGTTAACTTCCAGAGAGGAGGAAAATAATAGACAGAAAGACTCATTAGTGGTCAATGTAACTATTTCAATAGAGAAAGCGGTGCGTTTTTCATTTTCCTCTACAAATTTGGTCAAATCTCCTAAGGCACGTTTTGCTAGTAGACTAAATATATTTTTTAAAATGTATGAATAACCAAAATGCCAAATGGAAGTACTCAGACTGAAGTAAAGACAGATATGCGTTGGGGGGGGGGGTGAAAATATGTTTGATAAAATATCAAGTTTAATTAACCAACATAAGCCAGTCTTTCTGTCCATTATTTTTTCAATTAGAGATTTGAAAGTAAAAGGTAGACTTTATGCATAAACAAAACGACTCGATTCAACATGCCATGTTTTTATTACCGCGGCCCCAAAACTAAATGAACAGCGGTCTGTTTAAATACAGTCAAGTATAACAAAACCATGTGCTTTTATTTCTTTCTTCTGATTTGCTTACATTTTGAAAATGCTGATCATAAATGAAAATAGTCCAAGGATTTAGAGCCTGCAGTTATTAAAACATGGCACATTAATCCAAACGAAGTGACTTAACATTTATGATGCTTCTGGAGCAACGGCACCACATTGAATATTCAGCATGGCTTCTCAAATAAAGAAAAACAAAAACAAAGCTCAATAAAAACCTGCCTATAAGACAGAGTGGATAGTCACAGTACTGTACATTTTCTACAATATCAATGTCCATTATGAATATAACAAGTGCACTCACTGAAGGGAATAGTTGGACATAAAACAACTCTCTTTTCAATTAGGTCTTGCAACAAAGATTTTTCCAACAACAAGATGACATCCTGCATCTTAAATTGCACAGTGCAACTTCTGCCTTTAAAGCGATCAAGTGCGAGATCTGTTGCCAGTAAACCAGCCCCCCAAATGAACATGAATGGTAGGGGGATGTCTTTTCCATGCCATGTCGAGTGCCTTCCAAACAAGCTATTCTCGTTTCCATGTTTAAAGGGGGAAGAAAAAAAAAACAAAAAAAACAAGTGTTGGAGGCCTATTCTAAGAACAGTGATGTGGCATTGTGATTTACTTGGAATGTTGACGTGATCAGAAAATGTAAATGCTTTCAGGGATGTCTATAAATGTTGCGTGATTTCCTACGTTGCTATATCAGTTTTAAATTGTGAAAAATAATAAACTAAGGTCATGTGTAACAGGTTTATTCATAAATGTGTCAAACTGGCAGCAATTCCCTTGAGTTTTTGTTTAAAATAAAATGTAGTGGCGTGATCTAAACAAACAGTACGGGTGTAGAGTTTAAGGAAAGAAAAAAAAAGGAATGGGACAGAAAACATATTATAAAATAGTTCAAATATCATTTGGTATTTAGATCCTATATTCACTTTTTTTCTGTTAATTGTGCACAGGCTGGGATTTTATGCTATTTTAACTTTCCAGTTAATAGGAAACATTGTTTGAAAGGCTCAATCAACTAGGATGTGTATTTGCAACAGCAATAAAGCACATAAACAAGACATGTTCCGGTTGCCATTCTTCTCAAAATTCCAACCGAGAAACATGCCGGTTGATTCTAAAAGTGTGTATATGCTAAGATGCCGATGACAACGTTAAAAAAAAAAAAAAAAAAAAAAAAAATCACTTCAGGTTATTGATGAATGCAATTGAAACTGAGCAGAGATTTGTTTTAAGTTACCAGCCCCTTCAAGCAATGGTCTGGGCCCGTATTCATAATGAATTGTGTTCTCCGAGTGGTTGAACATTTTTCTTGAGTCTTATAGACGAATTAACAGGCGCAAAATGTTTTGCATCTACTGAATACAAGATTTGCATGTCATGGTGCTGGAGGATATTTTCTGTTAAAAGTGGTAGCTTTGGTGATTTGTCAAGCACTGCGCCTTATCTAAATAACTTTAATAATTGCTGTGTGGTTGGAGGGGCAGGAGAAATTAGTGTTCAAAACAAGATCAGTTTTCATATCAATTTTAATTTTTGATGGAAATTTAGAAGCTCTCCGAGAAAACATCACAGTCTTTATATGAATACTGGCCCAGAAAAAAGTTTGACATTTTTGTTTTTAAATTACTGTACTTATTTTACATCAACACAACAGCTGAATAGCTTGTTTTGTTTATTTACAGGGACAGGAGTGCTGAGCTCCACAAGCTATGCGTTGAGTCTGAGAGACTGATCCTCTCTCCTCCTGGAGGAGATATCAATGTCGATGGAGTCTTTACCCACAATGAGTCGCAGACGTTTCGCCGGCGGAAGTGGAATGAAGTCGTCTTCAAACTCATTGTCAAAGTAGTCGTCGTCATCGTCGTCGTCGTCGGCATCCGCATCGTTTTCATCTTCGGATGAGGGATCCGCCATAACCTTTTGGGTCCGATGTCCGCCACTTCGAGCCTCAAAACTCTGACCCATGTCACCGTTAAAGGACCCCTGGTCCGCCTTCATCTGAGATATCCTCCGCGCGTCATCCTCTCTCTTTAGCTGTATTTTCAGCTTTGTGGAGTTACCGTGGACGGCGGAGGAAAACCCGTTATTGAGTTTGGCTATGTACGAGCTGCCTTTGTCTTTGTCATGGTCCTTACTGAACTTGATGCTAATTTTGCTGGAAGAGGCGGAGTTCACCGACGAGGCGGACAGACTGGAAGAGCCAATGACGTCGTTTGGATCATTGGTCTTGCTGCTACTGCTGTCTCTCCGGCGGCGGAGCGTCAGTTTGGGGAGACCCGTCGTGTTCTCAAGAATCAGCTGCGCGTCGTAACGAGTAATCCGTCGCTTCTTCTTCCCCTTGTCCTGCGAGCGGCAGCTACTCTTACCCTTGTCCCTACGGAGGGATTTTCGGCCATTGGCTACCCCGTTGTAGTCCCTGTGGCGGTCAGAGAAGCTCAACAGAACCTTCCCGCAGTCCGAGTAGTTGGCGGGATGGCCGGACGCCATCGGCGTAAACGGCTCGCCGCAAGAGTCCTCGCGTTTAATAGTCCGCTCCGTCCCGAGCCGCGTCGGGCGTTTCAGCCTTGCGCACGAGCCCCGCTGAACAAAGCCGGGATCCAATTCCGGCTGCTTCAGACCCACCCCGTGGTGGAGATACTCCTCCATGTCCGACGGCTCCGATTTGATGACCACCGCACTTGGGACTGGGCTCAAGTTGTGCATAGTACTGGCATCCAGTTTGACACCACCAGATGTTTCCTGGGCTTTGACTAATGTCCTGGTGGACCTGCGAGTTCTGTACGTTGAAGACAAGCAACCCTGACCATGTTGCACAACCGTTACATTAACGTTTTCCTTTGCGGCGTGACGTGTCAAGCATCCCCGCTGGCCAAGCGTCTGTTGGACCAGCTCTTGTTCGTCCTTCTCCTTCTTTACAGAGACGCCTTTACACAGCGACGCCTTTGAGTCCCTGAGACCCAGCTGGCAAGTCTCACCTTTGGCCAGCGCCTTAGGCTCGGCAGCCCTCCTGCGATTCCGCAACTGGACTTTACTTAGTGAAGGCTTTGATTGGGATTTTAGTCTCTTTGGTACCCTATTATTGTTTACACGTCCTTGTTTTGAACATGAGGTAGTGAGGGCTCTCGACAAAGACTGTCTTGTTTGAGTTCTTTTTTTAAACTTGAGGCCAGATGATCGTTTTCTGGCAGCTACACAAAGACAAAATAACACACATCAGCAGATGCAATAAACCAATAGCTTCAAATCATTTTGCTCTACCATCGACAGATTAGCCCACGGGTGTCAAACTCAAGGCCCGGGGGCCAGATCTAGCCCGCCGCATCCTTTTATGTGGCCTGCAAATTCCTGATTTGACTTCAAGTTTCTGACTAAAATACCAAACTTGCAAGTTGTCTTCAACTTTTTCAAAAAAAGAAAAACAAAAACTAGTTAAATGTGTGACAAATACACTTAAAATTGATTTCGGCCCTGACAGAAACTCTAACTACAATGTGGCCCACCATAAAAATGAGTTTGACATCCCTTCTTTAGATTCTACAACACAGATTAGCCCACCGGTGTCAAACTCAAGGCCCGGGGGCCAGATCTAGCCCGCCACATCATTTTATGTGGCCTGCAAATTGCTGATTTGACTTCAAGTTTCTGGCTAAAATACCAAACTTGTAAGTTCTCATCAAAAAACAAAACAAAACATTTTTTTGTTCCTGAGCGGTCTTGTGAACAGTTTTTACCAGCATCTGATTTCCAAACGATGTAAGTGTGTGACAAACACACTTAAAATTTATTCCAGCCCTCTGACAGAAACTATAACTACGACATGGCAACAGTAAAAATGAGTTTGACAGCCCTGGATTAGCCCGTTCCAAATGGAATACAGGTTACGAATACATCTCATCAAAAATGAAGTACCAAAGGAAAACTGCTTTGCAGTCTTGGTGGGGCAAAGAATCTGCATAAACTCTTACATTGATGTGTTTTTGGCGATTCCTGAGAGTCTACGTCGGTGTGGGAGCCTACAGAGTGAGAGTCCAAACTCCGGTTTCCTTCTCCTAACTTTTTCAGACGGTTCAGACGTTTGTCCGTCTCACGCAACCCGTATTTGCTGTTGATCACCGGAACTTCGACAGGCAGTCCGGCTTTGGATTTGAAAGCACCAGTGCCGCGTCTGCAGAAAACAGATTAAATGATATGAATTCAAACAATCAAGGAGGAACTTCAAGTAACCATTGAAAAGTTTGTCAAAAAGTGTAAACTTGATATGGATTAATAATATTTCTATAATCAATGGAATGAATTATACATATGTGTCTAAAAGTAATGTTATCTTGGCGGTATAATTCAGAAACTGTGTTGATTCTTTTTAAATATCCACCAAAAAAAAAAAAAAAAACTGTCATGACACTGGCTTAATTTTTGATAAAGAAATATCAAAAATCAACGTCAAACATTAAAAGAATTAGTATAATGTCATTTTTAAATTTACCGTTCACAGGTGTAGCATTCACAAAATTCATTGCTTTCCCCAAAAAATCCATCTCCATAGTAACAAGAGATTTCCTCGCCTGGTTCAATATCCCTCAGGACCTTCACACAGGCAGTGTCTCGCCCTGTCGACACAAACTAACAGAGAACAAAATGTTATGAACACGTGGATTTGTGGGCCATCTAACCATTTTTTTCTTTCAAACATATCAAAAGCAGTAAAGTCACCTTGCAGTTTGGACGACAATCTGGAAAAGAAAAAAAAAAGAATCACAAATTAGTGATATGAATAATATTAGCAAGAGAACATAAACAAATGAGGGAAAAAACAGTTTTATAATTTCACGTTTCCTCATATAGTACAGGTGGGTGCCAAAAACGAACTTTTCAGTTGTTTATTGCTAAAAGCCTGCAGAGATTTTACCTCATCATTCAAATGGTTCAGAACAATGGCTAAGCCTGCTGACTGAATGGATGGGCAGAAAACCATCATTGAAAATCAAGGTCCCAGAGTCCTGAGGAAAACTGGAAATGTTTCCACAGACAATAATGGTTTGGGGACCGACGTCATTTGCTGATGTGGGCCCAATGTCTTTTACCAGTCCGCAGGTCAAGACAGCTGTCTACCAGAATATTTGAGAGCACTTCATACTGCCCACTACCGATGAGCGTTTGAGACTTTTTTTTTCCCAGCAAGATTTGGCATCTGCTCACAAAGCCGAAACTAATAATATCTGGTTTTATAGTCATAAAATAATACTACTTGATTGGCTAGCTCTGCTATTGGTCAGCAAGCAGTTCAGGGCGTCACGTGCCTAGTGCCCAAAGTCAGCTGGGATAGGCACCAGCAAGCCTGCGACCCTCGTGAGAATAAGGGGATGTAGATAAGCTAGCAAACTAACCTGACTCAAACTCAACTGAAAATTCGTCAAGTACTGTCATGAGGAGGTTGAAGGAACCGAAACCACCGATTGCAAACGATATGAAGGCAACTCTCAAAGCAACTTGGTTGAAAATTACACCTGGACTGTGCCAAACGTTGATCCCCTCCACGCATTACCACCTTGAGGATGTCATTAAGGCAAAAACATGTACAAAAGTAATGAGAGCCTATTATTTTATTTCACCTCTGAGAAGGCCAAAATTTATGTTTAAGATGTTCATAGTCCTGTGAATTGATATTTGACCCCTTTCTGATTTATGTGCTTTTTTTAACATATGACTCTCAAAGGGTTCCTCAAACCAATGTTAATATCACAGTTTACAAAGGTTTATGTGAAACACAGGTTCTAAATGCATATATATTGGAGGGGGGGGGGGGGGGTACATACTTATCTGAGCCTGTGAAAAAGTAATTACGGTACCTCCTGTACCTAATAGTGAGCTGTGCCACCTTTGGAAAATATAACTGAAATCAAACATAGGTAATAATTGATGATGAGTCTCACTTACTGTTTCACATAGGGACAGAAGCTCTGTAATGTCCCCCATCGGTGAATGAACGGATCATTTAGAAATTGCAAGATTACATATCCTCGGGTTGTCTCAGTGTGATATTAAAATTGATTTGATGAAATAAAGTGATAAATATGCAAAGAACAGAGGCATTGGGAGGGAGGCAAAACGTTTTTCACAGCACTGTATGTTGGTCTCACGTTAAATATTCTTATTTTGTGAAATGCTGTCATATTTTTGGACTCTCATAATCACCAAAACTGAAAAAAAAAGTTTTGAATTTTAAAAAACAAACAACAAAAAAACACCTGAAGTAATTCACTGTGTGTGGTAGGTGACCTAATATAGCAAGCCTGTTTGTTGCACTTTTGGCTAGAATTCAAAAACATTTCTGTTAAGATGTCCTTCGTGTACGAAAAATAGAAGAAAACGAAAAACGAGAAAGGACAGAGAAAAAAAAGAAAATATAAAATAAATTTGGTTTGATTAATTGTATCATTAAAAGGCTGTGCTTTGACCAACTGTTATGCACTAATCACGAAACAAGTAGTAGTTATCAAGGACAAGTACCATGATTGATAAAAGCGGCAGGCCCCAGCCAGAGCTGTGCACAGTTCTTGCGTGTTGAATACATGACACTGAAGTCATTCTCTCCGTGCCGCAATAACATGTTTTCTTCACTTTCCGACAGCTCAGCAATACATCCCACCAAGTACTCGATCTTATCGTTCCTTTTCCTATAAAGCACATAAGGAAGAAAAACATCACGGTGTTCATCATTTGGAAAGTCAAGTGAAAATGTTCTTTACCATAATATGTTCCGTGGGCCCTAATAGTCTAAATACAGTATTCTGATTTATATTGAGTTTGTGGGATATGAAGGAGGCACGGTGGACAGGTTGATAGCACGGCTGCCTCACATGCGGAGGTCACAATTTCGACTTTTAGCTCTGACCTTCCTGCGTGGAATTTGTATGTTCACACCATGCCTGCAGGGGAATTTTGACACATAATCAGGTTTTCTCCCACATTACCAAAAACATGCATGGTAGTTAGATTGGGCACGACGAATTGCCTATAGATGTGTCTGTGAACGGTCGTTTGTCTCTGTTGTGTCCTGCAACTGGCTAGCAACCAGTTCAGCTTGGATAGACTACAGAATGCCCGCAACCCTTTAATTTTTAAATAGTTTGGTAAGGTGACAAACTGCACGCTCTGCTGCAATTAGAAATTGGCTGGGCCATTAGATAATGTGATGTAAAGACGCTCCTACAAATACGAACATTCGACTTGCGAACATTCCGAGATACAAACGGGTGACTGTAAGTCAGATTTTGTATTAAGCGCATTTTCTGTGATAAAAATGCCATCGTAAACAAACCTTCAGGCCAGTACACCTTTCTCCTGCTGGTGGTGTATTTAGTGCAGGGGTGCCCTATAAAGCTCATCTCTTTTGCACTGACCTCAGCTCACAAAACTAATAATGACTCAGGCAGGATCGACACATTTACAGAGCGGTAACTAATAGAGATGGGCTGGAAGTGTGATAAAATACTGTGTAGTCCACGAGGAGAATGTACAGCCTCTCAATCCTCTCCATTTTAGTAAAGCAGAAAATGTTCTGAGAGGTCAGTCTTTGCTTCAAAAACAGTACCATGGCAAGAGGTGTGTAATGCGAACGGCCTTGATACGCGTTTATTCTGAAGCTCCTCCAGGAAGCACGATATAGTGAAAACAGTCTTGTTTATAATGTTTTCCTGCCAGAGCATTTTTTTTTCTGATTGACAGTCTTTTTCCCCTTCTGCTTTTGCAACTAACAATATACAAACAAATTCAGATAAAGAATGCCTGTCCTGTACTTTTCAGTTGGCAGCAAGTGGCAAAAGGGCTACCCCCTTACAAAATTTGAAGCTAATAAATTCATAATCCACAAACTAAAATATTAATCATAATACTGTGTTTAGAATAGTAGGGCTCAAAAGAAAACACTATTAAAATGTTTTTACCTTACTTATCCTTCAAATGTGCATTAAGTGAATGTATTACTAGAGTGGCATGAACGTACCATTCTTTAGTTGCCACAATTTTAGCTCCATTTTGCTCTGAAGAATAGCGATTACATGGAAGAATCTCGAACCCACTGTCAGTGGCAAACACCCGCAAATACACAAAAACCTGTGGAAGACCTTACAATTAATCTTGTAATTGGAGCAATCGTGATACAAAAAAAGGATAGTGAAATCACAAGAAAACATTTTACATGTTGTTTGAATAGCTTTTCTTGATATTTTGTCTTGTGAAGAAAAAGATTTCGGGACAGGTCTCCAGATATCAATGCTCTGAAAGCTTTCTCCAAGTTATCGTGTTTTTTGAAGCTTTCAATGATCTCTTTCAACTCCTCCTGCCTTCCCTTGACTGGACGAAATCTGTAGCGTCACATTAACAACACACAAGAAAAAAAAAATGTTATTAATAGAGATGCGCACTGTATTCCTATGGGGAGGCTTCATTTCCACCTTAGGAAAACTGACCTGGTATTCATTTTGTGCGTCTGAAAACCAAGGTAAGGATCCAATATGAGACTTGTGGTCAGGTCATCATTCTCACAAAGCTCCTTAGCAGTCATTCCAGAGGAGGGGACATATCGCCTCTCGGCCTCCAGGCTTGTAGCATGAAACCCTGCCAAAAGATACAAGACTCAGAATGTGCAATGGCTACTAAACTACAATATACAGTCATAACTACAAAGACATTTAACTCACTCCGGCTACATCTTCGGTTTCTGGGGTGGGTTTTGTTGTGTCGCAGGGAGACCCGCTGTGAATGCTGAGACCGAGACTGGCTCTGGCTCACAGGCTGCTCGCTGGTCAACTTGTTTCCATGTCGCCTGCCATTTAATACCATGTTCTTGGATTCGCCCAGCCACTTCATGCCCACAAGCCCCCTGGTCCAGTTGCATTTAGTCTCTGAGATAAAGAAACACTCTCAAGTGGGGAAGACTGGGGTCTTGAATAGGAATTCTGAAAACAGAGGAAAATAACAAAACTGCACCTGTTAATAAATTGTGAAAAAGAAACAGCCTGGTGTTACCAAGTTTAGTACCGATATGAACCAGACACTTTTGGAAAGGATGACCAATGCATACATCCTATTATGTAGTAGGACATTCTGCAGTTCACAAGTCAATCTCAAGATAGTCACAGAACATACAATGCAGACATTTACAGCTTGTTTATCTCTGTGAACCACTCCTCAAATAAATATGCAAATAATGACCTCCCATGTAAAATAACTTCAGGACCCTGTGAACTTAACGGACTTTTTGCATCAGTGAGCAGATATGGAGTGCTTAACAACCATAAACTTACGATTTTCGCAGTTAGACGGGGTGGGCTGAACAGAGCCGTGGAAAAGCATTTAAAAGCGTAACTGTAGCGCTGTTTAGTGGTAACCTAAAATAATGCACGGCTTTGCTCTCAGTATTCCAATATGTCGATGCTGAATATTAACTAACAATGCATCGTAGTGTATCAGTACCGTCGCGCGAGAAGCAGTTTTTACATTACGTGCATTCCAATCCTAACACCGTCGATCTTGTAGCAAAATACAAAACGTGCTAAATACTCTACGATCTTGAGCAAACGTTCATTCCACTACAAGACAACAGACACGCGCTCGCACGCACAGTGTAGATTGAGGGGGAAACCCGGAAGGCCACCATGACATTTGAAGGCTAGAGATTCTCGGCTATTAGCTTGCATTGTTTGCTAACAGGTGCCGCTCCAAACATTGCCTTGGGTTAGCATGGACCTAGCCACCAGTACGCCACTTGATAGACTCGGCCGAAGCGATTAGCTTTGCGGCTACAGCAAACGCCGGCAGACTGTCATTACGAAATAAACAAGACTGACCTGATGCCTCATAATCACTTTATGTTAGCGAGTGACGCGGACATAAATCGCAAAAAGGATTTGGACACTGCGATGCTTGATTAGGACGATGTGTGACGGTGAATTGACAGAAATTTGAATAATACAAAGTACATGCATGGCGAATGAATCCATCCTCGTTTCACGAGTCTCATGTCTACACACAACATTACTGGTACATTTGTGAGGGACAAAGGTCATTTGACGACTCAACTAACAGATTACCTCTGTAATACAAGCGAGCCATTTGTTAGCGATCACTCGAGACAGCTAGCGTTTAACTTCCATCACTTAGCCTAGTAAGCTAACATCATCACAGGGAACCAGTCGGCAAAACTGTGCCGTTAAGGTTATCGCATAACAACGGTACAGTTAAATATAACCCACGAGGAAAAAATGACGATGGTTAATGACATTCATCACATTAACGGGGAAAAAGCCCACCTTACAAGCCACTAAACACCAGCAATGGATAGTCGCTAATGCACTACCATTAGCTTTGGTTGTTCAATTTGGGAGCAATCGGCTCGTTATCCGGTCTGCAACATGCCACATATAGTCCATGGCCGCTGCGTAATTGAGCAATCGTTTTCCACTTTTTTTTTATGTGAGCATACATTTCACATTATAGCAAGTGTAAAGAATTTTCACGTATCGTTAAAAGCCCCAAGTCAACAAATCGGAAACATTAATTTACGTTTTACTCACCGGGTGGCCTCGTCAAATAACCGTGCAATAAAAGAGCTTTGCTTAAAACTTCCAGAAATCTAAAACAGCGCCGTTAATGTTACAGGAAACACATAAAAAAAAGAAATTAACATTAAAATTCAAGATGGCGGACTAGCACGGGCGAGTGGGAGAGAAAGGCGCAGCAAGGCTATCCGACACAAAGTAGTTCCAATTTACACTCAGTCCTTCTCATCCGTCCTGACCCGAACGATTAGCAGGCCGAGCATTGAATGCATATTGCTGTCTAACTATAGGTTGCGATTGGCAATTATCCGATCCATATCACATGTGGGCGAACGTATTTATCTTGTTCTTAAGGCTGCATTGGTCGGATGTACACACTGCTGCTGCATAAACAAACCTATTTACGCGTTCCAAAGATTCACACGGTAGCCGGTTCTGTTCTACCTGCTTCGAGCACATACAGAACCACGCTACGACGGGCAAACTTGCCAGCCCGGAGCCGTCTACTTCTGTACATCTGGCCGCATTGTTTTCATTCGAAATGAATTTTCACCTCATCGAGGCGTACTTAAATTTTTAATAGGATATTGCATTAGTTTGGCTGTGCACGCAAGTTAGCGTCATTGGTGGGGCTGTACATGTAGTTTCCAAACTGCAACTATATATATATATATATATATATATATATATATATATATATATATATATAAATATATATATATATATATATATATATATATATATATATATATATATATATATATATATATACTATAAAAGGTCATATATATATATATATATATATATATATATATATATATATATATATATATATATATATATATATATATATATATATATATATATATATATATATGACCTTTTATAGTTATGAAGGGAACTATTTACAACCAAGTAACAGCACTCTTCTTAGTAACATTCATAAGTAATGCCTCATGAATGGTTGGTTGATGCCTATCGAATCAAGATTATTCAATTTCAGAAGCAAAAAACTGTTTTCAGGTAGCACGGATGTGGGTTTTCCCCGAGTACTCTGCTTTCCTCCCAAAAATATGCATGGTAGGTGAATTGGGCACTCCAAATCCGACCTTAGCTGTGTTTGTGAGCGTGAGTTGTTTGTTTCTATGTGTGCCCTGCGATTGGATGGTCGCCCCCTGATTACTGCCTGAAGACAGCTGAGATAGGCACCAGCATGCCAGCGACTCAACTGAGGATAAGCGTCGATAAAAAAATGGATGGCTGGATGGAAAAAATGTTTTCCTAAACTTTCTGCTGTCTGTTTGACAAGGTCTGATTTGTGAAAATGACGAAATAATGCTTAACCAATGCCTTCACATTAAGATTGCTTTTGCTTCTGCTCTGTTCAGGCCAGGTGCAGATCTGTTCAAGATGGATAAAAAATTTTGGGCCACCCCAAAAACCAAAAAAAAAATACCAAACTGTTTGCCTTAATACTTAACAGGTGTTGAAAATAACCCAACAACAAACAACAAATCATCTTAAACAATCATCTTAAACAAGTATATAGGTATATCGTGTTTTTTTTCATGGGATCAAGTGTGACTTCTCTGCCATGTTGTTTTCTTCATATGTACTGTATTCTTAAGTCATGATTTTTGATGGACAGGAGGAATCGAACAATGTTTACATAACATAGATTCCTGTAGAATTTGCATTGGGACCAATTGTACATGTATTCTTCAAATACACCGGTAATATAAAATAACTTGTGGCAAGAGTATCAGGGATCTAAGAAAACTGTATCCATGTGTAAATGGCAGAAACTCCTGATCCTTTCAATTAGTTTTATTTGAGAAAGGAAACATCAAAAATATTTAGGAGACCAGCTCGCAAGTACTGGAATTGCCCACTTCCAGTCTAACCAATGGCAGCTATAGAGTGTACAAAGATGGCTTGACGGTTTTGCAGCCGGTCATATTTTGAAAACCTTTTATTACCTTAACCTTTTAGTATTTCTATTCCTTTTATATCAGTAACTCAATCAGAATTCTAAGAAAATGGGACAGCTTGGAGAGATGAATGAAATGATGCCCTTCAAGGGAATACCTATATACCGTGCATCCCCTAACTCCTACAAATACTTTTGTTATATGTAGCAAGTGCTCATGCATCTTCAAAAATAATCACATTTACCATGTGCTCTTTAACCTGCAGAATATAACTTAACCAAATGTATCCATTCACATCTTAAACTTCAGAGATGGCTTGTGATTCACGTCCAACATTACGTGTCCTGGAGCGGGGCCCAGAGAGAAAGACACAGCACTTTGAACTGGGTGGGTGTCTCCACAAGTGAGTGGTTTACACTGTGTGGGCTGCATCATTCTGCTCCATTAGTAATGAAGCCAGCCGCCATGGAAACTAGTAAAATGCCTTGAAGGCCCAAAGATCTTTGACGGAAAAGGTGTGAACTAAACTGAAAGTCTGCTATTGCATTGTGTTTTTTAAAAGTCATCCAACCACTCCATTGCACGTTCCTATTCCTTGACAGTGTGGTCACTTGACTCCCGAGCTTTATTCAGCAAATTAACTGCAAAAATTTGATGATAATGTAAAAAGAGTGAGCTTCCACATAGTAACCAGCATCTGTTAACGAGACCAATGCAATTCTAGCATATAGAGTTCATATGGAATTCAACACAATGATTTGTGTTGTTTCAATTGCATGGAATATATAGATTTTACGTTACCCTGTGCTTCAGTAATTAAAACGACTTTCTTTGGCTGTACAATTAACACAAAGTTCTTCTTCTTCCCTGATTGTTGCAATTCCATATTGTTGTCGTGACGAGTGTGATTCAACAGTTTGACGCTTGTTGTACTCCAAGACAAAAAAAAGGGAGTAACGGCCATTGAGGCGTTGCGTACGAAACGTAACGAACTACACGTCACGCATGCGCCAGAGGTCAAAGTTGAGATGCACGAGGCGGTTCGCGGGAAACGAACCCAAACAAATCGGTCCGGAAGATCACGAAGTTTTTCACCGTATCGGGCCCAAAGAGAATTTCATAACGCGTTCGTCACTTTAAGAAGTTTGAATATCGCGTCAAGGATAACCGCGCTACCAGCTTTTAAGCTAGTAGCGCAGCATCTGATCGTGCGTGTTAGCAGCAAAGCTCATTTGACTTTTCGGACGGTGCTAAAGACCTGAAGCGTGAGCGAAATGGCAGAGAGGCCAGAAGATCTCAACCTTCCCAACGCGGTCATCACCCGCATCATAAAGGAGGCGGTGAGTTGCAAAAGTATTCCACTTAGTTTTCAGACAAATCTATATCCCTCTTAGAATTGATTGTCTGGTTCCAACTCATCAAAAAGTGAAATGCGTTTTTTTCCTAAGTGGATACGTCGGTCAGTGTATTTGAGAGTAATTAAGCGAGCAACAATCCAACAATAGTTTTTCAAATGAACTCCAAACTGTTCCACGCGTATTAATGATGACCTTTGCTATCCAGAATAAGAGAACAGTCTCAATTTGAACACAGAGCTGATATGCTGGCAGGAATCAATGAAAGACACACAAGAAGCTCTTCTTCCACAGCTCTCAGTCTTTCTCTGTTTTTAGTTTTTACAGCAGTCAGGCTTGAAAAGCTCAGTCCACACAGATATGTTGTGGAAAATGGGAGCAATATCAAAATAGCTTTGTTGGCCAGCATGGAGAACTCCTTGGCAGCTGCCAACCAAAAACTGTCCAAAGGTAGATAGATCCTGAACAAATCCCTCAAGCACTAATCTGCCTCATCACCAGTCATTTTACCGCAGGCACAAATGCACCTTACAACCCTGCACAGAGCAAGAAAGCTTGCTAAATACATAATATTTTGCACTACATGATATTCTTCCTCATATGTTTATAGTCTCTTCACTCAATCTACTCCGTAATAAACTCAGAATGTAAGTCTATTCATTTATTAGGGCTTCATTATTACTGCCATTATTGCTCTATTACTGTTTTTTTGTTTTGTGTTTGTTTTACTGCCTACCTTATTATTTGCTCAATTATGGAATGTAGTCTGCTCAGGGAAGTGAACAGAATAAGTAGTTCAGTGTGTGATATTACTCTGCATATGACAATAAAACTTGAATCTTAATAGGGGGACCCACGTTTCCTTTTTGGGCTCACCAGCAAGTCCGACCCGCAGACCTTGGTCAAGAGAGGCGCCAATTTTGAATGCTGGATTCTATCCTCATTTGGGTTTAACTCGAGAGCAGGAAATGAACATTCTGACAACTTATGACTTACTGCCACTCTTCTCTTTGCAGGAAGATGTTTTGGACCTTGTCTAAAAAAACATACTCTATGCCATCTGAGCATGCTTGTAGTTTGCCATGACTCCCTTTACCATTTTTTTTTTCTCAACAGCTCCCAGATGGGGTGAATGTGTCAAAAGAAGCACGAAGAGCAATATCCCAAGCTGCCAGTGTATTTGTCTTGTATGCAACATCTTGGTAAGACGACAGACAACCCTTTCACAAAATTGTGTTAGATCCCAGATAATGTGAAGTGTGCAACCCCAACTTTCCATTTTGAGTGCCTAGTGTGTGCGAATCTTCTCAGTTCAGTATGTAAAACAGCTACTTCCAAGTCATTGCCATGACAGCTCGCAATACTGTTATAAAAACGTTAATAAAAATGATAGTGGATTTTTAAAATGAATTATTTTTGTTCATCACTAAATTTTACTGTCACTTTAAGAAATGCTTACAAAAATGCTAATTGAGTAACACGTATGTAAACAAATTTAAAGGCAAAGTCATTTCCTTCACTATATTTATATTTACTATATATTACTGTAATATAGTGTATTTATATGTGCCCCCACTAGTCTGACCACATTATTCTGATTATGATTGTGATTGCGGAACATGAATAAAGCATCATAAATCACAACAGACGGATATATGTTTTTTTTTTGTGTGTGTGTTTTTCCATCTCAGCGGGCGGCCATTTTGCCACTTGCACAGTTCTTCAGGGCTCTGATAACAATAATTCGCCACTCAGTTTGTGAGCGTCACATGACGATGCTCACAAAACAGGTGAAGCGTGATTTTTTTGTTATCCGAGCTCTGAAAAAAATATTTAGCAATTTTCAGTCAGCAGCAAGTGTCAAAATACCCACCTCCTAAGATGGATACTCTGCTTTCATATTCAATTCATATTCCAGGAACGCAATATTAAATAGAATGCTGTGTTTAGACTACTGGAAGCCCATACTAAATTACTCAATTTTTGACTCCTCAAAGAAAGTATTTTTATGTGTTTTTATGTTACAGCGCAAACAACTTTGCAATGAAAGCCAAGCGGAAAACTTTGAATGCAGGCGACGTCTTAGCTGCAATGGAGGAAATGGAGTTTGAGCGGTTTATGGATCCTCTTCGAGAAGCTTTGGAAGGTCTCAAATTATTGTTTAAAACAAGCATAAATCCAAGGAATGTTTTTTTATTTTTTATTTTGATGCTTGCGGAATTCAACAGTAGTCAATGCCGATTTCACTGTTCGTTTGAAAAGCTCATGAAAGTAATATTTGCAACAATCGACAAACTTACATAAAACATAATTGGTCACATCAGACTGACACGTTACACATATTCATAGAAGTGGGCACTTTGTCAACACTGACGGACTGTCCGTCAGGCAATGGGCGCCCGTTTTGCTGACGGACCAATGAATGACGGCGGTGAATTAAAAATGCAATTTTCACCCGTCGTCGTAATCTTCGGGATATACATTACGTCAGATGTCCGTCAGCCCACCATGCCACTTTTTGCTTACTGAAATCAAATTAAACTGACTGATGTTTATCTGCTATATTGCTGCATCTTTATAGTACAAAGTGGAATCAGTCTGCAGTCAATGCGACAATAGTCACTTTACAGTACCACCAAGAAGTGTAAATAAACTGGGTTGGTTCAATTCACTGCTTGTCATTCACAGCTATAACACAAGTGACTTTACCGAGGATTTATTAGTAGTTGCTCCTTATCTTAGTTCTGCTTTCAGGTTTCTTGCTTATAAGCGCATTCTGGGCGTTTCAAGTAATCATTAAATGCAGACCAAATTTGCATTCTTCCTCTTGGTCAGGGAATGCCCTAATTCCCTAATCAAAGACGTTTTTTAGTCAATTCAATCTCAGCACTACTTTGTTTTACTTGTAGTGTATGTGACAGATGACATTTAGACAAATGTTAATGAAACAGTCATCTATGCTGTAGGGTAGGCAGTTATAAATGAGAACCGACATGAGAGTCATGTAAAGCATGATAATGCCATCCAGTCAACAACTCTTGTCCACTGTATTAAACATGAGAGTGTGATATAATATACATTAAAATCCTTAGCTGGTTTTGTTTTCATGTTACAATTATACTACTTTTTTGAGTTTCAATTGCAGTGTTAACAGACTTTAACGTATTTATTAAAACAGAAAAAAGAATTAGTATGAGCGAAGACAGATGTAGACCAGCGTCTAACGAATGACGCACCACAAAAAAAAGTCAAAAAATTGAGCAAACATACACCGACGGACTGACAGTCCGACAATAACAATTTCGTATAGCTTGAAAAAATGACGGACCAACAACGACAGAAAGGGGGCGGGGGGCGGGGCTCTGACGAATGACAAATGTCGGAGCAGCAAAAAAAAAATGTAAGTTGCCTACCTCTGCATATTCCTAAATCTTATTTTCCCTTATCACTATGAAGAACAACATTAAGTGTGGGATGGCAAAGCTTAGAAAGTTATGTTCTTGAAATATGTACCCATTCTATGCTGTGTTCCTTAACAGTGTACAAGAAGGGCCAAAAAGGAAAGAAGGAGGTCACAGATCAGAAGCGCAAAGATAAAGAAAAGAGGACAGATTCTGAAAATGATAAGAGCCGGGAGGAGGAAGAGGAGGAGGAACGCATGGAGGACGAACCTGAAGCAGAGAACGAGGCGGAAGAAGAAGAAGTTGAAAACTGAGGACGATTTCTAACTGTCTGAAACACTGTTGAAATGATCAAATCCAATCATCTAGCCTGCGCCAGGTTATCACGAGGATTCTAGTAGAGACTATTGGTTTGTTGAAGAGGTGGTGGAGTCCAAATGTTAAAACAGGACAATCTACTTTCAAGTGTCAGTTTTTCTACTTGGCCATGCGTAGGCACATGACTCAATTGAACACAAGTTGAAGGGCTGATGGTGACCTTTTTCCTTGCGAATAGTAATCTTGTATCAACTGCCTCTGGGTAACAGTCACGCTTTAGTTTGACAGCAAAAACAAAATCATTTTCCAGAGGATTGTGATGTGCTTTTTTTTTAAAGAGACAATTGTCTCCAAGGGACAAGTTCTTGTTGGGTTGATAAAATTGACCAGTTTGGGTAAGGGAGCTCAACTATGTATCCAAACTAAAGTTTAAAGGCACAAGTTTGTACACAATTAATGTGAGCTGCACAGTAGCAGTATTTTTAAAAAAGTAGAAATGAGTCAATTGAGTCAGACAACTTTGTGTATTTATTGCCAGGCTGCTGCGAAGATGACAGTTGTGATTTTGCTTATATCAAGATGTTTAAGTTCTGCTGATCCTTCAATTCATGCATGTGTTTACAAATGATACGACTTGTGTCGGGCAGCACTGGTGACTTGTTCTTGCAGTAGTCATTTAAAAAAAGAACAAAAGAAGTATACTTTTGTATGATTTTTTTCATGAACTGAACTTTTCAATAAATATTTTTATTGAACTCGAAATAAGCTCCAAATGTGTTGTTAGTTGTACAGTATACAAGTTTTCAGGTTTGGTTCAAACAAGCCCTGTAGGTTGATGTTTCTTTACCTTTATCAGCCAAATTGAAAATGATGGTGCACCATTGTGTGCGCAGTGGTTTAAAAACGATTACATGCATCCATTCACACAGAGCCAAACTACATAATACTTAACACCTGCTTTTCCAGGGATTTTTCACTAGCCTGGCCTTACTATCACCCAACCTGGGCTGACTTTGAAAGGGTCATAACAATGTCAAATATAAATATTTACTTTCAATCCCTAAAAATGTTCATTCTTAAATGTTCTTCTTAAATGCAGCAAAAAAAAAAAAAAGGGAAAAAAAAGATTTGAAATATTTTTATTGTGTTTTTTGTTTTGTTTCTTTGCTGTGGTTAGTAAAACCCTATTTTAACACCTATTCTAGTTTATCAAAGCTTCTAGACTGCTTACTTTTTATCTCCTCTTGCTACTGTAACATCCCTAGATGATGCCTCATGTACAAAACATCATCACTTATGTGCAAAGAAAATGTTTGGGTTTTTTGCTCCCTTGTGTAGCCATTCCACTTTGGGTTCATGTTTTGGGTTCATGTCAGCCCTGTCCACACACACACACACACATATATATATATATATATATATATATATATATATATATATATATATATATATATATATATATATATATATATATATATACATATATACGGTATACATATTAATTTATACATATACATATGTATATATACATATTTTTATGGGGAAACACACCGCCCTTTATGGACAAAAATGTTTAAAAATTGCGATAATGGAAAAACTATGATATATATTCATGAAATTGAGTTCTATGACTTTCAAAGACTTTGCGAATCATTAAAGTCATTGAAAGGCTTGCAAATGTCATAAATTGACCTCTGGCAACACACTATTTTCTATTGCGCCCCGTTCATGAGTTCGTCGATGGAAGCATTAATGCAAAACTTAGGGAAATGCAGGATAAAACATTTGGTTTTCAGTACAATGTTTCAAATTTGAAATATCAGTAAATGAGCAAGACGCGGAGTAAATCTGACACCTATAATTTTATATTGCATAGATTCTATGCAATATTTGAGCCTCCGGGCAGTTTTTGTTCGCTTTTCCTTTGACACCACACAACAAAAACTCGAGTTGGGAAAAAATGACCCCAGGGGTCAACGTTGTAAATCCCTTGGTTTTCTAACTAAGTATCTCTTACTAGATTTCCTTTAAAATAAAATGGTATTTCAAGTGTAAACTTCGTTGTTTGATCATGTAGATTTGTCTTTAATTCAACATCCAAGCCACCATTACTATGAGGCGAGAAACGGTGAATCGCTCACCGACTGTGTAAGGTTCAATCACTTAAGATTGACCGAAGTAATTTGCCTTAAATATGTATAGCATGAAGACTTTTATTTTTTTTATTTAAAAAGTGGGGGTGCTACTTCGCAGGGGGTATCCAGCGCCCATTAACCGCAATAAACGAGGGATAACTGCAAGGATCACTACCCCAAAAAAAAAAGCTAAAGAATGACAAATCAGCATTCTACTTATACCGGTAACCTTGAACAGACACGTTGTATAGATCTTCTGTTGGCATACAAATCCAAGTTAATTATTTTGAGGGTTGTGGCTGCTGCGACTAATTAACCACCAGATGTCACCAGTGTGGCTATTTGATATACCCCCCCCCCCAAATTAAAATGACAGACCACGTTTCATCAACTCATCTCTGTTTATATAAACCTGAGCTAAAAACATTTCAGATTAACAAGACAGGTCAAATGCGGAGGTGCGAGAAAGGAAGAAATGGATTTCTTTCCAACATTTTATTACTCAGATGGGCACTCAATTTTGCCACTGTTGATGTCATCAATGACATCATGAGGAGGACGACCATCCACAGTGCAGCCAACAGACTGAGCCGTACCCAGAATCTCCTTGATCGTTCCTGACAAAAATAAATTCAGTTTAAATAATCAGTTCACATTAGCGAGACAAAGATATCACACACACACACACACACACATTTATATTATATATATAAAATGTTCCAGACTTGTGGGCACAGAGTTATCCATTAGATTGGAAAGCCCTGTTTCCTCAAGACGGGTCAATCTGGGCCTCCACTGGATTATACTCAGTCACTGACAGACAGGCATGGTGGCGGGAGGCTGAACAGCACAATAACCAATAAAAAGTAGGGCCTAGTACACACTGGCCAAATTTGACTTACCTGACAACTCCCTTGCAATGGAACGAGGCCGCATAATACGAGCAACACCCACGATGTCGTCAAAGGTCACGCTTCCACTGTGCTTGACTGGATGAAACATTAAGAGGGCATTGAGAGGGACGAAAAGCGTATTCCTCAAATTAGTGTGATACTTCAGTTTTGTGTACAGCTCTAGTATGCCACGTGTGTGTGGCAATTAAATAATTATGTGTCAAGCGACCACATAATTATGTTGGTACCCCTTTAATGCATACTGTATTGCATCTATAGTGCCGCAGGTCTTTATTCTTTGTGACTTTTACCTTGAGTTTTAGGACTTTTTAAGCCACCAAGAATGTGTCTTTTGGTTAGTTGGCTATACATTATCAGCAAAGAAGTCACTTACTGTTCTTGACCTTCTTCCTGTCACGAGGGGGTTCTTTTAGAGCTTTGATGATGAGTGCAGAGGCAGAGGGAACCACTTCTATCTAGAAAACCACAAAGACCGAGGCCTCAGTTCCACTCGAACTCTCCAAATTCAGCAAAGCGTTGCGCAACTCAGAGGGGGAGTCGGCCCCCCGTTCAGTTGAAAGAAAGCATAAGCGTGTGTACCGCTGCCTGTCTGTTCTGGATAGTCAGCTTCACGGTAATCCTCAGGCCCTTCCAGTCACCAGTAGCCTTGGCAATGTCATCACCAACTTTCTTGGGAGACTGCAAAAGAACAAGCAAGTCCGAAAATTTTCCAAAAGAACAAAACATCTTAGTTGGGGTTGTTTTTAAAGCTTTTTAGGTTTCTTCTCGTTTCTTACGGGGTATAATCATGTTCTACAAGTATCACCCTGTTTTAAGCATCTTTTTGGTTAACAGTGGCACATTTAATTGGACTGGGGGGAAAAAGGAAAAAAATAAAAAAAATTAACAAAAAAAATGTTCCAGACTTTTTGGCACAGAGTTATCCATTAGATAGGGCAGCTCTGTTTCCTATAGACGGGTCACTCTGAGCCTCCACTGGATTACACCATGTCACTGACAGACAGGCATAGTGGCTTGAGGCAGTATGATTTGAGTATACCACAGCAAAATACTCACCAGACCCAGGGGACCAATTTTGGGGGCCAAGGCTGATGTGGCACCAACCTCTCCTCCTGTGCACCTCATGTACACTGCAAGACAAATCAACATTTGTAATGTTACTTTTAAATGTGACTTGCAACTAGTAGATGACCGCTAAACAGATTGATGACTGTACATCAGAATTATAGCAGAAAACAATTATGACTGAAAGCGTTTGTTTGAAATGACTGCAGTCAATTAACCCATATTTGAGTACAGTGAACCAAGTAACCTTGCAGATATTCAAGCACAAATATGAATATTTCTATGAATAATTCTTGCGCGTTCCAGTTATGAAATGAGATTTGGGTTTAAAAAAGATAAATAAAAAAAAGGGGGGGGGCACCTGGGGTGTGCTCCGAGAATAAAACAGTGTAATTTTTCAACCCATCAGTTTAATACTGTATGTACTGGAAATGGGAATAGGGGCTCTATTAATGCTCTATTAACAGAGCTGGGGAGGATGACTTTTAAAATGTGCCATTTCCCGATTTTAACAAGAAATGTAGTTAGTAATCTTACACAAAATTCCAAAAACTGGTTAACAAATTATCATAAACGATTTGGGCAAAATTGATATTTTAACAATAGATGCACTGAGAAACTTTTTTTGTATGGGTATGAGCCGAGAGAATCTCTACTGAGAATAAGCATCTATAGAAAATGGATGACATTCCCAAAGCCAATTGGCTGCAAAAAAACGTTTTGGTTAAATGTGGGTTGGCCATCAAGTGGAGTGGGTGTTGAGTTGTCTACATTCGCTGAAGCATATTCCATCGCCAGGGTTATCAAGAAGCAAATCAAGGTAGATTAAATGGTGGCTAGCGGGAAACGACTAGTTTTTCTTGCTGAAGTGCTCAAAGTAGTCTACAGTGCCAAACGCATATGAGACTACATTAGCGTCGCCATTATCGCAAAGCAGCTAACTGTTAGCCGCTACCAGATTAGCCCACGTGGTGAAGCGCGAGTGCCGTGGTAGCGTGACAAAGTTTAACGCCTCAACTTTACCGTAAAATATGCAATTAAAAAAAACATTCTCCAAACACATTAATTGACGTACGTCACGAGTCGAGTCTCATTATTGTTGTGACTGCGCCAGCGGGAGGCCCACGCACTGCGACTGATTGCATCTCGTCAAACAAGCGTTCGTTTAGGTACCATGTCACAAGATAAACATACCAACTTTAATCTCGCCGGGGTCGAATTTGGGAGGCATATTGATGTCAAGGTTGAGCTCAGTTCAGCTTGGTAGGTGAGGGTGTCGGATGAACCCAATTCGGGACGACCGATTAATGTTGCACCTTCACCGTTGGAGTAAGAAAGAGTTAGCGACCGTGAGATCACGCTTTATGAGTGCGACAAATATCGCGAGAAATGACGTCCCCCCAGTGGGTGGACCCGTAAAAACTGTCAGATAAAAAAAAAAGCTATTGGATAAATATTTCCTCATGTCTGTATACCAATATGTGCAGCGTAATTGGATGAGTATTATCAACCACTTTACACTCGCAAACGCCTTACTTTTCTTAGATGTAATGTCATTCGATTTGGGATTGTTAAATCTAGATAGATGAATGTAGATAGATAGTAAAACGTAACAAACGACATAATATTGACCCTGTTTCGAGCAATTTGACTGGTTGCAGGGGATACGTAACCAGGTCTGCCATCTTGAATGTGGCATAAAGTGCCTTTCGACAAAATGCAGTTACCACTCTTTTACCACGCGCGCGCGCCCGCACGCACACACACACGCACGCGCGCACACGCACAAAGTACATCAAACAGCACATCCCCGCAGTGAAATCAGCCTCCAAACGATTATCTATCCATCCATATAATGATTGTGACCTATATATACTTTATACATTATTTGTGCTGTTTTGAAGTAAAACAATTTGACCAAGTTTAGTTTTATGAATAAAGAATGGGTTGCCTCTGTATATTTTATACAGTTTTAAATACAGTTTTGTAACCACTCACGATAGAACAAACCTTTACCATTCCGCCATTTTAAAATGAGTGATGCCGACCAATAGCAGATCAGCATTGTAGTGACGTGTTGCATGGAGGCAGTTTAACGGGCAACAGAAAATAAGTGCAATTACTTAAAAACGCCTGTAGATGGAGACTAGGGTCATGACAGTAGTTTTTGTCGCAAAGCCGGAAAAATACTGTGAAGAGGGAATGAAAAAAACTCAGTATTCCACTTTGCAAAATGAAAAAAACGTAAACCAGGGACACTGTAACACGGGGTTCTACTGTATTTTAGGAATTCGAGACGCCGACCAATAGCAGATCAGCATTGTAGTGACGCGTTGCAGCGGAGGCAGTTTGAAGCCAACAGAAAATAAGAGCAATTACCTAAAAACGCCTCAAGAGGGAGGCAAAACAACAAACACAACCAACCCCACAGGTCATGACAGTTGTTGATGTTAATCGTAAAGCGGGATCAATGCCTTATAGAGGGGACAAAGAAATTCAGTATTCCACATCGTAACTTGAAAAAAATGTAAGCCAGGGAAGCCGTAATCCGGGGGTCCACTGTACTTTGTGAATAAATTTATTGTTTTATTTGATCAAAGACAAGCCTGTGGAAATTTATTTATTTTTGTATTTGGGCAAGCATATGAGTAAGCCAGGCGGCCTGAAATCTCAACTTGCACACCGACCAATAGCAGACCAGCATCTTAGTGACGTCGTGGCGCCGACCATTAGAAGACCAGCATCTTAGTACTGTATGCAGTGACGCATATAGTGACGTATGAGCGTGGTGTGACTCGCACAGCCATACTCATGCAAACTGACCGCCAAGTTTGAATTTTTGGAATCTTTTCGCCGTGCAGGAGAAATTGTTGTAGATTCTGTAAGGGTTAAAAATGCCGTAACAAGGGGACAAAAAAAAAACTTTGTATTTCAATTCGTAACGTGAAAAAAACATAAGCTAGGGACGCCGTAACTCGGGTCTCCACTGTACAACAAGCTGAAGATAAAAACTAACATTAGCTAGTTGTTATGTACAGTCACGTTGGACCAATAAACGACAAATTTTGGGCATATTAGCATAAATGACAACTTTTCAACAATGAAAACCCAACTCACACCTGTGTAGATCTCACAAAGAGAAGGATTTACGCGTGAGCGCTGACAGCAACTGCTCCCAACTGAAGCCACAACCGTCCTTCCAGACCACAAAATGCACTATCAACAGCCAAGAAACAAAGACTAAGCCAAACAACCCAGAACTCACTAAATGCTAAAAGATAAACTAAATAAGTTTCAAAACATTATTTCACGGACCCCCTGCTGTCAGGCCACGGACCCCACTTTGAGGACCAATGTCCTGAAGAGTTATAATAGTCATATTCAAAATCATATTTTCTTGAATTATTACTTCTTCCCAACTATATATATGTGTGTGTGTATTTGTGTGTTTGCATCCACTGTTGGTAAAGAAATCGAGTAAGCGTGTGTGTGTTCATGTGTGTCTGTGTGCATGTGTGTGTGTGTGTAAGTGAGCCTGAGTGGTGCATGTGGGTGCTGAGTGGCTGAACATCCTCTGTAGCAGGATAATGGTCCTCTTGTTCGTCAAGTATCCCCATGGAAGCAGAACGCAGAAATTGAGATTACAGTGTTCAGAACTGTATGAAGCTGTTTTCGGTTGCCACACTTTTGTACAATGACATGCAGAAAAATTATGTTTACATGTCATTCTTGAAGGTGTCTTGACTCAGTGCTGCTCCACAAGAATAGCAACAGAACACAAGAGGAAGTAAGTGGGTGAGAAGCAGAGATCATCCCTGAGGAGCTGTTTAATATGCATCATAAAAATCAGAGATGGTCAGAAATTCACATCCAGCGTTATGAAACAATGTAATATGTCTATTTTCATAGGGCAGTTATTGGAAATGTCACATTTGCATAAGCCTGGTTTCACATTTTTCTAAGCTCTGATTAGTAATAACTCTCAAACTGCCATATGAATACACACACATGCATGCTTGCACAAATCACAACAGAATAAGAATGATTATTGCATACAGCAGGGGAAGATGTTGGACAGACATTTGTTTGATTGTTTTTTTCCAGTACAGTATAACCTTAAATGGATGAGCTTGAATGCAAAAAAAAAAAAAAAAAAAGATGCTTCTCTCTCAGCTGCATGCCTATCATCAGTTTACACAAATTTTAGCGTACCTCTCCCCCATAAAGTGGATGCATCTAGGGGATGTTTGTATGTTTTAGGGTCCTGCATGTTTATATTATTATTTTGAGTTATAACAGTAGTTTGACATGTGTATCTCATGTTTTTTTTTGTTTTATTGGTGATCTCATACAATCTGTATACTACTACTACTGATATGATAAAAAATATCATTCATACATACAAACATACACACTTAAAGTACATAAATACATACATACATACATACACACATGCACACACACGCATATAGTACATATTGAATATACCTAATTTATATTACATACATACATACATACATACATACATACATACATACATACATACATACATACATACATACATACAAACATAAATACACACAAACATGCATACATGCATACATACATACATACATACATACATACATACACACATGCCTGCATACATACATACATTCATACTGTATTTCACCCTTCCAAAGGAGAAGGTAGCATGTGAGGAAATTAAATATACCGGTACATTCCCTGCTTTTACTGTGTGTTTGACGACAGGCACAGAGAAACATGCAGGGGAGGTGTGAGCCTTTCTCATTGCATAAACTGTGAGTGTGAAGCAGAGCCAGTGAGTCAATGTTGATATTGTGCACTTTGACGGTTTTATCTTTCTTCCCTCTGCAAGCGTAGATGTTATGCTCGAGAACTCTATATTCCAAAGAAGGGATGGAATTATTTTGGACTTCTGTGGTAAAAATGGAAAAAAAAAAAAAAAAAAAAAAAGATGTCAAACTCAAGGCCCGGGGGCCAGATCCGGCCCGCCACATCATTTCACACGGCCCGCGAAACGCCCATTCCAATTCAAGTTTCCGGTCTAAATACCACATTTGTAAGTCGTCTTCAGCTTTTAAAATTGTTTGGGGGAAAAAGCAAGCGCTTTTTGCCCTCACCCTCTCTCTGATTTCAAAACTAGTTGGAAGTGTGACAAATACAACCAAAATGTATTTTATCACAGTCATTCCGGCCCTCTGACAGAAACTGTAACTGCAACGTGGCCCTCGATAAGAATGAGTTTGACACCCCTGGCCTAACCAATCTCTTCATCAGTTATTACAAAATGATCAAGTTGGTCAAACTCATTTGGCTGTGACTGGGCTCACAGCAAAGAAGTCAATAGTCTAACTTTCCTTTATCTAGTGCAATACATTTTTGCATGCACTAGTTTCTTGGGAATTTAAGGTAATGCCAGTGACTTTAGATGCATGTAGATGTCTGTGAATTTTTGGATTCAAAGTTATTTTATTTGACAATTACAACAGTCAGAATAGTTTTTATATCCTATGTGTTTCAACCGTATTTCACATGAGATTGTAGATTAGTTTTTGCATAGATAATGCGCAGTATCATTTATGTTGTATGCAGACGATACTGTATGTATTATGATGAAGTTCCAAGATTATTTTATATTATTTTTATTATTTTACTAAATAATATTATTATATTAAGTATAAACTTTTAGATTGGCTAATCAAAAGAATGACAGTAAACGTCAATAGAAATTTTGTAGTATTGACAGAAAAATTACATCAAATATACACACATGCACATGATAAGGCAAACAAACGTGACATTCGCATTTCATCGCAACATGAGACTTCAGAATATGGAAGGAAAAAAATCCCCCTTCAATCGAAAATGTTCGAAAAACAAACATTTTTCAGCCTTCCATACACCCCAAGCAAACACACCATTGATGCTATGTGGTGTGTCGTTCTGCCTGTTTGTTTGCCAAGCTGACAGATGTTGACATTCTCTGTTGATTTGTACTTGCTGCGGATGCCAAACAACCAGAAAGGCAATCTGTTTTAATTGTGACTGAAATTATGATGTTGAAATGACTATGGGGTGCAACACTTTATCTACTGTATCTATCTATCTATCTATCTATCTATCTATCTATCTATCTATCTATCTATCTATCTATCTATCTATCTATCTATCTATCTATCTGTCTATCTGTCTATCTGTCTGTCTGTCTGTCTGTCTGTCTGTCTGTCTGCCTGTCTGCCTGTCTGCCTGTCTGTCTGTCGGTCTGTCTTTCGGTCTGTCTGTCGGTCTATCTGTCTCTGTCTCTCTCTCTGTCTGTCTGTCAAGCAAGCTAGCTATCGATCTATTCAACTAGCTATCTAGCTACCTATTGATCGATCGATCAACTCACTGGTCCTTTATCTCTTATTACTGAGAATTTCACTTTACCCTGTAATATTTGCGACACAATAAAATTGTTGAGCTTTGTGCACAGTAAAGCGCTTTCAGAAATGTTATTTTCGCTATCCGTTAAACAGTTTGTAAGATGAGTTGGTGGCTCAATGAGGTGTTGTCAATAGTTGCAATGTGACTCCTGGCCTAAATAATCTGATTCCTTTCTGAAGGGTCCCTCCGCCTGCAACCAAGATCTTCTAATTACATTATGAGAAAGATGAGACTGACAAACAACACAAGCAAAGCCTGAATGCTTAAGTAAAGCTCTGCTACATATTAATGAAGTATAGTTGCACAACATGTTAAAGCATGGATGCCCTGTGGAAGTAGACTTTCAGCCAGCTGATAAGACTGGGATGTGAAGCATGCAGGAGTTAATTAGCCAATGTTTGAGAGGACTGATTGTGCTGAATCAAGGGTGAATTATCAGTTGCCTCGCTGCACAGCTCCCTTGGTGATTCGGCACAAATTGAGAGAGCGAAGTAATTCCCCGGGAGTTTTGTTTAATTTCTTCTGACAGACTGATTCCACTGAACCATGTTGGCCTCCAGCTCCTTCAGGAAATAAAGCTGCAAAAGAGGCTTCCAAACAGAATTAAATGAATGAAGCTGCACCGGCTGTCGTCGTCATCAAACTACCTCCCAGAAATACTGTTCACTGAACGAATTAAACAGCCCGCTTTTTAAAGGACAGAGGTAAATATGAATCACTTTCCACTTAAATGTTATAGTCAGCATGTTTTTTGAAAATTAAATATGTGATTGGAAAAGATTCTTTCATGAACTGGATTCAGAGTTTAGAGTTGGGGTGTCAAACTCATTTTAGCTCAGGGGCCAGACTGATAAATTGCAGTGGGCGGAACAAATTCATTTCATAAGTAGGGGTATCATTGCAGCCAGTGGAAGAAAATTGGCCCAATCAAAATGTGAGGTTGTACAACTTTAAGCTATTTCACAAAAAGCGTGGCAACTGGTTTCTTCCACTTGTAAGTCAATGCTCATCTAGATATTGCTTGTAAAGTAAGATTTTTGTCTGTTTATTATAGACAGCGGATTAATGGGTTTGGTTCTATTCATCTTTTTTTTCAATGCTTCACGAAACCATCCTACCGACTGGATTGAATCTCCTTGCAGGCTGGATCCCGCCTATGTGCTTAGTGTGTATACAGTTAATGTATTGATTTATCTTTTTTCCTTCAGCTGTATCCATTTTCTTTATCTGTTCCTTCAGCCAGGAGTTGATTTGATACTGGATATTGACAACGGTGGTGAATTATTCATGAATGAAGTCTTCACACTCATCCTGGTGGGACCAATGCTCACCTTTGATCTTCAGTTGACAATGTATGCACAGGAATCTTTTTTAGTTGGTGAGCTTTACAGCTGTACACTTTACATCTGTACCTGGGCCCCCTCTGAAAGCCAGGTCAGGTCTTGGTGTTGAATCTCACTTATCACCTGTAAAGAATTTTAGTGTGCTGGAAATGGACTGCTGAATGGATTAATCACAAACAATGTATTGTTTTTTTATTGTCTGCTTTCAGCTATGTAGTCCTTAACACAGTTGTCCATTTCATCCGTGTGAAATTAATATTCTCAATGAAGTGCAGCAACATGTTTAGCCAGAAGGCTCACATTAATGAACCCAATGCAATGGAAAAAAAAGAATAACATACTGTATTATAATTCCGACTGCAAAATAATTGCAGAAAACGTCCTATCTTCTTGAAGTCATATTCCTGTAATTTCCATGGTACTGCATAAGAGAATAATTACAACCATAGCACAAGTTTCATGTTACTGTGGCTTTGACTATGTTCTACCATGCTCTAGTTTGGCTTCCATTTATGTCCTTCCTCCTTGTGGATTATCATGTAATCCCCAGAATTCATCAACCAGCAGGTCAGAGGTTCTTTCATTCCAATGTAACACCTCTCTCAGTGCAGTTACACTGATCTGTACTTGATTATGGGGCAAAAGGGCAGCACTGGGATGATTACATATTATTTGAATTGAATGTGTGGGCTTACATTTTAATATTTATGTTCTTACTACATACACTACTACTAAGATGATCATGATGACCTTGAATCAAATAAAAAATAATTAAGAAAACCTATAGTATTCATATTTATAATAAGTGTTGGAAGTAATGCATTGCAAAAGTAACGTACTTACTTCAATGCATTTGTTTTTACTGCGGTAATGTAATATATTACACATCACAGCGGTAATGTAATATATTACATACAAAAAATAGTAATAATGCACTAGTTACAAATGAGAGTAAAGTAATGATACATTACAATGCATTTTAAGCCTGAAAGTGGTGTTTTTCCCCCCCCCCGAAATTCGCAAAAAACTCAGCGAGATCAAAGGAGAAAAGTCCAGAGCAAAATGTCTTCTTGTTGATCTACAGCTGAGATTAAACAGCAACTTGAATACGGACAATATGAACACAAGATGGACATATGACCATTACTTTCAATTTGTCAGTTAAAGACAAGAAAAATATAATCGTTAGGTGCATTTGGTGTGCGACTCCTGAAACGCTGTCCACTTCGCGAAATAGGACCAGTAATTTGACAAACGATTTAGAGCGGGGCCATAGTAACGTGAAGTTTGCTAACCCTAACCCTAACCCTAAGAAAACACACGGAGGATTGCGCTCTCTCACTGAGGGATGACACTTCGACATCAAGAAGTTAGCAAATTTGTTCGGAGATATGCTGCTGCTTTTCAAAGATTCACCAGCGTTTGGAAACCTTGTCAGCAAGGTCCCTGTCGCAAGTAGCATTAATGACAAGGTAAGCTAACACTAAAATTTCACTGTACAATTGCTATTAATAATAGTCTATAAATAGTTTTGGTCAATGTGTATCAAGATGAAGCATACAAAACTCATGTTAGGCAGTACGTTAAACACCTTAACAATGATGCACCACCGAAGCCATCTATTTTTGAAACATATGTCTCGAACGTAGCCATCTGATCTTGAATTTGAATATTAACATTAAAATTTTGAAACGCACTGTTTTTGCCTGCAGCATAAACAATGGATCAGTATGCTGCTAAACCAAGTTAGAAAGGGATCAAAATACAAAAAAAAAAAAAAATCTTGACTTTAAAGGTTTCCAATGCAATACAGATGAAATGATTTGTACCGGTTTTAGGCTTAAGCCAACCTTTCACTGGAGCTGTAATGAACATAATGAGCTACATTTACAATGACAAATGTACTTCCAGTTATGGTGGTGAGAGTAATACAAAAGTAATACAATAGTAGCGCAATGTATTACATTTCAAATACAGTAATACAGTATTGTAACTGTACAGTGAAAATAAGTTGTTAGCTTATCTTGTCTTTATTGCTAGTTGTGACAGGGATCTTGCTGACAAGATTTCCGAATGTTGGTGAAGCCACTTTTCTTCTTTTCTCTTACAAACTGAAATTAATTGACGTATGTCCATCTTGTGTAACTACAATCTACAGTATATTAAACCTGTCGTCTGCTAATGCCACAGTCATCTCTGCTGTAGAAGATATTTACAACAGCAAGTAAACATTTTGCCCTGCCTGGACTTTTCTCCTCCGAGCTGGCAGTGTTTTAGGCGAATTGGGGGGGATTAAAATGCATTGTAACACATTGCGTTACTGTCAGAGAAATCTCTAAAAGAAGACTAGGACAAGCCTAGCTGCTAAGCAGCAAAAAGAGTAACTCAGACCAGCCAAGATTGACTTTTCTATGCCATGGATAGGGAAAAAGCTTGGGCAAATGAACGTGTACGTTCTCCAACGCTGATTCAATGCCCAAGTGCCCCTGCCTGGTTTTTATTCATTCAGCAAAGCATTGCACATTACAAGACATAACAAAATGAGCCAGTCGGGCGCCACCAACAGCTGGGCCAAGGTCCCGGCTCAACAGCTTTATCTAAGGACTGGGGCGAGATGAACTCGGACTGCACTCATGGATAGCAATGCACACTATTCTAGACAAGAAATAAGCACATAATGATAACAGCCTAATATGATTTCCTTCACAGTTACTGTCCTTTGTACCAAGTAAAATATCACTGTTTTTGTGTGTAATACATTACACAATCAAGAGATTTGTTTGCAATGTATTACAGCAAAAAGTAATGCATTACAGTGATTACATTACTTTTGTCATGCGTTACACCCAACATTGCTCAGCTGTCTACCTGCCTCTCCTCTGCAGTAAACCAGTTGCTCATTATCCTTGTCTGCGTGCTCGTGTCCATTCTCTGGTTGTGTTAAGCACACATATTTAGACAGTGTATACAACTTGATGATTTTGTTTATGATGGAATGTTCACCCACTCAGAAAATTTATATTTACACCTACAAACAAATGGACAAGTGTTAGCATAATAAAGTCATTGCTGTTTGTTATATTGTTGTGTAGTTTTAATCCATTTTGTATGAACTAAACATGTCTGAACCAAATACAGTAGTGTGAAGTAATCTTGGAAATAGATTAAAAGCAAAGCCATCCTTTCACAAAATGGTCCAAACATTTATTGGCCAACGTGTGAAGGAATGTCATCTTCACGGCTGCTGATGTCCTGATTAGATATGGACCCAAAGAACCCGCATCTTGAATAGCAGGCATGCAGTGTGTGTGCTTGTGTGTACACCTGAGAGTATGCGTTCTGGATAGACATACATTTTTCCTTGATAAAATTTGATCCTGTCTGTGTTTGGCTATCCTAGCTAGCATGGCGTTGGTTGCATCATAAAACAGCATCAATGGTTTATACCTAAAATGTATGGCACAAAAAGCAGTTCAAGATTAGGGCCTCTTTACAGTACCAATAGATTAAAGGAAAATCCAAGTGGAGTCAAGAGATAATTTTACAACTTGGTAAACAAGCTTTCACTTGTACAATACTTTTATTACCTAAAGCTACTTAAAGACATTTAAATGGATTGAACATTGGTCGGTCAATGTGTAAAAATAAAGTTTACACGAAATGTATCCCTTAATAATAACCCAGAAGTGATTTAAAATGATTTTTCTCAGCTTCCAATGAATTCTGGGATGCCCTCAATTCGCGTAGAGACCCATGATTTCAGATAACGTCGCAGTTGTCATCTAAAACATTGAGCAATTGCCACCAAAATTCATATGCGACTTGCTACTCTTATCCACTTCAACCTATAACCAACGTAAATGTTTTGGAATTTTTTGTTTTTACAAAAAACTTTATCATGTGGATTAAACTAAAATATTCTGATGATATTTTTTATATTTTTACATGTTAAAAGTGGATAAGAGTAGCAATCTTGCTTGGCTCTGTTTTTGTATTGAAAGCTCAGCTGGCCATGTTGGATAGTTTCGGGTGACTGCAAACCGGTCGCCATGATTCATTCCTGCCCCCTGTCTAGACATTGAACACTCCCGAAGGTGATGGCTGTCGCGACGTGTAACAAAAGTTACATTTTTTTTTAACTCCTCATGTCACGCGTAATTACATGCCACGCGGTGTCTCTTGTCGCTCCATCTGTCGCCCGACGCCCCATCGTGCCCTGTCGCGTGACTAAAATACCAAACTGTCCACTTTTACCTCTCGATCGCGTTTGGTGTGAATGCAACATTAGTCCTGTTTCAGGTTTCATTCTGGGATACTTTTCAAGTTACCAATGAATGCAGACCAAATTTGCATTCTTTCTCGGATTGCCTCTTGGTCAGGAAATGCAAGATAGAATTTTTTTACTTCCCTCATTAAAAATGTTTGTTTACTAAATTCAACCTCAGCAACACTTTGTTTTGCTTGTAGTGTATATGACAGATGAAATGTAAACAAATGTAGACAGATGTTAGTAAAACCGTCTTCTATAGCTGTAAGGCAGGCAGTTATAAATGAGAATCGACATCCATCATTTGAGAGTCATGTAAATCATGATCATGGCATCCAATGGACATGATTCTTAATAGCACTCTCATCCCCTGTATTAAACATGATGGTGTATTATAGCCTATGGTTAAACCCTTTAGCTGGCTTTGTTTTTGCGTTACACTTATATTACTGTGTTGTGTTTCAATTGCAGTATAACTGTAGAACCACATACATCGTTTTAACTTTAACTGTAAATACTAAAACAGAAAAAAAGTACAGTATTTATGGTTTCTGTTGTGGAGGGCCACCATGCTATAATAGTGAAACTACTTACACCAATGCAAGTTATAATTGTTATACATATGACAATTTGAAATTGTGTATAGAATTTAGCAAACCTTTTGGAAGGTGACTTGCAGGGCACATAAAATAATGTGGTGGGCCAGATGTGGCCCCTGGGCGTGATTTTGACACCTGGGTTGTAGTAGTAGAGTTGTAGTGGGGTTGTAGTAACAGGGTTGCATCAATGTTAAGAGCACTTCAGAAAATAATCACTAATTCAAATACTTATGATAAAAATATATTTCAACAATTGCAAGGAAATGTGATCAACAAAATCTGTTACATTTGTAGTCACATTTGTACTTTAAGCACACCAAAAGGGAGTGCAAGAGGAGAAAAAAAAATCAACCTCTATTTGGGTAATTTGGGTCTTTGAGAAAATAAAAGTATAGCTACACCTACGATTTGTCAGGAATTTACACATCATTTTCACCTTTACGTTGTCTTTTGCAAGTGTTATTTGAAATTTCAAGGAAGGTGGTGGTTGTGGGTGCAATTCTGCAAAGGTTAACTAAAGTGACATAAATTGAAGCAAAAACGACCATCTATTGTGATCAAACGTCCATCTCCAGTGTGGTTTTTTTCTTCCATCATCTTGTTTTAATCAGCGTGCGTGATGAGCGAGTTGGTGCTCGCCGAAGAGGAGGAGGGGGAGGAGGAAAAGAGGAGGAGGATGGTCCTGCTGTCAAGCACAGCTGAAAATACAGCAGCAGGTTTGAGGATGGCATATAATCGTGTTTTGTCCCTCCTTACAGGCACAGACGGACAGTGGATACGGCAAAACGAACCATGCGCAACAGCAGATGAAATGCGTTCGCTTTATAGCCAAGCTGGCCAAGTGGAGTCTACGTCCACAATGGAAACTTTAGAAACCATTTAGAGACACTCGGGTCTAGTATCGCAAGAGTGGAGTTTTTAACTATTTGTGAGTGTTTGAGTCAACGAGGACAAACATGCTAACGTTTTTTTTTTCGTGGGCGATATTCGTGTTGGTTTGAGCAACAGCTTGGAAAACGCGCTGGACGCTAAATACAAATGTGACTGAGTTTACACGGACCACATGCGCCCTCTAAGGTGAGTAAATATAATTTAATCTTTTATTTATCCCCCCATGTCTTTTTTTTATATTATGTGTCCACAATTTACACGATTCATTACACAATATAACATATTGTTAGGGTGCAGCTCATGCAAGACATCGTTGTTTTTCTTCTATAAAAAGTTGATACTAAATGATGGGGATACTAATGAAAAGCTATTGGATACTTACGTAAAGGACAATAGTGTATAAATTGAAAAAAATGGCAGAACATTTTACATGACATCACTGTTCACTATTTATTAGATACACTGACAATAAATAATAATTTACAATTTCTATTCTGGAAAATTATTACACAATTAAGGACACCTTGTGTTATGAACAATTGCTCTTGTGACTAAAAAAAAGTCTTTGGCTGTGATGGACTTTAGTAGATATCACTTAAACGAATGTACATGTGGTTTGTACAGTTTTTATTTGGCAATGAGAATGCACAAAATATAATGGTTTGAAAAACGACAACACTAAAGCCTTCTGTGTTTCAAGGCTAAATAATGTACAGTACAGTATTTTACCTTTTAGAAGTAAGCAGAGTTGGGCAAGTTACTTCAAAACTGCAATGCATTAGTTATTACTTATCACTGTCATTTCAAAATTATTAGTTACAATATTACTAGATTGGAAATGTACCAAGTAGACATGACAAGGTACAATTTTTTTTTGTATTTTAATCCCTTTATTACTTAGCTTCACAGCATAGTGATGCATTGTTTATGCTTTAGGAAGAAACAGTTAGTGCGTTCCACAATTTCAATATTAATATTCAAATCCAAGTTCAGTCGGCTAGGTTAGGGATAGCTGTTTCAAAAATACATGCTTCCGGTGGGGCTAACGTTAGCAGCTAGCCTACATTATTGTTATTCAAGATTCAAGAGCTTTATTGTCATATGCATAGTAACACTACACAATGAAATTCTTATTCCTTCCACTTCCTCAAGCAGACTTACATACAACCACACAATAGACAATAATAAAGTAGGCAAAAAAACAAAACAAAACAAAAAAACAGCTGCCTGCTTTGTTTTATCCCCACTCTCAATCCTCGTGTTTTCTTTTGACTAATTTCGCATTACTATGGCTCCGCTCTAAATGGTTTGTCAAATTACTGGTGGTATTTTGCGAAAGTGGACAGGTCTTTGGGTATCGCGCACACAGCGCACCTAAGGATTATATTTTTCTTTTCTTTATCTCTGAATGAACTGAAAGTAATGGGCGTATGTCCATCTTGTGTACATATTCAAACTGTTTGCTGCTGCCGCCCTCATTTCTGCTGTAGTAGATACTAATAATAGGAAGTAAACATTTTGCTGAAGACATTTCCCCTCCGCTCTAGCAGTGTTTTTGGCACATTTGGAAAAAAAAAACCCACTACTTGCAGGTTCAAAATGCATTGTAATGCATTGTATTACTCTCATTTGTACAGAGTAAAATATTAGTATTTTTGCAGTACCACGCTATAGCAAAAATTAATGCATTGCAGGAATTACATTACTTTTGCGATGCATTACTCCCAACACCGGTGGTAAATGTATGTAAACGCATTTGTGTCCTCTGGAAAAGGCCTAGTAGATTTATCATGGAGACACAATGCTTCCGTCGCTCAAATTATTGCTGTAATTATTAAATATATGAAAATGGTCAAGGCTAACAGTTGGTGTGATTGGATGTGGTATAGGCCCACCATGCATGTTTCAATATTGTGATTTTTTTGTGAAAGCTAAGAAAATGGAAATAAACAACAAATTCAAATTTTACCTCATAGTAGCTTTACAAATGTACCTTTAATTTCTAATGGACTGAGTTTGGAGGATCAGTATATCACACATCACACGACCCCGGACTTATATAAAAGGTACGATGAAAATAAAAAGACTAAGGGTGTTCTTTTTTTTTTTTATCATTTCAGCTGTCGGCTTCTTAGCGGTCGCTCACCATAGCTCATACAGATACCTATTCAGTCCCTCCTCGTACGGTGAAGACAGAATGCCTATTATCAGTAATGCCAACCACGACTTCAGCACCTACTCAATTAGCAGCGATGACAGTAGCCTTGACCGATTTTTCACCGAGATCCCCGAGACAGAGACAATCAAGGGGGTATACTTCCAGCGGGCGCAGCTACTACGTGAGCCCAAGGCCTCACATGCGGTCGATCACACTCTTCAAGTCCTCATCAACGTTGGGGGTAATCGCTATACCTTCCCCTGGAGCACATTGGAGCAATTTCCCCAGAGTCGGCTGGGACGCCTGCGCTTCTGCACCACCCCCGAGGAAATTGCGCACCTCTGCGATGACTACGACGAGACATGCAAGGAATACTTCTTTGACCGCAACCCCACAGCTTTCCGGGTCATCCTTAACTTCCTCGCAGCGGGCAAATTGCGTCTGCTCAGAGAATTGTGCGCCGTATCGCTACATGACGAGCTCGACTACTGGGGCGTTGACCCAGGTCATATGGAGCGTTGCTGCCGGCGTCGTATGATCACTCGAGTGGAGGAGGTGGCCGAGCGAGAGCGCAAAGAAGCGGAATGGAAACTCAAGAGGATGATGCTGAAGAAAAACACGGCAGAAGTGGAGAGAGGACACTGCAAGCTGATCCGGATGCTGCGTGAAGTGGTGGAAAACCCTCACTCGGGATTGGCGGGAAAGATATTCGCCTGCCTCTCTGTCATTATGGTACTGATAACAGTGGTCAGCCTGTGCATCAGCACCATGCCAGACCTCCGAGACGAAGAAACCAGGGTGTGTTTGTCTAAAGTCACGTGAGCGTTGACAATTTTAGATTTTTATGTAATTTCACTAAAATATTCATGTGATGCAGCAGTGAGAAAAATTAATTTCGTCATCACAAAAGATCGTCCAAGTTGCATACACTAAATGATTACTCAAATAATAATCATAATATACATACAAATAATTGCACGCAGTCACTTAAGCATCTTGATTCTTGGATGATCCACAATGCATTCCTTATGTAACAATCTAGGAGTGATATACAGTGATCCCTCTTTCTTCATAGTTAATTGGGAACAAAACCTCCCTGCGATAACTGAAAAACTGCAAAGTAACGTCACCCCCCCGGAGTTTTCAAGCATGTGTGTGTGGGTAGCTGAATTTTTTAAACGTGAAAAAAATTTAAACTTTACATTTTTAAGACAAATATTACACATATTTACTGTTCTTGAATCAAATTATTAAACCTCATACAGTAACCGTACTGTTTTGCCTTCTGGTTTGTTGGTTTCCATGTGTTAGCTATACGTAGGCGGGGTCACCGTGAGCCGCAGTTGCCCTAAGAGTAGGCGCTTGGACGTCTAACTAGAGTCAACATGACCAAACATGATTAAAAAGCAGAGTTTAGACTTGAAATTCCAATTTATTACAAAAAGTAACAGGATTTTGCAATCATTTTGTAATAAATTGGAATTCAAATCTAAACTCTGCTTTTTAATCATGTTTGGTTACTCTAGTTCATAGGTGTTGAACTCCAGTCCTCGAGGGCCGGCATCCTGCATGTTTTCCGGTTTTCTTTTCCCAACACACCTGATTCAAATGATTAGCTCATTAGCTAGCTCTGCAGGAGCTTCAAAATGATCCCAATCATTTGAATCAGGTGTTTTTGAGGGAAAAGGTTTGAAAACATGTAGGATATCGGCCCTCGAGGACTGGAGTTCGACACCTAACTAGAGTCTAGTTAGACGTCCGAGCACCTACTCATAGGGCAATTGCGGCTCACTGTGATGCCGACTGGGTACAGCCAAGACATGAAAAAGAGAAGGGATAACAGTACTACAGTTACTGAAGAATGTTTCATAACTGAAGATTTAAGTAAATATGTTTAGCAGTACACCCTCAAAATGTTCAGTGGCATCATCCTTACCTACTCATATATATATATATATATATATATATATATATATATATATATAATACATTCCAAGACTGTTTTGTTTCAATGAATTTTTTGTTTTGTGAGAAAATAAAACTAAAAACAATTCAATGCTGCAGATTTCGCAGACAGGAATATACAGCTATAATATTATGCATTGCATGAAATAAAACGCTTGCGCGCAGCAAAATAAAAGCTTTCCTGCAACATTTAGTTCCCGGGTTGAATCCTTTTGTCAACTCCAAGTCCCAAAATGCATAGCAAGAACTTTGCATGATGGGCTAAGACACTCAATAAAGTCATTGAAGACTTGCAAATGTCATACGTTGTCCGCGAGCCTTTATGGAGTCTCAACACAAACATTTCTATTGCACCCTGTTTGTATGTTGCCGTTGAAAGGATCAATGGAAAAATTGGGGGAAATGATAAGATATTGGGTTTTGAGTATGCCCAAAATTTAGATTATTTCCAAATTTTAATGGGAGTAAATGAGCCCAGCATGGGCTAAATTTGACATCTGCAAAATATACCTCTCAACCTCTTGTTTGCAAGCATTTAGAATGGAAGGCAGGACGACATATTAGAAATATGACTTGTTTTGACAATCTATGCTGCTGTTTTCTTCTATGATTTTCCTTCGATATCACACACCAAACACATGTAAAAGCCCAAGTTGGGTCAACATTTCTCCCACGTGTTAAGGATGCCACTGTACATTAAAAAAAAAAAAAATTAATAGAGAGTAAAAAAACAATGTTCCTGTTATAATAATTTTCTCAAAGATGGTTGTGGTGGAAAACCTATTTGAGTGTGATTTCATAATTGTGTCTTGCAGGGTGAGTGTTCCCCAAAGTGTCACAGCATGTTTGTGGTGGAGTCCATTTGCGTGGCCTGGTTCACTTTGGAATTTGTTCTACGATTTATAAATGCCCAGAGCAAGCTGGCATTTGCACGTGGGCCCCTTAACATCATCGACGCCATCGCCATCCTGCCATACTACGTGTCGCTGGTGGTGGATGTCAAAGATGAGTCCCAGGAGGAAGTGGTCGTGGGTGCTGGCAGAGGCTACCTGGACAAATTGAGTCTCATTCTCCGCTTGCTGCGCGCGCTGCGCATTCTCTATGTTATGCGACTTGCTCGTCACTCCCTGGGCTTGCAAACACTGGGGCTGACCATGCAGCGCAGCATGAGGGAGTTCGGCCTGCTGTTGCTCTTCGTCTGTGTAGCCGTCACTCTCTTCTCACCCTTGGTCCACCTTGCAGAAAGCGAACTGGCGCCATACGCTGCTACCCATCCGCAACATAGCTTCAGCAGCATCCCGGCTACTTACTGGTGGGCAATCATCTCTATGACAACTGTTGGTTACGGAGACATGGTCCCCCGCAGCATCCCTGGACAGATGGTGGCATTGACGAGTATCCTGAGTGGAATACTCATCATGGCGTTCCCTGCCACTTCCATCTTCCACACCTTTTCCCGCTCCTATCAGGAGTTAAAGCAGGAATACGAGAGACTTTGGAAGGAGGAGAGAGGCGAGGAAATAGCAGCAGAGTCCAAAGAGCGCTTCTCCAAGGTCCGGCTTACATCAAATGAGCACACATCCCTATCCACAGTCGACAATTTGGAGCTAATGACAGACGCAGATGCTCATTCTACTCTTCCAAATACAGCTAACAGGACAGTTGTCTTGGAAAGCCATTAAAAAAATGTCATTGTTTTCAGGGGTGGGCACTTTGTCAGCACTGACAGACTGTCCACCAGTCCGTTGCCGACGGACGCTTGTTTTGCTGAAGGATCGATGAATGACAGGAACGCCATAAAAAAAGGAAAATAAAAAATGTCCGGTTATCAATTTTCTTCCGTTGTTGTACTTGTCAAGATAGACTTTACGCCAGATGTCCGTCGGCCTTTTTGCTCATTTGAATATAGTTCAACTGACTTGAATGATTATCTGCTATGTTGCTGCGTCTTTGTCAATGTGAAAATAGTCACTTTACAGTACCACCAAGCAGTGGAGAAATAGGTTCAGTTGAGTGAATCAACAGAGTTGGTTCAAGCTGACTTTACAGGAGATTCATTTGTAGTCGCTTCCTTTCTTAGTCCTGGTTTCAGATTTCATGCTAAGAGCATTCTGATATGTGTTTCAGGTTTCTTGCTTAGAGCATTCTGAAAAGAGTTTCAAGTAACCAATGAATTCAGATCAAATTTGCATTCTTCCTCTGATTGGCTATTGGCCAGGAAATACAAAATAGACATTTTTTAATTCCCTCATTAAATATGTTTTTTAGTAAATTCAACCTCAGCAATACTCATTTTTCTCTTGTAGTGTATGTGACAGATGACATTTAGAGAAATTTTGACAAATGTCAATAAAACCGTCTTCTGCAGTTGTAGGGCAGGCAGTTTTAAATGAGAGTGGACATCCACCATTAGAGTCATGTAATGCATGATAATGCCATCTAGTGGACATGACTGCTAATTGCACTCCTGTCCACTGCATTAAACATGATGATGTAGGGTTAAAACCATTAACTGGCTTTGTTGTCATGTTACACTCATATTACTATGTCGTGTTTCAATTACATTGTACCTTTAGAACCACAGACATGGTGTTAACTTTAGGTGTCAGCACTAAAACAGAAAAAAATGATTAGAATGATTGCAGGCTGAAGAAGACCAGCGCCTGACGAATGATGGACCAGAACTAAAGGTCAAATGTCTCCCTCTAGCGGAGGCAAAAGGTTACCAGAACTAAAGGTCAAATGTCTCCCTCTAGCGGAGGCGAAAGGTTGGGCAAAACTACACCAACGGACTGCCGATTACAATTTTGTATGACTTGAAAAAATGATGGATCAATGATGACGGAAAGCAGGCGGGGCTCTGATGAATGATGAATGTCGGACCAGCAAGAAAATTTAAGTTGTCCACCTCTGATTGTTTTGACTACTTAACTGCAAAACAGGTGTTTGGACAATTGTTCCTGCTTTTGGACACTTCTATTACAGAACAATTATCTTGGAAAGACTTTAAAAAAAAAAAAGAAAACATTGTCTTGACTACTTGACTGCAAAACCGGTGATTGGACAATTATTTCTTCTTTCTGCCACTTCCAATAGATCAAAACTAGCATACAGTATACTACAGGTGTATAAATGCAGAAGAGTAAAAATACTGTAAATGAACAAGAAACCTGTATCAGTTGGCAAGATACCATTGAATGAATCTGTATGCCTTTTTCTGTCTAGGTCCGATAAAATCGCGGCTTTGTCAGCTTATAATATGTCTTGTGTGACAGCTTGTAGTTACCTATTGCTTTTGGGACCGTTAAATAATGCTGTATCTGGTCATATCACTTTCAATTTTGGCAAAATTTATTTGCATACAGTACACCATATGAACAAAGTGCGTGTACTTCTTATATGAAATGTTTCTATTATTATTTAGAGCTGAAGTCAACCCTTTAAAATTTTTAGACAAGCATAGACATTTTAATCACCTGAATATGTTGATACGCTTTGGTGTGGAGGAACCTGAGACAAGTCACCTCAAACTCATCACCTCAAACTCATCAAGCACTTTTGTGATAAACTACAACAGAAATGTTAATTGTATTGAATATCATTCATTTAATACAGTGGCACCTCTACTTACGAACGCCTCTTGTTACGATAAATTCAGCTTATGAAACGCCTCTTTGGAAAATTATTGACTCTAGCAACATGATGCCATATGAGACATGCGGCATTGAATGAGACACTAGACACCAGCGCTCGCGCCAACATGACTGTTATGTAATACATGATCACAACCCGTGATGTCTGCTGGATTTGTTACAGTTTGTGATGCATTTGTATCATTTATTAATATGCTGGCTTGCACACAAATGAGATATCTATTTTTTGCATTGATGTTTACTTCATCCACACTTCCCGCCAGCAATTTGCTCTGTAGAACTAACAAACATAAAATTGGCATCAGCCACGGTTAACATTGTACATATTCACATAAAACACATAGGTGACATACCACTTTGAGCTGTTGGTCTGACCTCAGCATTGTTAGCATGACATTTGCACTGTAGCAATGACATCACACAGGGCGTACTTGGCATGACCCCAAACTAAACTTAAGCAAACTTGCATGCTCAAAATAATCCGAAAAATAAATATTTTTGCTCCTGTGGACTTTTTAATGATTCCTATATCACTGGAAATGTCAATTAAAAACGTACAAATGATAGGCATCTCTTGCTGCTTTCATCTCAAGTCAAACAAGTGAACTGCATTCATATTGTCAGCTGATACAATTAAGATTAATATAAGGGGTTTAGGAGGATTTGTTGGGGATATATTTTCATTATTAAGCACTAATGTAATTCTCATATGTGGTACCATTTTTGATGCATTTTTATACTTAATAATATTCATTTAAAGGGTTTACAAGCATTTTGGGGGCTTGGAATGGATTAGGCTATTTATGTACGTGTAAAATGCGGCTCTACATATGAAAGTTTCACCTAACAAAATTATTTTGTAATTAATTTAGTAAGTAGACGTACCAATGTATGTATAGTTATAAATATTTAATACTTATTCATCATTTCAGTAGAATTATATAATAAGTATAATTAAATCAAACGCTTACCTTATATTACTGAAATTGATGGTCAAGTATTTAGATATTTCAGTCACCAATGTGTTTCTGATTATTCATAGGCTAAAAAAAAACTTTAGACTAATTTTGATTTAAAGACACAAAAAGTACAGTTGCACCAATATTCATTTTCAGAAACCACATGATTCTTCGGAACATGATTTTGAAAAATTGTCTGTTCGTCACACTTCAACTGGTGATGTATTTGATTTAAAAAACATTTGCTTGATGAAGTGAAGGAAAAACATTTTTTTTTCATGAACTTCCAAGACTACTTTTATAGCCATGTGTCTTTTCTTCCCTTCAATAAATTGTCATCAAAACATTTGCTGCTCTCCACTGTTTGTTTTCGGGGCAGATGGACTGTTTCAAGGGATCTTAGTCAAACTGTGAGGCTGGCAAGCCTTTCTTCCTCCAACTCAAAAAACAAAACAAAAGAAACACTGAAAAGTCCAACAATGATTTTGTTTTTGTTTTTTTTTGCTCCCACTTCTTGTTTAGCTCCAACATGCACAGTCTGCTGTTCTGTCAAAATGATGAAAAAAAAAGTTGTTGCCTTTGAAGAATGGACATCTCCTTCAATTACGTTTGATTAAGATTGCAAACCATCAAAAACATTTTTGTAATTTTATGTGTGGTGCAATATTCATTCCTCCATCCATTTTCTAGAGCCACTTGCTGGCGCCTATCTCATATACACACACACACATATATATATATATATATATATATATATATATATATATATATATATATATATATATATATATATATATATATATATATATATATATGAACAGAAAGATTTTAGAATGTGTGATTCTCAGCCAATTTATTGACGTTTGAGTAGCCATACATATGCCATTTACAACATGAGGAGATTGAAGTTAAAACTAAAAAAAAATACATAGCATTTAATGAAATAAAAAGAAAAATAATCACAAATAAAAATGTTACCTTAAGAACAGCAACTCAGAAAAAAGAGTTTTAAAAGCTTAAGAAGCAATTCTGGAACTCTCATAGCATTTTAACATAATTTTCACAGCTGGTTTGATTGAAGGGCGCAGGCACAGATGTCTTGTTGGCAGAAAGTGTGTTGAATTCTCTCAAAAGTTTGTTTGCCCACTTCCAACTGACTTTGAGGCAAAATCTTTGATCACACACCGTGGTGACTCTGAAACAACAAATAGGCTCATTATTTGACGCAAGCAACCTTATGAAGTCCACATGGATTTGTGAAGTGCAATTTTATTTTTTACCACTGCACCGTATAATGGTCCTTAAAATACATTCTTCACCAACAAAGACTGAACAACGCTATGTGATTATTAAGAAAGCAGGTCTGTGTTTTTAACATCCAGGTCTTGTGGAGTAATATTCACTTAAAAAAAAAAAGTTTTTTTTAACTGAGAACATTTTACAAGGAGGGATTTGGAGTAAATGTTACTTTTTTAATGTTACATAGGGGCTGAGGAAGTAAAGAATGGCCAGTAACATCAGAGCTGTCAAATACATACTGTATATTACTTCAAAAGCAGACCCCCCCCCCAAAAAAAAACAAACAAACAAAAAAAACAAACAAACAAAAAAAAACGACTGATATTTCTTGAAATGCCACACTTGGTGGGATCCAGTTTGGGTGACCCCTGGGGTTGTGTAGTGTCTTCCAGGACTAGTTTGGTATTATAATAGCTAGAGAAAATAAATAACTAAAATCAGGTCCCATGATAGTGAAGTATTGAGGTTTTAGGGAACTTCATCTTTTTTTTTTTTTAACTTTTAAGACCAGATTGTAAGGAGACAGCATTTCGGAGAGACCTGTACTTAGTAAGGCTTCTCCAGGATTCGTCTAATGTTGTGATACCATTAGGGTCCTTTTTATTCATAACAACAATCAAAAATAATTATTTGAAACGTCTATGTTGGCAAAACGGTTATCTTTTACTTTGAAAGCGCCTCTCAACGGTAATGTTTACCGTTACGCAGAGTAAAAAAAAAATGTGAGGTGAGGCTCATTTGACTTCCTTTTCGCAAGAGGGGGACAGCTTGACCGCACTTCCAAACCAGTGTACAGCAAGACCTGTATTAAACTGCTACAGGGCAACGCCTGCATGTATAATGTTGTTTGTTAAATTGTGAAGGTGATATTTGAAAGTTAAAGTGAGGTATGATGTTACCATAAGACAATTGCCGTTGATTTCTCAGTTAATTTAAGTTTCTGTTTTACACCTGCTCTGAATGTGTGCTGTTGAAGAACATGGTTGATTTAGGTTAACTTCATTTTTCATTTCACTCTGCTGACGTTGATGCTATGATGTGCATTCAAAGCTGCAAATTACCATGAAGGCATCTTGCTTCAAAGTTTAGCTCACTATCTAACCCGGATCAAGCGTACTATCATTTTAGCTGCTCGCTTGAAAAAGATCTTTTATCTTGGTTGTGATAAATGTTCCAAGAAATAGTAATACTTTTCATTTGGGCAACAGTTTTTCACATAATATTTTGGCACCGCAATTTCCTATAAAATGACAATAAAATGTATTTTGTTCTATTTTTTAAAATATTATTTTATACTATAAAAAGCTATACAGTTTATAGTTAGCTTCAAAATATAGCAGTTGTCCACATGCACCAGTCCATACAAATCCAAACTTAAAAAATGTAAAAACCAAACAAACAAAAACACTGTCTCCCTTTGTTACTGTGTCTTGCAACGATGACCCACATATTATGATCATTCTTTGCATTTGTATAGAAACAGGAATCATTTTTAAATAACTGAATCAAATAGTTTTGAACTGAAAATGAGAATCAAAAATCGATTCTGAATCAAATCTGAGACCCCAAAATCGGAATCGAACCATGAGACAGCCAAAGATTCCCACCCGTACTATATGGTATTCCACATTTGTTATTGTGAACACCTCAGCACTGCACAAATTGAAACTTTAAAATAAGAAATAAATATAAAAATTATAATATAAATAAATACATATAAAAATTTTATATATATATATATATATATATATAAAAACGATTAGATGATTGCGTGATGAGCATTCCTCTATCCAAAATTGTCCTCCACTTACACAATGGCTTTGTGGCGGCATCCATCTGGTGTCCTCCCCACGTGTTTCACCCTTGCCTTCGGGATTAGTTTCGGTGAACTGTTTAGACAGCATCCTTCCTTAAATAAGAATTCCTGGCTGACTAAGCCTGCAATCACATGCGCAAATATTGTCACCTGCCGCTGAATTAATTCTGCCGCAAATCGCGACTGACCTGCGCACACGACACAAAGCATCGTGAGGAGTGTGAGTGGGCCAAGTGTCCTCATAGTGACAGCTGTTCCTCTGATCTTCAGGATGTTCTGGTGTACGTGACCTGCTCTAGCTTTTCTTTTTATCTAGCTGATATCGCCACCCTTTTTACAGAGGCCTTTTAAGGAAGCAGCTGCGGTTTCCTCCCCCCAAACAGTACCCCTTTCCTTCTGCTTTGAACTCTGAGAAAAAGTACATAATTCCACTTAGTGCCTTAATGATGGTTCCTCTATTGCAGTCACCGGAAACAAGCCATTCTCGATTAGATCAGGGGTTCTCAAACTCAGGACCCCTTTTAGAAAGCAAATTTTTCAAGGACCCCCACTGCAAATGTGTGTGGAACCCAAACAACAACAACAACAAAACACCATTTAAGCCAAAAATGGGTTCCCTTTTTATTCAGTAACGTATTGAATTTGACAACAAGTATATTTGTCACTTTTAAGGTATACTGAAGTTTAGAAAATAAAAATTGCAAATTGCATGCCTCCTTATTAATATACCCAATTATTTAGTCAAAAACAGCATCATAAAGTAAAATGCAGCAAAAGCAAAAAGTAAATGTAGTTTTGCTGGCTTACAATTAGCAAACAATTGTAGACACAAAATGCATTTTGACAAATCTAAAAATTATTACTTTTTTATCATATACTGTATATATATATATATATATATATATATATATATATATATATATATATATATATATATATATATATATATATATATATATATATATATATATATATAAGTAAGTAAATATATGTAAATATATGTAAATATATTTTACATATAAAATTATTCTCCATATATTCTGTTATTATGTTCTCTTTGTGTCCTATTATGTTTATTTGGTTACGCTCCTTCCAGTTTTGTAGTTCTGGGTTGAGTGAACTGGAACATATAATTGACTACTAGCCAATCAGATGTCAAGTTGGACACAGTAAGGCCAGCTAGAAAGTCTCACATTTAACGTGACATGTACGTGCCCTGTGATTGGATAGACTGGATGGGAGGCAGCACAATGCGGAGCAAACACGCTACACGGTGTGGCTTGGTGGATTTGCATTAACAGTGTAGAAAACACCATAGCCAGAGCTGGGGCCCTTCACGGATCATATTGAAATCCATTTCCAAAATGTTTGCGGTATATATTTTTTTCCATTGTTAGATAGTTTACAGGTGGCTCGGTGGAGCAGTGGTTAGCACGTCCGTCTCAGAGTTCAAATCTATCTGGTTCCGGTTTTCCTGTGTGGAGTTTGCACGTTCCCCCCTACGCCCGCGTGGGTTCTCCAGGCACTGCGGCTTTCTCCCACACTCCAAAAACATGCACGGCAGGTGAATTGGACATACTAAATTGTGCTGAGGTGTGCTTGGGTGCACGAATGGATGTTTGTCTCTGTGTGTCCTGCACTTGACTGGCAACCAGTTCTGGGTGTCCTCCGCCTACTGCCTGATGTCAGCTGGGATAGGCACCAGTAAGCCTGCGCCCCTCGTGAGGATAAGCAGCTACAGAAAATGGATGTTTTTCATACTGTCCAAATAAATGGTTCATTAAAAAAAAACATGCCTGACATAGGAGACTAAAGTTGCCTTTCTGAATGATAAACAGACACTGACATTTTTAAAATGTAGCATGCTCCTCAACTCTAGATGTAGGAAGTTCTATCAGTAGACATGTAGAGAGTGGGAATTTTGCAATTTAGATAAAGGAAATGAAAATGTGGAAGAGAAAACTCGTGTGATAATTTTTTGAAGCAACTCTTGTACATCTATGTATGTCTATGGATTGTTTGATTTCATTTAGTCCAGTGTTTGTCCTCCTGGGTAACTAGAATAAATACCAGTTGACTTCTGGACAAGAGGCGAGATACACCCTGGACTAGTCACCCGAGAGGTGTCAAACATAAATAAAAATGTTGTTTCTGAGTCTTAGCGCTTGTCAGATATCTCCCTTTCAAGACATGAAAGCTGCATTTAACTGCACTTTTGTATGTGGTATGTCTCATGTAATGTCTGCTGAGCACAAACAGGTAGTTGGCCAGCAATCCTTTGAAATATATCAAACGACTAACTAATAATCCAAGTTAACATTGAGTAACCAAACAGTTAACAGAAGTCAGAGTAATTAAACAGAACAGAACAATATGGATACAAGAAGCTGTGGAGAATTAGGAACAGTTGAACATGCTGTGACATCTAGTTTGCTGACTGAAAACATTTCATTTAAAATTTGAAAATCATAAAAAGCCATTTTTTTAGTAAAGAAATTCTGAGGTAAATTCAGAAAAAAAGAATCAGATAATTTAATTTTTCAGGGAATTATATGCTAGTACAGCTCGTTTTAAAAATAAGTGAATAAGAGCCACACTCTATACCAGTTGGTGGCAGTAATGGACCAATAATTTGCCAACTGCTAAAAAATCCTAAAAAAAAAAAAAAAAAACACTCACACATACAATATGTAAATTACTCCGTACCAGATTGTCTCTAGACCAGTGTTTCTTAACATGGGTTCGATCGAACCCTAGGGTTTAGGTGAGTCGGTCTCAGGGGTTCGGTGGAGCCTCCGCCGCAGAGGTCCACCCCTCAGTCCAGTCTGCAGTTAGTGGGCACAGTCATTGAAAGCGTCCTGCTCTGAGATTTCCTACCATGCCGTTTTTGGTTTTGTTATTTGAACAAGGTGATATTAATGCACAATTCATTTCGTGCACCAGTAAAACAAACAAAAAAAATCATATTTTATTTTTTACGAAAGAAGGATTCGGTGAATGAGCATATGAAACAGGTGGGGTTCGGTGCCTCCAACAAGGTTAAGAACCACTGCTCTAGACATAGTATGCTTACCTCTTTGAACCAACATGTTCTCTGACCCTATGACTCGCTAAATCACCTTGGAAATTGTTACCTGGTTAGAAATTCTTGGATGTTGGGACAATTTAGGTTAGCTGTAGACTTGCTTTGAAGCTGGCTTGGAAATTTATATGAAATGTGGAATGCAGATCTCCATCACTCCCTCTAGGCCCATCTCGAACCAGCAAGGTACATATTTACCAACCTGCCTTTTAGAGTCTCCTCCAGACCAGTTAGTGTCTCCCACAGCTAGGCTGTCATTAAACCCTGTGTGTCGCGGATTTTTCACAACCTGTTGGCTATGTGTATGTGTGCATATATATAATTATATATATTATAATATTATAATTATACATAATTTTTGGGGGGTTGGTTTAATTTTATGTACAAAAATTGTAAAAATGCGACACTAGCAATAACTATGCTGTATGTTTATAAATGTATGAACTTGAAATAGATATATTTATAATTTCATAGAGTATTATGACTTTTAAAGACTTTTGCATTGTGCGAGTCCAGGCTAAGCCAATCATTGAAATTGTCATCGAAAATGTCATTAATTGGCCAATAGCGCCACCCGGTGGTTTTTGGGTGTCAACACAAAAATTTCTATTGCGCCCCCTTTGCGAGTTGCCGTTGAAAGGATTAATGCAAAAATTGGGGGAAATGCATGCTAAAACATCAGGTTTTCAATATATCTAAATTTGACAATATTTCCAATTTTGAATGGCGGTAAATGAGCCCGACGTGGGCTAAATTTGACAGGTTGTACCTCTCGAACTCCTGTTTGCGTGTAGAAAGTCGTCATGTTTTCACAATCTATGCACTATTTTTGCATCCTATTTTTCTTTGGTATGCTTTTACTTTGATATCACAAATCAAAAACATCAAAAAGCCTGAGTTGGGTTAAAATTTTCCCCAGGGGTTACACCTGTGGAACATTTGAAGGAAACGTTATAAACTTAACTCCTCTTGGAAAGACATTTACTCACATTGCACTCACCTGTGTGGTGTCCTCTCCGCAATTCCAACACTTGAGCCTCGCTTCCCATCTTGGGAAAACATGCAGGATACCGGCCCTTGAGGAATGGAGGACTGGAGTTCGATACCTTTGATTAAAGCAGTGATCCCCAACCACCGGCCCGATACCGGCCCGTGGATGAACTGGTACCCGGCCGCAGCCGAAATGATGTTTTGGAACAGATTTGGTTTAACAGGTCACTCATTTGTGCGTTGTTTGGCTTGATCTGTTTTTTAGCGCCGCCTCTGGCTGCTGTTGATATTACATTTTGTAGTGAGAAGGACTTAGTGGAATTTGCGTGTATTTTTGTACATTTTGAGCCCTCCCCACCTAGCGTCAACCGGTCCGTGGTGATAAAAAGGTTGGAGACCATTGCATTAAAGTATTCTCTCACACATTTGTCAAATAAAAACTTTAAACATTTGTGGTGCTGAGTTGCGAATAGGAGTCAAAACTGGTAACAATTTGGGTATTATTTCGCATTTTTATTGGTTAGGTCATCCAGCTACCTCACCTCCAAATATTTAAATTAAAATATTCCAATTTCATAAATATTGTCATCAAAGACAAAAGCAAAACTAAATGCAAGTCATTCACAAATAAGAAGTTGGGAGTAAACTTCAAATCACAAGAGTGAAAAAAAATAAACAAAAGCTACCACACTATAAACAACTAAATATATGAATCTTTGAGTGACTGGTGCAACATGGGCCCAAAAAAGCAAAAGACACTGGCACACTTTTTTGATTTATCCACAATGTGAAGAGCAGGTAGTCCAGCTTTCTGTGGTGTTTTCATTGGGGGTTCCCAAGGCTTTCTCCAGGGGCCAAGTGAGGGCTATTGATTAGATGTCAGCAGGTAAGGTCGGCTCACTATCGTGGTTTCTTCTTTTACAAGCCGAATGTGTTTTCGCCGCTGTACGCCACGTATAAAAAGCCATCTTCGTCCTTCTCCTTTTCATACAGCTGTCCCATTGTGATGCTGAAACATGAAAAGCGGATAATGCCTGTTTATTAGCTTTTACATGCCAAGGTTAAAAGTTGTGTGTTAACAAAAAATTACAAAATAAACTAAAATTAAAAACAGTTTAAACAAGTAAAAAAATAAACACTTAATATACAAAAACCTTAGAAACTCAAAATCTAAAACTACAGAAAAATTATGCTGAAAATTCTTGTTTTCGTCTTTTGTCTGCTAATATCATACATTAAGCTTTCGGTGTTCTTCCATCCATCCATTTTCTGTAGTCGCTTATCCTCACAAGGGGAGCAGGTGTGCTGCTGCCTATCCCAGCTGACTTTGGGCAGTAGACGGGGGACACCCTGAACTGGTTGCCAGCCAATCGCAGGGCGCAGAGGCAAACAAGCATTTATGCACCTGAGGACAATTTAGTATGTCCAATACACCTGCCATGCATGTTTTCGGAATGTGTGAGGAAGCCAGAATGCCCGGTGATCCCACACCGGCTCGGGAGAACATGCAAATGCCACACGGGAAGGCCGGAGCCAGGTGGATTTGAACTTGGTCCTTGAATTGAGAGACGGACATGCTAACCACTGCTCCACAAAGCCGCTCTTTCTGTGTTCATTTGAAATGCATTCATTTCTGTATCGTTTCCGACAAATATTGTCCGTACAGAAGGAGAACAATCATAAGAGTAACACTTTATATCAGAGGTCCGTGGATCAACTGGTCCCAGGGACGCATGGGCGGTTTCCAAAATAATGATGTTTTGAAACTGATTGAGTTGAATAATTCATTCATTTGTGCTTTGTTTGGCTTGATCTTTGTTTTTTGGCGTCGCCTCTGGCTGCTGTTGATATTACATTTTGAAGGCTTTGTTGTTGTGGGCCGTCAGGGCCAGCAAGGCCTTCTCTGCTAACATAACCTGACATCTGACATCATTACCATAACTATAATTAACGAGAATAATTATAATTACTACAATACAACACTTTTTTCAATTTAAATTTATTTTTACTAAATATATATATTTTATATATAAAATCATTCTCCATATTCTATTCTTTTTGTGTCATATCCTATCCTTTTGTTTACGGTCCTTCCAGTGCTGTAGTTTTAGGTTAGAGTTTTTATCCAATCAGAATTCAGCTAACCTGTGTTGCCAGGCTATATGAAATCTGCCTGAGGCCTTCACAATCAACAGTTGTGGGCATCTGTGCACTGTGAGTGAACGGGCACAGAGTTTATAGACAGTTGCAGTAGCCAATCAGATCACGAGGTGTCGACAGTGAGGCCAGTTACAAAAGCCTTGCGTTGAACGTGACATGTACGCGCTCTGTGATTGGATGCTCAGCATGGAAGGCAGCGCTATGCGAGTCTATGAAGCTTAGCAGTTGGGCTGTAAAAATCCCTGTGTCCTGTGCTTCTGTAGAGTGGTCATTCGCTTCCTTTTATAAAGCAAATTAAAACACGCTAGAGAAGGATTTGTTGGTGGTACTGAAATGCACAGACAAACTAACTGAACAAGCCAGTCATTGAAGTCCTCTTGAGGAAAGAAAGAAAGAATGGATTTTGTGTTGAATTAAGTGTTCTGGGAGACACCTGTTTTGGTGGGTGTAAGCATTTTATGTGTTTTTTTCCATTTCTGATTCGTTTTTGTACTTTTATTTCATTCAAATTCAAATAATGGTTAAACAAATTATGTTCTTCTAATACTAAACTGCGATTTATAATTTAGTGAACAATCTTGTTAAAGCTTGCCTGCTCTTGGTGGACTTAATAAAACTTTTTGGACGAATAATTGTTAAATTCCCTATTTTTTCATTTATTCATCATGGATAGTGCAAAGTTTTAATTGCTGATGCGGCTTTATTGATGTTGAAATGCTCCGGAAAATAGCCTGTGTTGTTCACAAACATGATGCAATGCCAAGTAAAGTATTTGCATGTCTACTCAAATAAGAGACTATGGGTAATTTGCTACCTCAGACTTCTCAGCCTCAAGTAAAAATGGAGAAGAAAACAGTGAAAATAAGTTACATCTATTGGTCAACAAGGATATTGCAACATCTAGAATTGGATTGCTTTTAGCGCCGTACAGAGGGAAGCAGACTTCAGCATGTCCTGATAAAGGTCTTCATAATTTTGAGAAAGCTATAGAAAAAAAGCTTAAAGGCACATTTGCCTGCTTTGTTGTAACAAGGAATCCCAAATTCTTAATCATTACCAAGCCCTTCAGCTGATCTTTCATTTATGTTTACAGCGCTACGAGAAGTAGATTTTACTCACATACACGCAACTATTTCTATCTTAACAGACAGAGCCTGTTGGGTCCACGCTCGAACGTCTGTCCTGTATCATTATTCTGACCTGGACTGTGGGACGGTCTTGTCCACAAAGAGGAAGATGGCCTTCTCAGAGGGAAGTTGGATGCGTTTCCTGATGATCCACATGAACTGAGCCACTGTGATGTCAGATGGGACCAAATACTTTCTCTTGTCAATATCCACTATCTGGGACCCAGACACTTTTTCCACTATCACCTAACGCACAGCGCACAGTTAGTTAGGTGTTGGACAAAAAACAGGGTTCATTTAAAAGACAAAACAAAATAAACAGTTGAGAAAGATTTTACTTACCGGGACCCTGTCAGGGTACTTGTTGCGGATTTTGGCAGATTCTATGCATCGATGTTCTGCAGGATATCAAGTCATATATGTGTTATATATATATATATATATATATAATACTTTCGATTTGGTGTACTTGCAGTGTAGTTTAGACCAATGGTTCTCAAAGTGGGGTCTGCGGAAGCCCAGGGGTCCCTGGCCTGGCTGCAGGGGGTCGGTGATATAATTTAAGTGTTTTGGAACTGATTTAGTTTCTTTTACCAGTTACATATTTGTGCCTTGTCTTTGTTTTTGACGCCGACTCTGGCCGCTGTTGATAGTGCATTGATAGTTCGCTATCTACCAAAACAGAAGCCAGTGTAACTTCTGGGAAGGACAGAACACATGGGTTTATTTATTAAAAAAAAAAAAAAAAAAAAAGTATATATTTGTGTTAATTTAATTTGATCTTATATTAAATTGTACAAGTATTCACAACTCTTCGAGAAAGAAAGCAATCAGTTCAACTAGTTTAATATTTTTAGAAACGTAATACATACGTTTGTCAAAATGCGTTTTTTGTCTACAATTGCTTGCTAACAAGGCAAGGAAGCTAGAAATGCTAATGCTGTTTTTGATTCAATAATTGGCAGCAACCTTTTTGAGGGAAATGACCTGGTTTGTTCTCAGAAGGTGTGCAATTTGTATTTTCAAAACTTCATTGCTGAAAAGTAACAAATAAACTTGGTGTCAAATTGACAATGGCGCTGAATAAAAAGGGCACTTGCGTATGTTTGGCTTAGATAAATTGCAAACATTTGCAATGGGGGTTCTTGGAAAATGTACTTTCTAAATGGGGTCCCTGACTCCAAAAAAGTCTGAGAACCTCTGGTTTAGATGAATGGTTCTCAATTCCTATTCAATTTCGGTCCAAGTACTCCCAAACCAGCACGATGCAATAATAAAAACCTTTAAACAAGACCCTAGTGCCATAAAATTTCAAAGTCCATTCATTGTTGAATCTCTGGCTCTATTTGGGGATAACAATATGTATTAATAATTAACAACTTCCTTAAGAAACTATGATAATCCATAACAAGGTTTACCGGAATGTTTTTTTCCTCTGGCTTCATTCAGAGCTGCCCTCTTTAGTAACCATTGGCTCAGTAGGTGTTTGAGCACATAAACAATTTTCAACACATTCTTCTCCTTTGTGATCATAGTACAGACTTGGTGTCAGAAAAAGGTTTAAATGAAAGCAAAAACCGCTGAGGAGCTTTGTTATTCTTGGTGGCGGGGAGGCAACTGCTGTGATCAATGCTCTTTTCGCTGAAATTGTACTCTATAAATGTGTTTTCAAATATACACATACGCCTAAAGTGCCTTCATATAGCCCCAATTGAGAACTATCAGTTTAGGCTTGATATTTAGCCATTGACTAAACAGACTTATGCATTTATTAAAACATTTCCATGGTGGTGACGCAAAAAGTTCTTGCGTTGTACTTAGTATCAAAATGGTGGAAAATGTTCCAAAATATTCAGTTTTGGAAATGAAAAGTACTGTTTGGGGATAGTAAGGTTTTCTAACACAGGGGTTCGCAAACCTTTTGGACTCAAGGACCCTTTTTAGAAAGCAAAATGTCCAGGGACCCAAATTGCAAAGGTTTGCAGAGACAAAAAAAAAAAAGTAAGCCAAACATAAGTGCCCTTTTTATTCATCAAATATTCAATTTGTCAAGAAGTACAGTGGACCCCCGGAGTTACGGTGTCCCTGGCTTGAGTTTTTTTCACGTTACAATGTGGAATACTGAATTTATTCGTCCCCTCTTAAGGCATTTATCCCGCTTTACGATTAATATCAACAGCTGTCATGACCTGTGGGGTTGGTTGTGTTTGTTTTGCCTTCCTCTTGAGGTGTTTTTAGGTAATTGCTCTTATTTTCTGTTGGCGTCAAAACTGACACCGCTGCAACGCGTCACAACAATGCTGGTCTGCTATGGGTCGGCATCTGGATTGCCTAAGATACTGGTCTACTATTGGTCAGCGTGATGGTGTCATGAAGATGCTGGTCTGCTATTGGTCGGCCCACGGGGTCACAAAGATGGCTGCTTAAATACTTAATCTCATGTGAGAGTGCTTTCAATAACGTACTTAATATGCATTTTTGTGCTTAATTCAAACTTGAATTGGTTATCTATGAGTCCCAAGACTGCTAGTGACGTTAAAGAAAGAAGTAAGAAGATGATTTATATGGAAACGAAGCTGGAGATAATCAAGAAATACAAAGAAAGCTAGAACAAGCGTCAATCCGTTCTATATTTTTTATTTATGTGACTTAATTGTATGCATGTTTATTATATATAAGTAGCAGTTACTATCTTGATACCAATTTTTAATATGTTTATACAATTTTTATATTTTTACCTGGGGTTTTACACGCATTAGCAAATTAACATAGGTTTGGATTGTCCACCATTCGGCGAATTCGCGTTACAATCCCAACCGCAGAACAGATTAATCTCGTCAACCGGGGGCCTGCTGTATATTTATTTACAAAATTGTAAGTTACAAAATTGTAAATTTGTAAGTTTCAATTACAAAATAAAAATTGCAAATTGTACACCTCCTCATAAAAAACTAAGTCAATTTTCGGTTTCCGCCAATTATTTAGTCAAAAACAACATTATAAAATAAAATGCTGCTTTAGCTTTGTTGACTTGCCTTGTTAGCAAGTAATTGTAGACACAAAATGCATTTGTTAAAATTTAACATTTTTTAAATTATTTTAACTGGTTGAATTGATTGCTTTATTAAAGAATACTTTCACAATTCAATATAAAATAAAATTAACACAAACATAAATTTTTTTAATTGACAAATTTAAAATTAATCTAATAAAAATATATTAATCTGGTTGAATTGATTGCTTTTTTGATGTCATATACTTTCACAATTTAATATAACATAAAATGAAAGACATACATTTTTATTTTTATTGACAAATTTAAAAAATATTTACTTTTTTAAAAATATAATAAACTGGTTGAATTGATTGCTTTATTGAAGAGTCACGGATACCTTCACAATTACATATTAATTTTCAATTGAAAAATTAAAAAATGATTACACATTAAAATTATATTAAAAATAATAAAACATATTAGACTTTAGTTTAAAACTCTCTCTCATATATATATATATATATATATATATATATATATATATATATATATATATAGACTATATATATATATATATATATATATATATATATATATATAGACTATATACAGTACTATATTTAATCGACTCTCTTCAGTCAGGCCACGGACCCCACCTCTAGAACCGCTGTTCTCACAGACAGAATAAGTGGATACTGGGTAATGTAGTCTTCTTATGGTTACTTAAAACCCAGCTTCACCTGTTTTTGAATTATTAACAACCCCTCTGTGCTACGAACAAATGGTTGCTTTTTGTTGTGATCGATGCAGTTCTGTAAACGGAACTGGCTCTGGTTTATTTCACGCTTGATTTTGCAGATACAAAGAATTGATCAGAGGCAGTTGTCTTTCAGACAGCGACACTACTTACGTCATTTGCATCGAACCGAAATTGTTAGGCAAATCCCCACAGGCTACGTAGGCCTTCCTTCATAAGGACCTGCCATAGCATCCGTGTCAGTATCTAATGGTTGCACAAAGTCGGCCGTATTGAAGTAATCGGCAAAACAAGCACTTGATAAGGATGTTTTAATGGTGCAGAACGGATGGCTTGCCAAGTCTAGGATCACGCATTTGTCAACAGCATTAGCCCAACAAGTGCAGTGCGTACTGAAATCGTCGTGTACGTATGAACAAAGGCACGACGCTTCAATCGGAAATAAAACGTCAAAACGATACCGTCCATTTGAGAAAATACAACCATATTTTTTTTATATTCACTGCATAGAATGAGATGACAGTCCGGTTGAAGGGGTTAGCTCAACCACTAAGCCTCCCAAGATAGTCCGGCCATTCGTTAGCAGGCCATTTGTCGTTCTTTGGGACGGATTTATGAAATAAGCAACCAGAAATAACGCCTCATCAGTATAACATGATAGAACACATTTATAATAGTCGATCTGAATCGAACTGTTCATAATATTGCCGTGGCTTTGTCATAATAACGACACCTCCCTCCTCCCTTACCCAGAGAATGATCCTCTTTGAACATCCATTTCATGGTTGCCGTTTTCGGGCTCTCTCGGCTCGGTACAGATGACTGTAAGTCACTCGAGGTTAGATGTGAGAGGAAAATATTGTTGTCGCTCTGTATTGTTGAAATTGCAACTAGAAATAGACCTAAAGCAAGCCCTCGATCGGCTCTTTAAAGTCAACACTTCAGCAAAACAACAAACAAGCACCGCCCCCTAACTGCCAGCCAACCGGGAGACCTCTTTACGATTACGTCATTGCTGGCTCCTTTCATTCGGCTGTATTTTTTGGAGGAGGGTTGACACTGGGCCCCAACGTCGCCAGCGTTGCTATCTGATAAGGAAAGTACATTCTATTCCCCCTTCACTGTAATCAATTTTTGGATTAACTCGACATGAAATCCATTTGTCATGGACCTCTTCCTCTTTTGTCCTAAGAAATTGTTGTCAGCATTCTTTTGATGTCAAACGTGTTTCAGATGATTTGCTGCTCAATATGGATGCATTAAAAAATGCCACCACAGCTATAGTCAATGAACTTGTTCAATGTTTGCAGTGTTAATGTAAGCGCATTTGGAGGTGTAATTAAATGTGTTTTGAAGTTTTTAGTTGCGGTCAGATCCATTCAACCGACACAAGGTTCTAGGTTCACTGCTGTCAAACTCCAGTCCTCAAGGGCCTGTCGGTATCCTGCACGTTGTCCAGTTTTCTCGTCCCATCACACCTGATTCAAATGATAAGCTGCTCAGCAAGCTCTGCAGGACTTGAAAACATTCCTAATCATTTGAATCAGCTGTGTTTGAGAGAGAAGCATATAAATATCATTTCATGTTACCCGCAAAAGAATGAATTGATTTCCAAGTCCATCCATTTTCTAGAGCCATTTACCCCAGCTGACTTTGGGCAAGTAGGCGGGGGACAAATTCCACACAGGAAGGCCGGAGCGAGGTGGATTTGAACTTGGGTCCCTTTAACTGTGAGGCGGACACCGATCACTGCGCCACCGAGTCGCCCTTGCTTCCCAAGTTTCTGGCTCAAATACCAAACTTGCAAGTTGTCTGCTTTTCTCTCCACCCCCCCTCTTTTTTTTTACCTTCCTGTCTTCTCTCCCTTTCCTTTCTACCCTTCCTTCCTTTCTCTCATTCCTTCCTTCATATCACTTCCTTCCCCTTCTCTCATTCCTTCCTTCTTTCCTTCTTGCCTTCCTTCCTTCCTCTCATTTTCTCTCCTTCCTTCTTTCACATTCCCTCCTTCCGCTTTCCTCCCCTTCCTTCCTTGCTCCCTTCCAAACTTTTAGAAAAATTGGGAGGGGAAAAAAAAACAACATTTTTTTTGTACCCAAACTTTCTCTTTTGAATGTCAAAACTTAGGTAAGTGTGTGAAGAACACACTTAAAAGTGAGCCCTTTCATTCCGGTCCTCTGACAGAAAGTATAACTACAATGTGGCCCACAATAAAAATGAGTTTGACATCCCTGATCTAAAACTTTCAGGATAATGGCCTTCAAGAACTGGACTTTGACACCAATACCCTATGCTTAGGACCATGTGAATCTAGCCCTCGATGCCATTTAAAATTGTGTGGGATTTTCTCAAATCCTTTGATCTTTACCTCAAAGACATTTCACATCAAAGGGAAAGCATTGAAAGAAGACACTGGCTAGCTGAAATTCCAACAAGGTGGCGACAACATGTCAAAGTTCAGTGTGGTATGGCCACTTAGTTATCACACTACCAGGTGTGTGCCATCCCTTGGCTAAAACAATGCAAGAATGATGTGGAAGAAAAGGACCCAAACATGGTAAAGATGCTGCACAAAAGTGACCCACAAGAACCTGCCAAAAAAAAAAAAAAACTAATGCAGGGGCCATTATTCAGTTTTTGTTGGGATGGTGAAGCTGCTACACTTTCTACATGCTTTGTAAAACTCTTGGCAGATGCTTTGTCAAGTTCTGTTGTTTTGGGGTTCTTGTCCTCTGTTCTTCTTTGGTTTCCATCACATCTGTCCTCGTTGATGTGATTTTTTTTCAACCTGTCTGTGTGGACGTGCCTTCCGTGTGTCAGCTCCTCCTGCCTTTTGTTCCTGTCCAGCTGTTTCATGTTTCTTAGTTAGGGTGAGTGTATTTGAGTTCCAAGTTGCTTTCAGTTAGATCTTGGATCAATGTCGAATGATTATTTATGTCTGTTCAACAAGTCCACTGCCTCGTTGTCTCCGTGCAGTAGTCCTGTGAGCTTGGTTTCAGTTTCAATTGAATTGAAATTCATTTTGAATTGCTTTATTGAAGAATCATGAATACTTTGACAATATCCTCTAAAATGATCACAATAAATGAATATCCCAATGTTCTGTCCTTGCCAGATGTTAAAATGACTTCTATCAAAGTAGACAGACAGCAAATGAGTGTAACCTCTTTAATTTAGTTGTGTTAGTAATACAGCTCTTTGTTGGCTTCATTGCCTTCTTAGCAAGTCATTGTAAACAAAAAAAGTCATTTTGACAAATTTGAAAATTATCACATTTAAAAAAAAAATATATAAAACTGGTTGAATTGATTGCTTTATTGAAAAGTTATGAATACTTCCACAATTTAATATAAAACGAAACGAACACAAATACATTTTTTTTTTTTTTATTAGCAACCCAATGTTCCATCTTTCCTGGATGTTCCAATTGAGTGGAACTCTTCTTTAATGCAGTTGTGTCAGTAGTACAGCTCTCGTTAACTTGTCAGTAATTTGTTTGTCACTAGTGTCACTAGTGGGTGTTCCGGCTGTCACTAGTAAACTAGTGGAGGAAATCAGAGGTCACTAGTTAACATGTAGGAACAAACTGTGTTTGACTAGTTAACATGTTGACGCTTTTATGTCTTACTAGTTAACTAGTAAGACTTTGAACATGACTAGTTCAATCTAGTGTGCCACATGTGCATCAAAAAGCGAACTAGCTGGGCAATTGGCACTACAAGTGTGTTTCTTGATTTCACTAGTTGGGCAACCAATCAACACTTGTTGGACAAAAGTGCCACTACTTGTTGAAAATTAGCCACTAGTCGGCGTTTTTGTACAACTAGTAAGACAAAGCTAATAACTAGTTTGGATGTATGTCCAACTAGTGCCGGCAAAGACTAAACTAGTGAAAAATGCAAATGGCTGATATCCTTGATATCGAATAAATGCTCAAAAGGCTTGCCATAGCTCTCACTCATTTACACTGTAAAAGAAAATACACCAAACATAACTCAGGTACATCTCATCTGCAAAAATTATATCTTACTAAATGTACACAAATTGCATGGATTAAATCAATCATATAACTGAATTACAAACGACATTCCTTTCAATACAAAACATTAATTAGATGCAAAGCAGTGTCAATGGAAAACATTTGTGTATGCTAACATTTACCAAAAGGAAATATCCAGCACAAACGAAAAGGCAAATAAGCTAAACACATACAAGGCCACGCTATACAGAATATCATGCTGAAGATAACAACGAACATGAGCTAGCATGTTATTGGCTGTCACAAGTTGGACCAACAAACGACACGTTTTGTCGTTATTAGCATAAATGACAATATTCCGATGCAGAAAACATAATTCACAGACACTCGCGGGCCAGATCTCACATAGAGAAGGAACAACACGTGTGCACCGACAGCAACTGCTCCCAACCACAAAATGCCCTATCAACAGCAGCCAGAGGAGGCGCCAAAAACAAAGATAGGCTATTCAAGGCACAAATGTGTAACTTTTAAAAGATAAATTAAATCAGTTCCAAAAGACCCAAATTATTTCACAGACTGCCTGCAGACAGGCCACTGAGGTAGGGTATAAGTGTTAACCGCTTCACACAGCCTTTGGAAAGCAAATGTCATGTGTTGACGCAAAGATTTTTTGTCAAAGTGCAACACAAATGATGACTTCAGGCAGCATGTAAACATTGCAATTTGTGTGAATTATAGCATATTAAGTGGACGGTACAAACCGTGACGAAAAACATAAGAGGTTTAATTTAAAAGCAAGTCACTAAATAGATTACTGTTTAAATCAAATGTAAGTTTATTTGACTTTTTTGTGTGCTGTTCCTACTTCCAGCATTTATAGGCTTACGTGGTTTCATGTGTTAACTGGCCTACTAAAGGTGCCACAACTTAACATAACTTTTTAATAAAGGAAAACAACCACATTTTAAGTAGAACATATCATACACACACATACACACAAACATAATTGAGTAGTGAACAACATTTTAAATCTGGCGATAACTGCATGTTATATTTATTCAAATGAAAAATATATATTTTTAAAGAGTACAGTACAAGCACAGTGACAATTCAGTAAATTGATTAGCATGATTCTGCAACTGTCTTTCACATTCATTTCACATTTTTTTGTTTGTAGTTAGAGCCATCTGTGTGACAAGGCAGGTACTGACAAGCTCTTCTTCTGTGGGCTGTGCTTTGATCTGATTGTCTGGGGGGAGTAGTTTGCCAAGATGGTGACCTGTGGTGATCCCGTAGGCGTTGGATTTCTGCTCCTCATTTACCTTTGGCCGGAGCAGGAAGCCCTTTTCAAAGCTCAGGTCAAACCATTCACATGGGGCAAAAGTCAAACACTTTTCCGTCAGTAGTCCTTTGAGACGCTCACGCCATTCTTTTAGCATTGCTGCTCGAACTACAGCAGTGCTGTGAGCTGGACTCCAGAAAATCTGAGGAGCGAGGACCTGAAATCCACAGAAGTGCAAAGTGCCATTCTGAAAACACACACACACAAAAGACACAAATATGAAATATACTGTAGCAGAAACAATCGTATGCAAAGCACAGCGGATGCCCAGGCATGCACCTGGTTAGAATCCAAAATTAGGTATGTTTATGAATATACATTAGTTTAGTGTTTGGACAATGCACACATTTTAAATGAGGAAACTCTCACGGAACACAAGCAATCAAGAATGTCACAAAAAGTGTGAATTCTGAAATGATAATCATACCCTCGTACACTCAAATATGGACTTATGTACTGGGAGCCAGGAAGCTAAGACTTATCAGTGGTTACATTCAGTGGGTTTCTTTCTGCTTGTCCTTAAACATCACCGACACAAATAGATAAACCAAAATCTACTTATAATTAATAAAGAGTACTTTCCTGACAAATCAAATGTAATTATTTCCTGTGACACACCTGAATATGTCTCACAACACAAGGCAGTACCAATGCCATGCTACCCTGGCGGGTAATCAGTGCATTCGTTAAAAAGATCGCTGTCAAAAAGACGTATGCATGTTAAACAATTCGTAGGAGTACGACTGCCGATCATGTTGAGTTTGAATTGTTTTTGTATGAGTATGACTCTGATTCTGTGTTGAGTTTATGAATGAAAAACTTGCTCGTGCAAGGTATTTTAAATACAACTGTCGTTTGCACGACTGTGACCTTGCGAGACACGACTTCACGTATTTGCATGAATCTGTCCTTTGGATTCGTGGAAAGTAAGTCAATCTGTGAGTCATTTGTGCCACGCGTGCACAAAGCAGAAAAAACAGAAGCTTTCGATTGCTCATCAGGCTTTTATCTTAAGGATAACGTAAGTGCATTTTTAGTGATGCTCAAATGAAGCTTTTGTGGGACATTTGGGGACAATTTATTGGACAGTGGCATCATTTTAGAAGCTTCGAAGGATCAGATCCATGAATGCAAAGGGTCAGATCCATGAATCCAACGAAGAGCTCCACACAAAGACGTCAAGTAGTGTCTCGCGAGGTCATAGTCATGCAAACGAGAGCTGTATTCAAAATACCTCGCACTCACAAGTTTTCCGTTCGTAAACTCAACACAATTTAGTCGTACACGTACGAAAACAATTCAAACTTGACACGATTTAGAGTCGTACTCATACAAATGGTTAAACACGCATACGTCATTGATCTTACATCACACAGTAGGTAAAGCACATTGCTATGCCGACATGTGCGTGGTTCTAACCCAAATTCATTTTCACCTGGAGAGGCCACAGTGTGACGTTTATGTCTCCATTGATGCCATCAGGACGAAACATTGATTCTGTAGCTCCAGTTGTGAAGGATAACATCGCTTTCTTGTCCTTAGGGGAAGCATTAAATCACAAACGGAATATTAGCAGGTATGCTGCTGGCAAGATCCTGATCTCTTAGGCACTCATGGACTGTAACTTTGAGTTTACAGTTTATCTTCATTTTAAACACGGACAAGTGATGATGTACTGATTATTTATATATATATATATATATATATATATATATATATATAGATTAGAGTTCAAAATTTAGCAGTCATTTCCCCCATTTCAAAAACATGATGCATGGTACAATACTTGAAGACTGATTCCCCGTAGGTGTGAACGTGAGCGTGAACGGTTGTCTACCATATGCGTCTTGTGATTGGCTGAAGTACACCTCGTAGCTCAGCCAAAGTCAGCTGAGATGGGCGCCAGCACACACACATTATGCTTGTGAGGATAAGTGATACAGAAAATTGATGTATTCATTCTTTCTACAGTCCTATTAATTAACTATCCATTAGAGATGTACAACAAGTAATTGATTTTAATGTCACTTCCGTAATTCTATGTACAGTACAGCAGAAGGTCCGCCGAGACGTACCTTGAAAACACCATTGTTATACATCTTTTCCAGGGAGAAAGCAAAGCCCTGAGTCAGAACTCGATCCATCCATCCTTTCATGATAGCGGGTACGCTGAACCAGTATAAAGGAAACTGCGAAAAGAAATTATAACATTTATTTGAATATATGATCATCCAAACTAATACTGTAATATTCAATATTATTATGTCGGATGACGTCTACATTTATGATATCAGGATCATATTTTTTTTCAGCTGGTTCCAGTGTGGCGTATGATCCACAGAATACATTTTAAAACTCAACACTTGCACTGTGTATAAAACGGTTCTATGTATTGGTAAATATGCAAAGAGAATCAAACTCACATTTAGTCTAACTCAGTGCTTCTCAATTATATTTTGCAAAGCCCTCCCAGGAAAGAGAAAACCTTTCACGCACCCCCACTCGCCATACTGACTATCAATGAAATGATTACTTATAGAAATTGTCTAACTATACCTAGAACTGTATCCTTTTTAACATTAGCAAAAGAAAAAAAAAACAATATAAATCAACTTTCAACTACTGATATTTACTTTTTTTACAGTGTTTATACACGTTATGGGTTAGTCTAAAACAGAAAAAAATAACAAAGTGCATCAACGTGCCTGAAAAAAAAAAAAAAAAGCCGATCCTTATTTTATGGTAATTCCAGTTGGCATGGCAAAAACAAAGCCGAAAACAAGCAACGGCAACCTTCTCGATCACATTATTAAGCTTTGAACTCGTTTGTGATCTTTTCACTTTTACAAATGACCAATCACCTGGAAGATGATGAGCTCAGCCTCTTTTACTTTGCGTTGTTCAGCCACAATATCGTCACTTAGGCGACCCTCCATCCATGCATGCATTGTCTCCTCTCCGTACTGGAAAAGCTTAGAGTTCTTTAAATCACCTGGGCAATAGCAGCATTGACAGTAATGAATGGAAAGATAACGTGAGATTTTTAATTTTGAAAGGCTGCAATTACTGTATTCGAAGGTGTCTATAGTGCCTGAAAAAAGTATTCATAGTTCTTGGACTTTTTCACATTTTTTGACCTTTTATAGCAAATGCTTGAATGTGTTTTAAGGAAATTTGGTAGTATCCCATCATAAAGTAGTACATAATTGTGAAGTGCAACATAAACAATATACAGTTTTCAAACATTTAAGAGAATCTAAATCTGAGTTGGGTTGAAGAATGGTTACCACCGCTGGCTCCATTCTGGCTACAACCCTCTTAGGTGAAGTCTGCATGCTCTCCCCATGCCTGATTGGGTTTTCTTCCGGTACTGCGGCTTCCTCGCATATTCCGAAAACTTGCATGGTAGGTATATTGGGCACGCCAAATTGTCCCAATTGGTGTATTTGTGAGTGAGAATGTTTGGATGTCATTGCGTCCCCTGTGATTAGCTGGTATCAGCTCAGGGTGTGCCCTGCCTACTGAAAAAAGACAGGTGGGTTAGACTCCAGCATGCTCGTGACCTTTGTGACGATATGCGGTCAAGATAATGGATGGATAGTTGGATGTAGAAATCTGATTTGTTGTGTGCATTTGTTTGCAGAACTGCAAACCTACACTCTAAAAATTTATTGCTCAAAAATACAAGTTTTTATTTTTAATTGATTAGTCTAATCTAGTTTGTAGTTGTGTCCAACCAGTTCGTTGGTTTGATTTTGATTTGTTATTTTATTAAACATATGTATAAGCACATTTCAAAATTTGACAAACTTTAACTAAAAATAAGAAGTATACATTCAAACGGAAGTAGGAAGAAGTTTAAAATGTATCCAGTCGTACCCATTGCGTTATTTGTTCAAGTTAACATTTTGTAGATATTGTTTCATATCACAAAGACAAAACAAGTCACACTCCTCTTGTAACTCACCAGTTACTGAACTTAACCAGTTAACTTACTCAGTTAAATCAAACGGTGAATTGTTGTGTATCCAAAATTTACACTGATGATAGGACCAACAAGATATTGGTATTTAATATTGGAAAATCATGGAGCCCTTTAGATGTTTACACTTGAGGACAATTCAGAGTGTTAACTACTGTACTGTCAATGTTGTTGGGATTGTGAAAGCAAACTAGGCTACCCACAACACCAAAAAAATTGGTACTTCCAAAACTGTCTCAAATGTCAAAAAAAATGGTGACCAAAATTTTCTTAACTGACCAGATTGTTCGGTTCTATTTTTAACCAATCAATTTTCAGTGTGTAGCAATCCATGGTCATCTACCTAAACAGACAGCGAGAGCGAAGATAGCACTGATTGGGGAAGCAGACAAAAGGGCTATAGGCAATGGAGGAACTGCACAAATCTGTCTGCAAAATCTGTCTGCAGAACAACCAGAGGTCATGCACTGCACAACATCTAGCCTTTATGCAACTGGCAAGAAGAAAGCCATTGCTGAAACATCATTCCTGTCATTCCTCAATCTGTCGGCAAAACGGCATCCATCGGCGACAGACTGACGGACAGTCCGTCAGTGCTGACCAAGTGCCCACCTCTGGATATAACGCTACACAATGTACTGTACAGTATACAGCATTTGGGGATGGAAATTGGTATAATTATAAAGCTCACCAGTCACATCACTCTTGGTGGCGCTGGCTTTGAAGTTCATTGCATAAAGGTCTGATACGATGACCCGGTAGCCTTGTTTTGAGAGTTCCTTAGTAGCCTCGTCCCGGACTGCTTCATTGAATGAGCCCAAGCTCTGGTGGGCGTACACGATCAGTACCGTTTTCTGAGCTTTGACACACAAAAACAAGGTTTAATAGGAAGCATCCACTCAATCATCATGTCTGTGGAAAAAAAGGACTTGTATATTGAATAACAGTCAATACTGAGAGGGGGGGAACATGGAAATGAGATCATTCTTCACCGCTTGACTGACTTGTGGCCCTTCAATGATCGGAGAAATCCGAGACAGACAACTATTCGTACTCAAATTTACAGTCATGGAGTGAGAAATCATCCTGCATGCATGGAGTAAGTGGTCTGAAAATATCATACAGACAATTAGTTTTTTAAGACATTCGTTTGCATAGAGCAACATATATATTTTTCAAAGCGGTAAAGAAAATTACCACAGGCAAACGGTGCACATTTTCTATTTCTTTACATGTAATAATGGTCAAATTTGGATGACAAGCGTCACACTGGTGGGAATCATTGATGTAATGTTTATATAGGTCTCTGCTTACAGTACTGCCACAAACTACTTATGCTTTTATTGAACATAATGGTGAAAATACATTCAATTTCTAAATTTTATGAATAACATGAAACTTCTAGGCTAATTCAAATTCCAAGCAAGGTAATAACAACATCTGAACGGTTGACTTACTTGTGGTGATCAATAAATAGGTTTACTAAAGTGAAAAGTAAGGCCCGCCTTTTGGTCTGTCTTATCTCACAGGCAAAAGACAGGAGAAACAAGAACATTCCTATGTGAATGCAACACATGATCTGCAGCTGAATATCAAGTGACAGCATTTTTAAACACGCCTGTATGACTCGACCATCAGGGAGTATAACATAATTTAAAATAATCTCGTTAACAAACTTGAAACGTCTGTGTTGATGAGACCTTTCTCCAAGCAAATCGACTTACTTTCAGCCTCTTTAGAGTCTTCTGCCGCTTGCTGCTCTTCATCCCTCAAATTCTCCCTGCCATTGGTCACTTCCATGTCTGCTGGTTCAGTCTGTGCTGTAGGTCAGCTTCTTGTGGCTTTTATACAGCATGTAGCCTTCTTTGCGTGAGAAACATGGTTGGATTGGACATGAGGTGGAGCAAATGTATCTCAGACTTCCAGATACACACAAGTGCAAAAAAAGAAAAAAAGTGCTGGCACACTTCAAGACCGGTTTAGTTTCTTTCTGTCTTTCTTTTTTTTTTTTTTTTGAAGGGAGGAGGCTAAAGTTTGAGTGTTGGTGCAATTTAGTCAGGCTTTGGAGTCACTGGTGCAGGTGAATAAGACTGGTTTCACTTAGACTGGAAAAGAATGTATGGGATATTTTCAAGGGATTATCCGGCAGGCGTCATGTGGCCCAAAACACTTTAATCCGACTTAATTTCACTTTGCTCGGTATAAAAGTGAAGGAGGGTGTCCGTTTGCTACAGCTGAAGTAATTCAATCAAGTCAACTTCTCCAAGGTCACCAGACATCAGTTTCAATGTGAACAAACTGATTTCTTTGAGTTTAGCCAAGGTGCAGCTTTCTATTGTATCAAGTAGTTTCCATCATAAGCACATTAACACCTGAATATATTTTAGTTTCAACCCTCAGTCCTTTCTTCAGTGGCATCAACCCAACCAATATGTGAATACTTTTTTGGGGGGTGGGGAGATCTATGCCCGCTTTATTTATTTATGAAACTGAAATAGAAATATTTTACAAGTCATAATTACAGTATTATGAGACTTTTGCACTCGGGGACTCCAGGCTAAGCCAACTAATGAAGTGTAGTGAAAGGCTTGCAAATGTCATAAGTTGGCCGCTAGTGCCTCCCGGTGGTGTTGGGGAGTCAACACAAAAATTTCTATTGCACCCCGTTCGTGAGTTGAAAGGATTCATGCAAACATTGGCGGAAATGCCTTTTAAAACAGCAGGCGTTCAATAGGTCCAAAAATAACAGTATTTCCCATTTTTAATGGCAGTAATTTAGCCTGACATGGGGTAAATTTAAAAAAAAAAAAAATATATATATATATATATATATATATATATATATATATTGGATGTATTCTAAATCCCACAAAAAATGGAATAAAAAGACAATTTAAATCAATACATATTTCACTTCAATCTAAAATTATATTCTTATGCATCATGACCATATTTTTCAATCAGTTTTTAATATTATTATATTGAAAATTATAAGGGAAGTCAAGTTAAAAACAAACAAACAACTTTATATGAATATGAATTAAGGTCACCTTTTTCTAAGTTTGGTCAGGGATATATGTATAAAAATAGATGCCTAGTTGCATCTAATTCATTTTCTACAAACACAATACCAACCAGAACACTGTCTTTGGACTGTCAGAGCCACATAAACAAAATGTTGGACTTGCCTTCTCCCTTAACTCATTCGATGCCAGCGATGTATTTTCACATTCACAACATTCAATCTCATACTGTAATACTGTATACTGGTCTCTCTAAAAAAAAACTAACAAAACATGAAAATACGTCTCTGGCATTGAATGAGTTAAGTATCTGGGATTTAATGTCTGAACTCTTAAAAAAAACGAGAAAATACGTCCCTGGCATTGAATGAGTTAAGCAAAGCCAATGAACAACTAAACCAATAAATACGTATAATGCAAAAAGTATCCTAAAACACCCAAGCTTTGATAAAACCCTAGTCAACTGAATCCACACACTTAAATGACTGTTACATATTATTATTATTATTATTTCTTTTTAATCACTTTTACTTTCTAAGGTTGTTTGTGTTATTTATCACCGACTGGCATTGAATGTTATTAGGCAGGGTTTTACAATATGTATTTCCACATTTACTTTTTGTTGCAAAACCCCGGTGTTGGTGTCACTCAGACACTCTTAACCCAAGGATTACGGTCAGACTGTCAGACGCCGCTTTTGGCCTCTTAAAGCTGGAATGTGGGAAGAATGTTACTTGGTCACCTCTGCCATCTCCTGATCAAGTCTTGATTCTTTATGTAACAAGACAATGCTCAAAATGGACCTCTGAAGGAAATGCATGAAATCCATTTGACTATGAATACAAGATAAAAGATATAAGAAGGCAACTTCATCAAATGTACAAATATTGTGACAGATCATGTAAAAAAAATAAAATCTGAAATTGTCCAAATCTTTTGATTTCGGCCTCTGCACAGCACAGTGATACAGTGTACCTGTATTTGTCTGTATTGTGTATCTATTTGTCTGTATTTGGTACTTGCAGCATCCACTTCAACCTGTGGGCCTGGAAGGGGGGCTCCTCCCACCTGTGGTCCCTTCTGAAGGTTTCTGATTTTCCCCAAATTGGGGTTTTTGACTTTTTCCTTCCCCTTCTGGGAGCTTTGACAGGGAATGGTGTTGTGTACCGGGGATGGTGTTGTGTACCTTACACTGAAATGGTGTCTCAGTATGACTTCTTTTTTCGAAAGAAGTCTCGACATGATCTCTTTTCATCTGTGAAGAATTTTGAGACTTCGGTGATTCAGGGCTATACAAATAAAATTTGATTGATTCATACATACGAAATTAATTAGTTCAGAAAGTAACGTGAATCTTTCGTCAGTAGAGCTGCTTTTTACATGTAAATAGAATGTCAGAGAAATCTCAGAAAAGAAGACTAGGACAAGCCTAGCTGCTTAAACAGCAAAAAGAGTAACTCAGACCAGCCAAGATTGACTTTTCTATGCCGGGCATAGGGAAAAAAGCTTGGGCAAATGTAACTCGTGGGTCTTCCAACGCTAGTTTTTCACTGCCCAGCCGTCCCCCCCTGGCTTTTATTGAGTAGAAGCATAGCAGACTACAAGACACAACAAAAGAGCCAGCCGGGCGCCACCGGCAGCTGGGCCAAGGTCCCGGCTCACACTTTCGTGCGTCAACAGTTCTATCTAAGGACAGGGTCAAGATGAACTAGGATTGCATAAATGGGTAACAATGAACTAAGCACATAATGATAACAACCTAATATATGATTCCCTTCACAGAGCCTAATAGGTTCCAAGCCCCCCGAAATACAGGAACCTTTTACTCCACAGGAGCAATAATATATTTTTTTAATTGTTTTGCGCAAGTAAATTTACTTGGATTTAGTTTGGGGTGATGCAAAGTGCTTCCTGTGTGACGTCATTGCTAAAGTGCTAACAACGCTAATATTGGACGCGACAGCCCAAAGTGCTATGATACATATGTGGTTTTTTTTTTGTGAATATGTTCAATGTTAGCTGTAACTAATACCAATTTTATGTTTGGTAGTTCTATGGCGTAAATTGTTGATGGAAGTGTGGATGAAACGAGTAAAGATGAAAAGTGTAAGACCACAGTAAACAATGCAAAAAACTGCTGTAACTATTATAAAAATGCATCATAAACTGTAACAAATACAGTAGACATCAGGGATTGTAAAAACACATTACATTAAAGTCATGTCTGCGCGGATGCTGGTGTCTCGTGTCTCATATTATCATGAATTGTATCATGAATTTTCTCTCCTTACTCAAGACAATATTTTTCCGCCGAGGCGTTTCGTAAGCTGAATTTTTTGTGACAAGGGGTTCAATGCTCTGATTTCAGTAAAAGCCGACTTTTGTTGTTGCAGATGTTAGCAGATGTCTTGTTTTGTGATCAAAACATCTGACTGAATTGACTCATTGAATTTCTCTCCATTTATTTCTATTTTTAGAGCTGGTGATTGGGCAGACTGGTTGGCACATCATGCAGAGGTTCCGCTTCATCTCTCGCTCTGACTCTCCTGTGTGAAGTTTGCATGTTCTCCCTGTGCCTGTTTTATGGTGGTTTATGGTCTTTATATTTCTCTTTTTATCTATTTTACTGACTGTTCATCCAAGTCCAGCGCTAAGCTTGTGCTTTGTCCCTTCTTTGGAACAATCTACTCTAAATACTGACCAAACTTTGGCTTCAGCTACGAAGCAAGGCCCCCAAAAAAAGCTGCAGGCGCTACTGAAGAAACACTGACTTGGCTTTACCAAAAACCAGACAACAGAAATGTTTTAACACCAATGAGAAAGAAACAATCAGGTACAACCGACACACGGTTAAGCCGAGAATGGAAGCAGAGCAGAATATGAGTTTTGAGAAGGTGACACCAGTAAGTGTGGAAATTGAAAGTTATTTGTAGCAAGTACACAGTGACACCTTCTGGATAATTGTAGTCTTGTAGTCATATATTTACATATTTTATTTCTTATGTACTGCAGAATCACATTTGAGAGATTTCCTTTTGCCATGATTATGGCCATACAGTATTTCAGTAATGTTACATACATCTCACCCCAATTATGCTTCAACCATGTGGTAAAATGAAATATTACACTTTTTGTATTAGAGATTTCATTATACAGTCATGCAATTCTTGTCCCGTTGTCCAAGCAGCCTCTTAGTTAAACCGTCCAAGGCCTTGATAGCCAATGGGGTCTATGATGCAGCGGACCCTTCACGCTTTCGATTATTATTGTTCATAATCATAACATGTCGATGAATGCCATGAAGATCTCTTTATTACAGAGGTACGAGTAATGTTCCATGGAAGTCCAAAATCAAACTTAAACACATTCCACGTTCATGAGCAATGCTCAAGGAGGGCACATTTTTCTAATGGTTACTATTTCCATTTGGAACAAAACATTTCTACTTTTTTTTTGTACCCCACAGCATCAGCAAGTAAACCAGCCATCCAGCGTGAAATTGATTAAGGCAAATCTAGCCCCAAATTCACAGCAGGTTTATCCTGTGGCGGTACTGGAATTCATCATTTCTCGCTTAACCCATTAGTTCATAAATAATGTGATAATATTCTGAATTCTAAGCTCAGTTTAAAGTTGTATTCACAAATTTGTGTGAAACTATCTTTTAAATAATTGGCAAGTGTTCTGTCGTAACCAGTGTTGATAGTAATGCATTACAAAAGTAATTACTGTAATACATTACTTTTAGCTGTAACATGGTAGTGTAATGCAGTGGAGAAAAATGTTCGCTTTAGTGACTAAACATAGTTGATTCAATTCACTCTTTATCATTCACAGCTACAACACAGATTTATTTGTAGTTGCTGCCTTTTTTAGTCCTGGTTTCAAAAAACAAAACTCACACTGTACACAATCTTGCCAACTAAAAGTTAAAAGTCATGTTTAGAGTTAAATGTTAAGAGATTTTTTTGTTATTTTGATTTTTAAATATGTTTGACATGAAGACATTGCTTGCTGATAAGAGCCTTCTGGGATGCGTTCCCACTGTAGGTGATCACTCTTTCAAAGACCCAATGTCCTGCACTCAAACTTGCCTAACTTAACCCTGTTTTACTTGTAGTGTATGTGACAGATGAAATTTAGCCAAATTTAGGCAATGTTAATGAAACCTTATTCTATAGTTGTAGGGCAGGCGATTATAAATGAGAACTGACATCCATCTACATCACGGGTGTCAAACTCAAGGCCCTGGGGCCAGGTCCGGCTCGCCACATCATTTTATGTGGCCCGCCAAATGCAAATTAATGATTGGCTAAAAACATTTAAGTTGTCTTCAACTTTTACAATTTTTTGTTTCCAATTCCACATTTTTTTTTAAACAATTTTCAGCGGCTTCTGATTACAAAATATTTAAGTCACAGGTGTCAAATTTAAGGCCTGGGGGCTAGGTCCGGCCCACCACACCATTTTGTGTGGCCCACGAAATGGTAATTATGACTAGCTAAAAATGTTCGTTATCTTCAACTTTTTACATTTTTGTTGTTGTTGCTGTTTACCCCTTTTTGAACAGTTTTTAGTGATGCCCGATTTCATATTGTTCAAGACTTGATTTTTTTTTGTCTGCTTGTTTTCAGAGGCGGGCAACTTACATTTTATTGCTGGTCGGACAGTCGTCAGAGCCCCGGCCCCTTTCTGTCATCGCGGTCCATCATTTTTTCAAGCCAGACGAAATTGTAATCGTCAGTCCGTCTGTGTATTTTTGCCCAATCTTCTGTCACCATTAGAGGGTAGCATTTGACCATTTTTTTCTGGACCGTCACTTGTCAGGTCTATGTACTTCTGTCTGCACTCGTACTATTTATTTTTTCTGTTGTTGTACTTACACTTAAAGTTAACACCATGTTTGTCATTCTACAGTTACACTGCCATTGAAAGACAACACAGAAATACAAGCGTGTCATAAGTGTATCCCACATTTGAGGAAATGCAGGGGACGGGAGTGCGATTACCAATTATGTTTCGAGACAAACTTGAAAATGTATTTGACTTTACAGTTATTCCGGCCCTCAGAAAGTATAACTACAATGTGGCCCGCGATAAAGATGACTTTGACACCCCTGCATCAGTTGATTGAAGATGAGAAATGGCATAAAACGTGAGCAAAAAATGAATTCATACGTACATAGGGTGACTGAATAGAAGTTTAATTCAAACATGCTTCAGCTTTAATTTCCATCCTTCTTGGAAAGCCGTTGGAGTGCGAAACAAAAAATATAGTTTCAGGCTGCCTCTGTGCTCACTGAAAAAGGCCTACGCAATACAAACATTTATAGATAAAAATTTTAGGTTAACACTTAACAGCTAGCTGACACATAGAACAATATTGATAAACTCTATCTTATGTAATGTCATATGTTCAGAGGAGAAAAATCCAATGCATGATGCAATCTGATCCAAGGATAAGATTCTGCTAAGGCTGGTAACATACAGTATTTTTCCGATGTTCAAAGACTAATCCAATACAGTATAGTAAGGGGTCTATGACTCAGATCAGCCTGTATATTTCAAAATCCAGGCCGCAGCTATTTTCATCCATCATATGTAAGAGAACATAGTTTGGGCGTGGCAACCCACAAGGTGCCGAAAATGCGGCACATTGTATCTTTTCTTCCCGGCTAAGGCCATGGTTGCATTTTTATAAAGACAGGGGCAAAACCACAAAACCTGCAAGATCCCATCCCGAGGCCGGGGCCTGTGAAAAGATGGAAACATGAATTACGTCACACCTGCCTCTCAAAACAATAATTGAATTAGTAGTGTAGGAAACCAAAACAAGATTTAACCTCAGTTAGCTATATCACATATTATCACACATATATCATATGTATCTATATATATCACATATATATCACATATATATCACATATATATATATCACATATATATCACATATATCATATATCACACATAACCTTTTAAAAATTCAAGACCAGTGATTATCAGAATGTGGCACGAGTGGTCTGCTGACTGGCTCTGACTACATGTGAAGGAAACACTACTGTACTTAAGTACATTTCACTTGTGTTTAGCTTTTGAGTACAATACAATTGCGCTTAATTGAATGGTTATCTTTAACTCCCAGAATCCACCAGTACTTCTCCACGACGCCTATTGACAAACAGATGAAGATTACATTCGCTCTTTAAGCACTCACTGATTCTATTGGTTTATCTTAACTCATTGACTGTAAAAATTGGAATATATATATATATATATATATATATATATATATATATATATATATATATATATATATATATATATATATATATATATATATATATATATATATATAAATATATGTATATTCAGTTGGAATGAACTCATTTCACTGTCAGGCCAGAAAAAAATCTTTGATCTTTGATGTCTATGGTCGTCAATGGCAATGCATGAGAGAAGATACTTTGGTAATGTCGTTCTCATTTATCATGGTTAAAAATGGCTACGACTCTTTCATATAAATTTAGTCTGGGTTGCATACAGTAATTTATTCAGAGTACTAAAATGTATTTATACATTTCAGATATGGTCTATAAAACTTCAAATTTACACCTGCAGACAATTAGAGAATTTAAATCAATTTCATATTTTTGGAATGTGGGAGGAAAAGTTACACCACTGAATATATAATATTAATATAATATATCATTATTACATTTTAATATTATATACATGTATATTTTTATTATTTTAATTTGTTATATTATTATATAATATTAATATGATCTATTCCTGAATATACATATAATACATGGTATTTAATGCAAATTTCTTTTCTCGTTATCTTAACAACATAATATTATCAGGCCATCATCCTTTATTAGTGTAGTATTTTTATTTTTAATGTATGTGCAACACATTTGAATACAATCATAACTGTACTTGTTTGTATTTTGTTTTTTGATATTTAAGCTCCATGTTCATGTTCAAACTGTGCATAACGTGGATACCAATGGATAGCGACGTTAAATACGTATACTTTTTTTGTGACAAAACTCTTCATTCTTTGAGACACACGTAGGCCTACTATGCCATTACAGTATGGGCCCCACTAAATATATTATTTTGATTAATATAGGTCTAATGGAAAATGAATTAATCAGCAAAATGCATGGCTGTTAGATGTTTTTGCTGATCATCATCCTCGATCGGAGTTCTATGTTCTCCTCAGCTGCCAGGGGAATCAGTTGCATCAACCAGCGGCAGTTTGACAGCCGTGCTGACAAGTTTCAAAGGTTCTACCGGAACAAGCTGAGCGTGTCCAAAAACCTGCTGCCTCTGCATGGTGTACAACGACCGCACTCATGCGCACCGACTCTCCAAGAAATGCCGGGAGACACCAACAACCGCTCTTTGTCTCCATGGACATACAGGTGAGTCAGTAAAATGAATGTTTTCCCCAAATCATACTCAAGGGCATAGTCATCATTTTCAGAAGTCAAATTGTTCAGTCGGCCAACTTTTATGAGCAAATGATCATGCTCTCATATTAAACTCTTCCTCTGTATGGCAGTTACTAGCCCCATTACCATGGAGTAAAATAGCTGTCAAAAAGACGTACGCGTGTTTCAACGTTCGAATGAGTACGACTCTCAGGAGACCCGACTTCATGTTTTTGCACGAATCTCCCCTTTGGATACGCGGATCTGATTCTCTTTGCATTCGTGGATCTGGATATGCAAATTAAGATGACGCCAAGCCACCAAGCAAAGTCACCCCATCTGTGAGTCATCCGCAACTCGCATACATAAAGCAGAAAAAAATGGATGAATTGAACTTAACACCAAACAGAAGCTTCAATAGCTCATCAGGCTTCGGTCTTAAGGATAACGTATGCACAAATGTTTTGCGGGCCATTCAGGGCCAATCTTTTGGAAAATGGTGTCATTTTGTGAAGCTTCTGTAATGACTAGTGATCTAGGATGGCAGAACCAAGCACCGCATTTGATTTGGAAAAACCCTTTCTGAAGTGGAATCCTATTATGAAAAAAAGAGAGAATTCAAAATACCTTGCACTCGCAAGTTTTCAATTCGGAAATTCCACACAATTTAGAGTCGTACTCATACGAATTGTTAAACACGCATGTCTTTTTGACCCCAATCTTACGCCATACATTGTCACAAGTAAAAGGGCTCTACATTAACTTTTGCACTGGTAGCATTGTCTGGTGCAATCAAGTTTTACAGGTAGTCACACACATTTTTTCAGGGAAAAACAGAATAACCATAATTACTTATGTATAGTCATCCTAGTTAGCATACTGTAGTTTCTTATGATGTAAAGATTGACAGTGGCTCAAGTTATGACATTGGCAAAATATGAACTGGAGTTGCCAACAAAGCAAAAGACGTATCAAGAGAGCACACACAGTAACACTCCTTCCTCCTATTAAATCGGTCCCCTCAGGAAACCACTATTCAAAACAACAGTTCTGCCACGGCTGAATTATGTACCAAAATGGTAATTTTCTGGCCTTGTGCTCCCAAACTCACATTTTCCCTGCTTTGCCGTTTACAACACCAAAACTTTGTAACTAATAAATGAAACCTTGCTGTTTACTTTGCCAAAATCTGTACAAAATGTCAGACGGATGGCGTGACAGAGAGTTGTCACACGCAGGTACACACACCAGCCTCGCAGACTACAGTAATCATAGGGGTTATGCTGCTGAACACCCCCACATCAGTTGAAAGTGGGGGCCCCACGTGTACCCCCCCCCCCCATTAAAGGTAAAGGCATGCATGAGAGTCTAGTGTTGCTGAATTTAACTGACCTGCACAGAGTCCTCACTTCCACCCGATTTAACAATTTTGGGTTGTTAACGCTCTAGTCACGAGAGCACAGTGGGCAGCACGAAGGAAGAGTGGTTACTTAGTGGTTATGTAGACATTTCAAGACAGCTTTTATAAATTTTGACGTAACAATCCATGTTGTATTCTTTGACCTTTCAGACTTCACCGCGATGACTGCAGGTACCTGCACAAGATTGTAGTTGCAGAGTGCCTTTGTCAAGGCTGCGTTGTCAACCAGCGAGAAGAGCTGAGCTACAATTCTGTGCCTGTTTTTGCGCCGCTGTTGATTCTGAGGAAAGTTCAGTGTCCATCTGATCCAAACAAATACATGATCAGAAAAGACCTCATCAAAATCCCAGTGGCTTGTACATGTGTTGTTCCCAAGTACACTGCATAATAACTTTGTATTCAAATGTCCTTTCAACCAAATTGTGGTTAGAAAACAAACTACTTGCTATGGCTCACAATGAAATTACAAAATGTGTTGTGTTGTTGAAAAATGTGTCAGCTCTATAATGGCAACTTTTTTAAGGTTTGCGTTTGGTCGCTATTGTATCAAATTACAGTAAATACACGGCAAAACTGGTGAGATGAGACAGATATTAAAAGGCCTTTTATCATGCTTTTTTGAAATGTTCTACAGTTAACTGTAAAAAATTAGAACACCTTTGGTACAATGCAGATTCAAATTGGTTTGAAGTTCTGAGTTTATTTTAGTGGCTTTAGGTGACTGCAGGCCCCTTCCATGACATCATCCTACTGGGAGCGACAAACACTTTTTGACATCTGAAATGAAGATATATATATATATATATATATATATATATATATATATATATATATATATATATATATATATATATATATATATATATATATATATATATATATATATATATATATATATGTATGTAACACACACACAGAGAGTGGGCCCCCATGTTGTTACGAGATTAATCTGTTCCGCGGTTGGGCTCGTAAGGCGAATTCACTGTATGGCGGGCAAATTGTACATACATATTAAAAATTGGAACCAAAATAGTATAGTAAGTGCTACGTATATTTAATATACATGTATAAAATCAAAAAACATCCTAAATAAAAAATATAGAAAGGATTTATTTACCTTTGAGTGGCGCTCGTTATGCCCATATACCCTAATAAGGGTTATCTCCAGCATTGTTTCCATATAAATCACCTTCTTAATTCTCTTTTTTTATCATCACTTGCAATCTTGGAACCCATGGCTAACCCATTCAACTTTGAATTAAGCAGTAAAATGCACTATAAATACAGCCGCCACTGGGGGACGCCAGAGACGCTGTCCACTCCTGCCTCCCTGCATTTTGGATCCACCTTCCCACATCCGTCGTCAACATGCCACACCGACATGACACTTGGTGAACTTCATAAAACTTTGTGGACAAATACTTTAAAACTATGATTTATTATTTTAGGTTCAGGATCGCAGTATCTCGTATAATGATACGTTTCAATTGCTGATGCGGGTTTATTGATGTTTAAATGCTCCGGAAAATAGCCTGCGTAGCCCAAAAATGTGTACGTGTGCTTCTGAGGGGACTGAATCACTGACGGCCTAGGTGTGAAACGCACAGACCGCCACTGATATATTCATATATTTATACATTAAAAAAATGCATTGGTTCACAGTACATATCAAACATAAACATCCATCCATTTTCTATAGCCGCTTATTCCCACAGGGGTCGCAGGCTTGCTGGCGCCTATCTCAGCTGGCTTCGGGCAGTAGGCGGGGGACGCCCTGAACTGGTTGCCAGCCAATCGCAGGGCACACAGAGTCGAACGACCAATCACGCACCCAATCACACCTGAGGACAATTTAGTATGTCCAATTCACCTGCCATGCACGTTTTTGGGGAGTGGGAACAAGCAGGAGTGCCCGGAGAGAACCCACGCGGGCTTGGGGAGAACATGCAAACTCCACACAGGAAGGCTGGAGCCAGGTGAATTTGAACCGGGACCTTTGAACTGTGAGGCGGACTGCGCCACCGAGCCGCCCATCAAACATAAACAGTTAAAGATAAAGTATTAATCGTTAAAGTAATGTAATAAATACTTTTGATAGAGAACAGTGTTGTTGATCACCCTTTTTAGCCAGTGCATCAAAATCTAGAGGTAATCCTGTTGTGGCAATTCTCAGAACACTCCAAGCCAATCTGTGTCATTCAGCTCTGGAAAATTGTCATTATTTTCAAGTAGCTCCAAAAATGGAATAATCCCCCGTTTGAGCTCCCAGACATGTTGACATACTTTTCCTAAACATAACCAGTAGTTGGTACATTAACTACGTGTGATCAGCATTAGTTTCTTTGAGAAAAAGCATAAACTGGTGATGGCAAAGTTCCCTCTTTTGATTAAAGTTAACAGGTTTTGCAAGGTGGTCAACCTTCAACACTGTTTTACGCAGTGCTTCGTAGTGAATTATGCAGTGTAGGAACAATACCTCTTGAGCATCCCAACATTTTTCCTGTCAGATTTGCTGACTGGTAACGTTGCCGAGCGTACTCCAAGGGAACTTGTGTCTCTGCATGACCTTTGATATGCTGGTAAATAAGTCCTCTCCCATTGTTTTTTCTTTCAGGGATTCCATATCCAAAAAGTCCTCCATTATCTCGAAATGAGCAGTGTCCTTAATATCCGTCATTGCTTTTGTCCAGTGCCAAAGAATAAAATGAAAATGATGCCGCTTTATTTTTTAGTTTGCTAGTCAAGTGTTTGTCAATTACTTCAACACGGCAAGTCACTGACCTGCATGATAAGTTACCTGCATGATGTGTGTTTTTTTTTTTTAATTTATTATTTTTGAATTTATCGAGGGGCAAAAGGAAACACTCCCTCTCTCTCCCTCTCTCTGTTCCTCTCTCTTCCCACTAACCCTAAACAAAAGAAACGTTTTCTGCACAATGTACTACAAAGTCTGCCAGGATATGTTAACCGTTAACTTACGGGCACAACTGTGTAACCTACTGCTTCCCAACCTTTATTTATCCTGGGCACCAATTTTACAAAAGTAAAATCTCACGGGATGCTACAAAACAAAAGGAAAAGTATGAACGATAAAATAATGACAAACAACAAATACTAATGATTAACATTTTGTCAGACACATTGAAAAAAAAACGGATAACATGTGTCTGGTTAGGTTAATAAAAATAAACGTGTTTGTGCTGTACAATGGGATAGAAAGGTTAGCATATAATAACATTTGAACTTTTGCTTAAGCACAAGAGGTTACTTTGACTTGCACATGTACACTTGGCTTCTGTATATATAGTATGAATAGTTGGGTCCCACGCATGCATATCATATGGTCAAATGCAACACTGTGAGAAACACAGCTGCGTATCATTTTTAGGCAAAATACCGTGAAATGGCTCCCATTTAAAAAAAAATACTGAAGCTTGGCTTAGGTTTAACCCGTGATTGCAAATGTTCATGTGGAAACAGAAAAACCGGAAAAGTAACAGTTCAACCAAAGAAAGTGGACTTGAAAATGTTTTTTTTTTTTGTCAGGAAACAATGCAAATGCAGCAAGAAGGGGTGGAGCAAACAAAGGTGTGGCTTCACAGCCATACAGAGGTTACCACCTGGAGAGCCCCACAGACAGAAGGACTACATTTGGATTCTTAGGTTGATACATGTAAATATCAGTAGCCTCGCTGAAAAATTTTAAACCATCACATTCTTCCTTTCCGTGCTTTGTGTTCTCCTGCCCTTTTAAAATGGATAAAGACACCTTCATTGTAAGGAGAACAGAAACATGCTAGAGAGAAACTTTACTCCAAGTGGAAAAAGGTGCGTCTGAATGTTATTGTTGCAATTTTATTGTACATTGAGTTTTTGTATTTATAAACCTTGAAAATGAAAGAGAAAAAACATAGGATTGTATTTATGAACCTTGTAAATGAATGAAAAAAAGAAACAATCTGATGTATGATTAACAAAAGAAATAAATGCAATACATACTTTTAATAGTACTTTTATAATTTTATTGGATATGCTCATCAGTCGTCACATACTGGGAGTCCATAAAGTCTCTTTAAAATTGTAAGAATTTTTTACAAATACAAAGACAGTTGATAAAATTTCCTAATCAGGTTAGTTTGACTGTAATCAATGCTTTTAAAATTGCATTTAACACACCTTTAAATGGGCCCAAGTTGCATGAAGCGCATCAAGACGGTACAGTGCAACCTCTACTTACGAACGCCTTAACACCTTAAATCACCTTACAAAGCGCCTCCAGCGGAAAAATATTGATTCCAGTAATGAGAGAAAATTCAAGATATGAAAGGCGACATTGTTGGCGTATAATGAGACAAGAGACACCGGTGCTCGCGCCAACATGACTGTAATGTAATATGTTATCAGAACCCATGATGTCTACTGTATTTCTTAAAGTTTGTGATGCATTGTTATCATTTATTAATATGCCGCCTTGCACACAAACGAGACAACAGTTTTTTGAATTGATGTTCGATGTGGTCTTCCACTTTTCAACTTTACTCGTTTCATTCACGCTTCCCACCAGCAATTTGCACATATTCACATAAAAACTCATACGGAAGATACCTCTTTGGGGTGTCAAGTCTGACATTAGCATTGTTAGCACATTGTTAACGCTTCACATGACCCCAAACTAAACTTACATAAGTAAAACTACATGCTCAAAATAATAATTAAAAAAAAATATATATATTATTGCTTCTGTGGACATTTAAATGATTCCTGGATCGCTGGAAAAGTAAAATAAAAATGTACAAATTAAATGTCCAAAAATGTTTGCCCTCTCTGCACTCATCACCAACACACCAGCACCATCTGAAGGCAAACAAATGAACTGCATTCATATTGATGTGTTAATTTAATGTGATTAATTTAAACTTTAAATCACCTGGATGTACCTCAACTTAACCTCACATCAAACAGCAATATGCTAGGGTTCAATTAAAAAAAGCTCCTAAACCCTTTAAAGGGTTTAGGAGCTTTTTTTTTTTTAAATTATTCTTTGCGTGATATATTTTGATTATTATACACTGATGTAACTAATACATATTTGTCACCATTTTTGATGCATTTTTATAATTTCATAATATTCATTTACAGGATTTAGAAGCATTTTGGGGGCTTGGAACGCATTAGGCTATTTACATGTAAAAAGCGTCTCAACTCATGAAAGATTCACATTACGAAATTACTTCCGGAACAAATGAATATCGTAAGTAAATGTGCCACCGTATTTGAGCCTCGTCATTCTTTTGTTTAAAGTCAGTAATGTCCTGTATCTTGTTTGATATATAATTTCTTCACCATGACATGCTTTCAGTTGTAAAGAGACTTTATGGACACCCTGTATGTATTTCATGGCCGTTTCACATCAACACAAAACCTCGTCTTCGTTTGTAGCAAGGTTTTTATCACAGGCTGTTGTAACTATAAACCATCACCATGACCATTGTCCTTGTATTTCAACAGATTTTTCAAGCGCTATACTATTGCTTAATTTTTTTGTTAAAACGTGTTAGGGTGGAGCAAAGAATGCTTGTAATATCTGAAAGGGGAAAAAATGATTTTGAGAATCGTTATACTGTAAGTTTGATACTTGTGGTTTGTAGTCATTTATTTTCAATTTGTCTCTCTCATCCCTCAGCTGAGAAATGTTGGATGACAAGCAACACAGGAGATGGTGCAGTGCTCCACGACACCACTGCCTTTTCTTCACATTGGCACTGGTAGTAGTTTTGTTTTATTACAGCTTGATCATAGAGGACAGTGCAGGTGACTGGAGACCTGAATGGTGGATGAAATATGATGCAGCAAAATGGTGGACGACGCTGAAAAGCCTAAACGTTGGCAACAATCGTCTCATGGGAGTTGATTTCAATTCTCCACATGCCACAGTTTTGGGAACTAAGGCAGGGGACACCAAATCCGCAGGAATAAATGAAAGCAGTCACATCAATCAGCAGGTTTTAGAAAATCAGATGGTCGCCTCACGCCGAAGCCCGTACCTTGTCGCTTACCCCTCTGAGTATCACTTCATTTTGAATGAGCCAACCAAATGCGAAGAGCAGAAACCTTTTGTGGTCCTAATGGTTCCCGTGGCGCCCGACAACAGACGTGATCGAGACCTTATCCGCAGCACCTGGGGAGGGCAAAGCCTGGTGTTGGAGAAGGCGGTTAATGTCTTCTTTCTGCTGGGACTGCATAGTGGGGATCTTGTCGAGGAGCTCGAAGAACAGTTGCAGCAAGAGAGCGAGGCTCATCGAGACCTAATCCAAAGCAATTTTCTGGACTGCTACAATAACTTGACCATCAAGACCATGGTGATGCTCGAGTGGCTCAGCTCCTACTGCTCCGCTGCCCCTTATGCCATGAAGATTGATTCTGACACATATCTCAATGTGCCAAATCTCATTACCATGTTGTTAAACGCAGAAAAAACCAACTACATGACTGGACTTGTGGTCAGAGAAGCGGCAGTCCTTAGAGACCCCACCTCCAAGTGGTATCTCCCAACGGACGTTTACCCGAAACCTTTGTACCCGCCATACGCACTGGGCCTGGGTTACGTTCTCTCTATGGACCTGCCTAAAAAGCTTGTGCGCGCTTCCAGATATGTCCAAGCCATTTACATTGAAGACGTGCACTTGGGGTTGTGTATGGATTACCTGGGCATCCCTCTCACCGACCCCCCGGATTGGAATTTCTTCCACGTCGTTCCTGTGCCATACAACCGTTGTGTTTATTCCAAACTTATTGCCACCACCTTAGATGAACATACTAATCTCATGTGGATTTGGAAAGCTCCACGGCAAGAAGGGAAGTCCTGCTGATCTGTACCATGATTACATATTACAGGATATGCAATGATTTCTGTTTCTTAGCGTTCTGATTTCTCAACATGTTTACATTAGGCGTTGAGATTTACTAACGCCGAATGGTGTCGTTTTGTCTCATCCAGGGTGATCATCTTAATGAGCTTTGCAACCTGATCGTCGTCTTCTTTATCCGCGAGAGAACTAGTTTGCATACTGTACATACTGAATTATTAATCTCAGCAATGGTACTAATTACACTGATTGCACTATTGTAGTATAATTAAATGAGGGCTGTCACGACTGAATCTTTGTCAAATGCATTATCCTATGAATTATACCATTGAATAATCAAGTAATGGCCCCTTCCCCGTTATATTTTTTATCATCTACAAAGGTTGAGCTGAGTTGATTTTTTTTTTGTTTTATAATCTACTACTGAGGTTGAACGCAAGTTTATATGTGTATATAAATATGTATATAGGTGAATATAACTTTTCATTTTGTGTTATCATCTATATATTGAAATTTTTGGATGCCAACAATATTTATCAAGGCTATCATTTAGTTCACTCATACACAATGTTATATGTTCATTACACATGTATTAGTGTCCAAAAAGTCACCGAAAGACAAAGTGTCAATAATATTCAATAAACTTGAATAAACTTGAGAGTAGGCATTGAATGATATCAAGTTCTGACTGTGTGATAACCTTGAGCAAAAATATCATGCCATCGCTGTATCATGGTATTCAAATTACAGCGACAATACATATTTTAAAATCTTTTTGGGTAAATTGCCATTTTTCTTTGTTGCTAAAAATCCATGTTCCTACATTATCAATAACAAACATTTACCATGCTAAATAAAAAAAATAATAAGATTGAAACAAACCTTTAGTGTGCAACATGGGTTTTGCTCACCAACAAACGTACAGTATATACAAATTCTTTCTGATTGACCACATGCAATTTTAACTGAAATATGGGCACTTAGTATAAAATAACAGCAATATTTTAAAAAATGATCTAATCAATCATTCAACTACTATGTGTATCAATTAATAGTACAATGTGGATTCCGCCATTTTACATTTGGAATGGGGCTTTTTACACTTGATGTCGACTCGGTTTATGTTTATATTCCAAAGCCGTCTGGCGTTTTCAAAAATAAACATTGGTCACTGCTTTGCATCAGGTGGCGTTCTCACAAGACGCAAAAAATGCCCTTCAAAGCGCATACGGCGTAACTCAAAACAAACGTGGATTAGCATCGATCGACCTCATTCGCTTGCCATTTCGCTCACTGGCTACTGTCCTCACTCTACTGTACTAGCTCGTAACTCGCTTACAATGTCGCTTGCTCGTTTTGAAAGCCAAACATCACGCAGACAGCAGACATAGTTTGTTTGGATGGGGTAAAAGTTCCATTCGTTTGCCTTGACTGCCTTGACTGCTCAAGTCCTACCTTGTGCGATATCACATCAAAAGCTACATGAAAGTAGCAGATGATAACATCACTTATCCACTTCACCCGCGGTAGTTAGCTGCAGTACTTACAAACCACTAAAATGAAGATGTGATTGGCTGCCCCAGCAGAGAACGTGTGATAAACAACGAGAACTACACTCTGCAGCTGCACATGAAGGCAGACGACACGGGAGGGAAAAACAAATGACCTGTTGTGACAGACTTGGAAGGTTTTAAATAACTGTGACTTCTAAAACTGTGATTTATTGTCAATGCGGTTATAAATCCATGCTCCGTTAGCTACTGTGATGTCAATCACCTGTTCTTCTTTTTGGAAGTTCTTTCCTTTACTTTGGGAAGCTCAGTATGCTAATACAGTGGGCCACTGGTTTACCAGGTTAATCCGTTCCATGGTTGGGATCGTAACGCGAATTCGCCGTATGGCGGGTAATCCAAACCTATGCTAATTAGCTAATGCGTGTAAAATCCCAGGTAAAAACATAAAAATTGTATATACATATTAATAATTGAGATCAAAATAGTGTTCTAATTGATATATATATATATATATATATATATATATATATATATATATATATATATATATATATATATATATATATATATATATATATATATATATATATATATATATCCAATTAAATAACATTAGAAATAAAAACAAAATATATAAAGGATTTTTTTTACCTTTGAGTTGCTTGTTATGAACCATATTCCCTAGTAAGGGTAGCCTAGACTAGGCTAGCTTTGTATTTCTCGATTATCTCCAGGTTCGTTTCCATATAAATCATCTTCTGACTTCTCCCTTTAACATCACTAGCAATCTTGGGATGCATGGCTAACCAATTAATGTTTGAATTAAGCACTACAATTCAGAGTAAATAGCATGATGAAAGCACTCTCAAATAAGTTCAAGTCTTTAGGCAGCCATCTTTGTGATCCCGTGCGGCGACCAATAGGAGACCAGCATCTTTATGACCCAGTGACGCCGACCAATAGCAGACCAGTATCTTAGGGAGTCATGACGCTGACCAACAGCAGACCAGTATTGTAGTGACATAAGCGGTGACGCAAGTATAGACGTATGAGCGCACATGTTGGATGTGTCGCGCACACTGACCAAAAACATCACGGACCATGTTGTAAGGTGAAAAAAAACTATAAGGTAGGGACGTCGTAAACCATGGGTCTACTATATTGTTATTAAGGGAATCCCGCTAATTACTAACTCAGCAAGTGTCACACAATAGCCATTCAGCCACTCAGTGGAACACCAAGACAACCAATGGAGCCATATATCAAGACAGTCATTGCATACATTATTTTAATTTGCCTTTAATTTAGTCTCTTTTTTAATTTGGAAATCATCCCAAATTTGTGATGTACCCTGAGTCTTGGTGGAGTGTTTGTCCCTTGCCACTATTGCCACTACTACATCTGCGAGGAAGGTCTATATAGAAAACAGTGCCGCAAACATGGTTCCAGTCGAGCTTGGAGACGGATATATTCAGTAGATCTATTTTTATAATCGACTGACCCGACTTGGTCGACCTTTCTCCGGTTCTTAATTAAACTATATCTATTTGTATTTCATCGCTATCACTTCTTGTCACAAATTAGGCAAAGAAGTGTTTATGTGTTTACAACAGTAACACCTGATAACTCTGGAATGACCTTTGGACAAATATCAGATATTATCTCATGATGGCAAGCAGAATTTACTTGTTTCAGAATTAATCTTGTCTCGTCCATAGTGTAGCAAATGACTCATTTCTATCCTTTTCATCTGTGTGAGTGAAAATACCTTGGATGAAAATGCGTTTGCTGCTTTGTGTGGTGTAGCAACACTCAAACAGCCTGTGTGCACATGGCACCAAACAAACAAACAAAACTTCCGCCAGTGATTTTAAAGATGTGTTTCACTTTGTCTCCAACTTCATCTACTTGTAGGTGTGACAGGCAAAACACATCTTGCCATCCACCACCGAAAAGCAGGAAAATAAGTTCATGTTAATGCACAAAAAGTGCCTGATCGTCCCTCTTGCTAAAAGTGAAGCCAGGGTGAGAATCCGAAAACCCCCACCCCAAAATTGTTCACATTTCTTTGAGTAAACGAGCAGTTCTTCTGTTATCTGATGGAATCGTCTGCATGTTGCTACAAGATCCCGCATGGTTTGTTTGCATTAGACATACAGTTAGGCGGGTGGAGTTCAGAAATGAAGAGAAGCAACCTTTCATTTTGCACACAATACAGGATAATAAAGGGCACAATGTTCGTGTTTGGACATGTTTAAAAGTTATTTACTACAGTTGATTGTTTTTCCAGTTTCCCTGGCTTTTACCCCAAAAGATGCAACTCCTTGGATATGGACTTTTCACACAATTCACCATTTTGTTGCATCTTGTTGTATCCATCACCTCAATCTCCAGTACTGACAGTACTGACAGAGTACTCTACAGTACTCACCTCACACTGTTAATGCTGCAATAAAACAAAACTGCTGCTAGTGCCAATATGAAGACAAGAGAGTGAGGCTGCGTAACCATCACTTATGTTGCCTATCATCCAACATTCACTGACTGTGGGATGAGACAACAAGTTGATTCCTATACTATACAGCCACTATAAACTGTGCCAGAAGGCTTGATGCACCCGCATACCATTAACACTACCAGCAGGGGTAGAGAACGCCAGTTCATCTTGCCTTTTTGTTTTCGATTCTACCTGTGCAATCACACCTGATTGAAATACTGTAGTTCTCTGTGTTTTTTGCCCTCATTTTCAACCTCCATATTGAGGGAGGGTCAACTTATTCCCGCATAACTCAAAACAGACCATTTTTTTTCACATACAGTATCTGTATTTGAATAACATTAATTTGAATGTGAAATAAGTGCGATCATGTCATTTACAAGGCTTAAAATGATAATCTAATTCCATATAGTATGCATCCGTTTTAGCGTGTTTGCACTTTCAAATGCACTTTCGTCAAGCGCCGCCTTATTGCCTCTTTGTTGTAAACAACAAGACTGATTGGAAAATTTTTCCAGCGGACTTTAACCCATTACGAAAAAAAAGAGACATCTTTTCAGCCCTTCACAAACAGTGAAGGGCCACCTTCCACGCTCTGATCTCACAACAGTCGTCACATGGGTAAAGAACATCCCAAGTAAAATGATCAGAAAATCATCTCCGAAGACCTCCATTTTAACAGGTCAGAAGATGATGACGCGTAAAAGAGAAATGAGGATGTTTGTGCAAATGACGAGCAGGAAGGAGTGGGTGTCCAGGATTTAAATGGGAGGAGCTATTTGGTGTGTCAGATAGTGATGATGACTTTGAGAGCTTTTAAATGAATTCATATTCAACTGTGTCAAAGAATAAAGCATCGAAATTTAAAATCTTTTTATTGTTGCAACATTAGTTTCAGCATTTTCGTCTATGCACACATTGCCTCGCATTTCTGCTCCCCCCATAACCGTAACAGTATGTTATTCGATATACGATGAAGAAATGCATCTAAAAGTACTGTACTTTTGGCATTTTAAAAACACACATGTGTTTTAATTGGACAGCCATGATATGTGTAACCACTAAATTCAAAGGTAGATTTATAATCCTGTTTTTGTGAAATTCAACCAAATTTAAGTAAAAAAGTGGGCTCGACTTGTACTCAGTGAAATTCGGCAATGAGCTCAATGGAAGCCTGATAAAAATCCAGCTCATTTGAGTCAGGTGTGATGGGAGTGGGGGAGAGATTGAAAACAAGTAGAATATAGATCTTGAGGAACTGGAATTTTCTACCCCTGCACTAAACCAAATAGTAGCTTTGTCAACGTCCAGTTGGTGTATAAGCCGCACTGGACTATAAGCCGCAGGTAATAACATCAGATCTTTACGCAAAAAGATTGTATATGAAGTTTATAATTTTTTTTAGTTATTTATTTTTTTTGTTATTGTTTGCCAACAGCAACATCCTCTCTTTAACAGACTGAAGATGCCTGCATGTTTAGTCCCAACATATTCATAGAAAATGGATGGATGGATGGATATCTTTTAGTTGAATAGCAGTTCAAAATGGAAATCCATACTTTGATAGCTTCTTCTTTTGTCTCCCTTTGTTTGATAGTTTATTTTAGTGAACATAATAACATATTCTACAAAATTCATATACCATCATAAATACATAAATAAAATCACATATACTGTGTACTGTGTATAAAATGTACACATTACAAATTTACCCCAAATTTTATACATTTTCTTATTAGATTTAGACATATATATTGTTTTAACAATATATTGTTTTTAATTATTTTTTAGCACAGCCTATTCTATTTGATAGTTGTTCCATAAATTGACACCTCGAACTGATACACACATTTGCTTGCCGGTGGTAGGACCCAGATGCGATCTTTTCAAATCTGACCTAGGCCACACTTGGGTATGTGGTCCTGAACCTGACCCATACTTGATTTTTTTTCATGTGACTTCAGGCTGAACAGCCTGGTCGCATGCTCCAATATGCACAGTCATTGCTGCCACTGTTCCACAAAATACCATGGCCAAAAACCTCAACCTTTTCCTGCTCAACTTCCCACTTCAATTTAACTGATTTAAAATATTCTGGATACTGCATGATAGTCATTTGAATGTCGCCAGGTACTGCTGTAAACACTAATGTTAAGCGTGCTTGCCATTAATACTCTAGTACACAAACAGATCACATACAGGTTGCATTTACTTGGAAATATAAAATACCTCACACACACAAAAAATTTTTTTTGTCTTTGTCCACCGGTGTCACCTATCACTGTTGGCAATGGTTTGGCACCTAATCTAGTTACATTTTCCAAATTTTTAAATTATCATATATTTGGGAACGTGGAAGTGTAAACGGGTTGACTTTCGCTTTGATTGATAGTGAGCCAGGAATGCAAGGTTGACCTTTTTAATTTGCCTTCAAAAGGCATTATTTAGTCAATTAAGCTCACCAAAACTTTGCTTTTTATATATAGTGTATGTTACAGATGACATGAGGTCAAATGTTAACTTTTTTAAATGAATTGAAATGACTATTTGAAGCATAATAATGGTCCCTAGTAGACGTGCTTGCTAATCAAATTCTTGTACCAATGGAACATTGAACATTCATGTTGTTTTGGTATGCATGCTTCAGACATGATTGCTTATTGCAGTTTAGTGCTGAGGGGATTAATTTATTTGGACTTTTAAGTACATCTACTTAATTAGAGTGATTTAAGTGAAAAATTAAGTTAAAGAGATTATTGTTTTATGATATTTTATTACAGAGGTTTAATTATTATCATTATAATCATTATTATTATTATTATTATTATTATTATTATGTTTTTAGTCAGATAACGTCGCGTGGATGTCATTGTATTAAATTAATTTGAAAACAAGATGGGACGGTTCCTTTGAATCAGTTAGAATCAGAATCAGTTAATTGAACAAATTGAAATATTCATCACCTTAACATATTTTAATTGCACTGACTCACCTTCTTTCTGGGTTTGGGTGAGCCGTGACTGCTCGTTACCTAAACCCTGAGTAGACATTTTGAGATGTCAAATATGTTTGTAAAGACCTTAATTGTGGATTAAAAAAAAAAAAAACAATACACAAACATAACATATACATAAAACAATAGTCATCAAATTAACTATAAACAAAATATTAACCTTTTATAGCTGAAAATGATGAAACAAAAATCCTATATAATAAAGCTTCGAGACATGTGTGGTTTTAATTTGATGCTGTATAGTAAATTTGAAATGCTCGCTATCGAAAAATGTGAATTCTTTTCTTATTATCGTGATGTTATTCAATACTGTACCTTCAAGACGTATTTAAAAATCTTTTGAACATTTACAATTAACAGCTTTGCTAACAAGTGAAAAAACAATATGTAAATATGTCGTGAAACAATTGTGCTTGAAAATGTAAAATTTATCAAATGACTGATATAAAATTTATTGATCACTCATCTGCTACTTTTCAGCTTGTGTGGCAGTAAAGCGAGGCGCAATATTTTCTTGCTTGTATGAACCGGAATACAGTAGTGTTGCGTTTCCGGGGTCAAACGTCATCGCGCTGTGCGTGTGACGTCATATGTTCCAACACCACCGCCGCTTCCTGGCCGGTATAGGCAGGGAGGCGCCTCAGGCCCTCTTTCCACCTTACCGTTATTCTCTCTCTTTTTTTTGTCTTCTCCTCCTCCAGAACCCGTCGGCTACCTTCTACCGAGGAGCTGCAGCCGTCATGTGTGAGTAAACGGTGGACATACATGAAAACGCTGATTGACCCTTTGATTGGAAGTAGTTTGTGGAGGAAATGTTAATGGTGAGTTCGGTTGTTTATAGTTTCCCAAGAATCATTATGAACTGCTTTTCCATGTGTTGCTTTTCGAAATTCAATTTAGAATCTTGTTTTCTTCCATTCAGTTAATTGTATTATATTATTGATCTTATGAAATATTGGTTTCTGGGGAGACGTCACTGTACCTAAGTGGATTTTTCATTTATTCGTACCTTACTCGAGCATATTTTTTCATCATACTTTTCATTTCTACTCCCCTTTGAAATCTTTGGAAGATAGAATACATAGAAGTAAAGGCAACCAAGGGTTAAAATATATATTGATTGGTTGATTCGTTCATTGATTGATTGCGATCTTGGGAAAAAAAATAGGGAGGGCAGCAGCAGGAACGTGTTATGTTATCAGATTGGGAGAAGCAAGATATTCCCCATTTATGATAATTGTGCTGACTACAAGACTGATTTGAAGTAAATATGTTGTCCTTCGACAGCCTAAAAATCATCATTTTCTGGCATTCAAAAATAACTTGACTGTAAAGTAGATGAACATGTATTTTTCATTTGTCAGAATGACATTTTTTCCTTAAGTCATTTCACAGCCTGAACAAAGCCTTGGGAATGAAAAAGCAACCTGTGGCAAACATTAAAATCCAGTCAATCATAATTCTTGTCAGGAGGTTTATTGAACACAAAATTGAAAAGAAGGAGTGGATGAACCCTATGCAGGGCGGATGAAACTGATGAATACCTCTCAGTTCAGTAAAACTGCTCATTTTCGAGTGACCTTTATTTGTAGGCAGCCTGAGCACACCTGTGCAATGATCTTGCTGTCTCGTCGGCATCTTGTTTTGTCATCTGACTATTTGGGAGAAATAGGCCTTTTGAAAATAACATTAGAGCTTTGAGTTCAGTTCATGATAATTGCATACAAACACAAATTTGTTGCATGTATATATTTGTTTAGTATCACTTTCATAACCAGCATGTGCATGTGCTTATACCCAACAAAAAATGTTCAAATCATAGATTTTATATCTTGCTACCACAGATTTGTGATTTGTAAATTGATGCGTGACACACAAGTGCACTTTTTATTATAGTCCTAACTTTAGGGCACACATAACCTATAAAAATGCGCATAACAAGGGTTGCACATACAGTAGATTATGGTTCTCAAATAACTACCAAAGTTGTTTGTTTGCTCAATTTCCCCCTACCTCCCGACTTCATGGATGAACCTAAAGATTTAGTGCACATCTGCGTATATACGTTTTTTTTTTGGATTATGCTAAGATGCACACATCAATATTGCAAGCAAACCGAAGCCGCATCTTGTCTTCAGCGTTGCCAACTTAAAATTATTGCACTTCTCCAATCATTTAAGCAATTATTTAAAAAAAAGAAAAGTACCGACACCTCATCTTAGCTTCACTTTTATTTGCTGTGTACTGAGAGGAATTTGCCTCTGTAATCCAAGATCCTAGGGATAGATAATAGTGGTTTGCGGTCATAATGTCAGCACACTTTAACCAAATATACCGTTCATATGTGTAGGTTATGTCATTTTAATGTAACTGGCAGATAATCTGCCCCCCTCCCCCCTTTTCAGTTTTCATTCCTACATAATTACAATAACATATACCATGGATGCACAATGGCAGCTTACTGAAACAATACGATGTACCGTTTACAAATAGAAATTCAATTCATATTTAACATAAAATGACATCTGTACAGTGAAGTTTATGATGCATTTGAAGGTATCATGCAAAAATGTGTGACAAAAACAATTTTATTTCAACGACAATAGATGTGTGTCAGGGACTGATGAGATGGGGGGTGGGGGTCAGGTCCCTCTTGCGGCTCCCTTCCACTACCACTTATCACAGACCAACACTGACTTAGTATTCTCATTTATAACTCCCAATTTCACCCTGAAAAACACCATGATGAATCTCTTGTGTCCACCCTAGCCAGCGTGAGGCAGAGCTGGTGGCTGTGGCGATGGTGTTGGACTCAGGCGAAGTCTTCATGGATCGTGTTGAGGGTGAGAACTCTGAAGGCACCGGGGACCTGTTGGAGCTGGACAAATCCAAAGCTGTCAAAGCCAGCAGCAGCACCAAAAAGAAGCTGAGACCTCAAGCTGGAAGGCGCAAGGTTTCCAAACAGGTGAAGGCACCCGCAAACGGGATTTTGGCTCAGAATGAAGCCGATCAGGTGGGAGAGAGCAGGACAGTGTCAAAAGCGGGTGCCCCATCCAGGCCTCTTTCCGGCCGCCCCCTCAGCCTAGACGTGACACCTCAGCGCCTGCGAAGGTCTCTGGAGCAGAAGGCAGACAGACAGTTTATGCAACCGCCATGGCGCATCGGGTCACGGGCCGACCCTTCGCTCATCGCCCGCAGCTTGACCAGCCTCAGCCTGAGTGACGATGGTTGGATGCGCCGCAGTGAGAGCACATGCTCCGTCAACCAATCTCTGGGACTGCGTGCTAAAAAGGGACAAATTCGACCCGCTACCTCCCTACCCCACATCGCTAAAGGTGAGGGGAGCAACACGGTGTCCCCCTCAACCAGGCCGTGTCTGCTTTTCGCTCTAAGGCCTCTGAACCTTGAGCAGGAGAAGGAAAAGTTCTTTCAGTCCAACTACAAGTATGAGCCCCAATTTGAGTATGCCCAGCCCGAACCAAAGGCCGTACTTGACAAGTACAGTGAGGGCTCTGGCCTCTTTCTGGAGCAGGTATGTCGCAATCTTAAAATAAATCCCAGCATCAAATACATGTTATCGATCACTTGGGGCTGTTTGTGTGTGACTGCAGGCTGTCGGCATCATGGAGTGCGTCCTGAATAAGTTTGGCTCCTATGAGACTTTTGAGGAGGTCACAGGTGGGACTGTGCTTCCCAAGAGTCAGGTGTGGGCCACTGTGCGGAAATATTTGCAGAAGGAAGGCTGTGTAGGGGAGGTAAGTGCAATGATACAGGTTTCACCGCCATTTAAATGTATAAACAGCATACATTGAAGTGTATGAGACTCTCACCATGGTTTTCAGCAAACAGAAGCCAGCAACGCATTGTGGCGGCATAGTCCAGATGAATCAAATAATTCAAGGAATAAGAAGAAAGGCCACTAACACATTGTACAGCTAACATGGCATCAAAGTGGCCCAGTAATGTCATTTCCGGTTCACCCTTGCTGCTCGCTTGCCGCGGAACGTATTCATAGAATAACTCAAAATCCATGGGATACTCCAGTGGTTCTCAACCTTTTTTTCAGTGAAATGTTTTTAGCCAAATATCCCTTAACAAGTGCAAAGCATTTTTGCTTAAAAAAAAAAAAAACCTTAAAACATGCCACTAGTGCCTGATTTATTAAACATTTAGAACCTTTCAAACTTTATTTGTATCGGGCCACAAAACAATAATCAACATAAAGTGTCCTCTTTTGGATCATAGAAGAGATCCATCATCAAAAAGAAATGACTTCATTATTAATAAATCCACAAAAAATAATCAACATATGCTAAGTCTGTTCACAAAAATAAGTCATTAACTTAATTATTAAAAAATATTCATACACAAACAATGATCAACATATAGTATCAGACCTGTTCTCAAAAGAAATAATTATAAGGAAATATTTGTCCACAGAACAGTATCAAACATGAAGCGTCCTCTATTGGGATAACAGTAAAAGTCTTCACAAAAATAAGTCATTAACTTAATTATTAATAAATATTCATACACAAACAATGATCAACATAAAGTGTCAGTCTTGTTCTCAAAATAAATAATTATAAATAAATATTTGTCCACAATATTCAACTTAACGTGTCCTCCTTTGGGATCATAGTAAAGATATGTTCACAAAAATAATCAACAACTTGACAGGTAACGAGAGGTGGCACGTGACAAGTTGGGTCGAACCATTCTAGTATAGAGGAAAAGCTGGATTTTTAAAATAATAATTGAATAACCTACTGAACATAAAATGTGTTTTATGAACTTATATTTTCCTGAAACATTGAATTCAATCATTCTTTTTAAACGATTTTTGCATGTTTGTTTGTTTTATTTCAAATCTCGAATACTCACTGGAGTTCCTTCAAGTAACCCCATTTGAGAACCACTGGAATACACTATTAATGTATGTTGATTCGGACAAAAACCTTAATTACATCATGGTTTTATAAAAGATTTACATTTGGAAAAAATGTTTGCTACATGTTAAACATGTGAAAAATACATAGCTATATTTTATGGGATATAGAATTCCATAAAACCGAACTAATTTGTAGTCAAGCTGTTGATTCACTTTTGATTGCACAATTTTTCCACTTTGCCACTTTGGGGGTGCATTGCCTGTTTTTTGGGGGTTTTTTCCCTCCTCTAATATATGTGTGGGTGTGTGTCTGTCCGTGTTTTTAGGTTGTGGTACGTCTCTCTGATGAGTTGCTTTCTCAGGCAGTCATGATGGTGGAGAGCTGTCGTCCCACTCTGACCATCAACCTGGCTGGAGCCCGTCAGCATTGGCTCGAGGGGATGCTGAGGCATGAAATAGGTGACCTTACACCTCCTGATTGGATGTAAATTTCCATCAGTTTTTTTATATTTTTAATTTTTTTTGCTCTTGTACTATCACCGCCAGAAGAACAGCCCATAAAGGTTTCTGTGAATTCATAATGAATATGCGACTATTAAAATTCTCGCCAAATTAGAATGAGTGAAACCACGAGGCTCCAAAATAAAAATACAAAACAAAACAAAACAAACGCACCAAGAAAGTGTGAAAGCAGGCTTGCATCGTTGCATAGTTTCCTGACACTACTGTGGCAACATTTGGGTGTGTGGGAGATTTGTGTCTCGTGCGGTTTTCATGGAAACCTTGCATGTGTTAAAAAGGTACTCGAGCTACGTCCCACTCCAAGAGCAGACTAATTGAGGCTTTAAGTAAATATAGGACCTTAAACGGTCTATTTCTTTAATAGTGAGTGTGAATAGCTGATTGGCCTATCCCTCTGCCTGGGATGGGCGGACGCTTCCTGAGACTTTAATGTAGAAACATAGCAGAAATGGGCACATCACATCACTGGCTCCAGAACATATGGGTCAAGGTCATCATTATGAACTACCTTGCAATGTACATGATAGGACCCTACAGCAGGGGTCCCCGACCTTTTTATCACCATAGACCGGTCAGTGCATGAGATTTTTACTGTGAACCGGTGGGCTCTGCTCTGAAGTGTAGCCACACCATTCCTCTTCACTACAAAATGCAATATCCACAGCGGCCAGAGGTGGCGCCAAAAAACAAAGATCAAGCCATACAAAGCATAAATGAATGAAATGTCAAAAGGATAAACGAAATCAGTTCCAAAACATAATAGTTTCGGGTACGGCAATTGCAGCCCAGTACCAGTTGATCCACGGATCGGTACCGGGCCGCAGACAGGTGGTTGGGGACCTCTGCCCTACAGAACTGGGGTGGAACAATATAACAACTACAAAATAACTTGTGGATGCTACGTTCACAATGGCCAGTCCTGGCAGTCCTTGGCAAGCTGGGAGAAATTAATCTGTTACTAAAATGTGTTCTGATTCATCAAAGGTTTGTGCTCTTGTTATTATTTGTATTGCGAAGCAGCCCATAGGTGTTCAGTCATCAATGTTTGTTCCTTGTCAGGCACACATTATTTGCGAGGAGTCAACAACAGTCTTCAACCATGGGCGACGGCAGAGGGAAGAAAGGAGTTTGGCCTGAAGCCAGCTAACCCCACTGAGGAGGGGCTGGCCAGCCTGCACAGCGTGTTGCTACGGAAGCAGCCCTACCTGTGGCGTGCGGCCCTTCTTTACTACACTGTTTTCCACGCTGGAAGCATGAGCTTCAGCCAGCTCTTCAGTCACGTTGCACGCTTTGTTCAGCATCCAGACGTCCGCTGGGAATACTGCCTGCGTGCCAAGAGAGGACAGACGGACACGTCGCAACCCGGTGAATGCACGCGTGCAAATGTGCACATACAAAAGAACACACACACACACACACGTGCGCGGTTGTAGACATGTAGGTGCACGCGCGGTCCTCATAAAAACTGGTACTTTTTCATTTTCGTGACCTAAGCTGAGCTTTGGGAATTTGGCAAGACTGCATTACGCTTCAATGGGCATTCTGATGAAGGGCATTTTTGATCACACGCCCCTGGTACATCTGACACAAAGTAGATTAGCATCTAGACCATCTAAAAGCTGGTCTTAAGTCTTCCGTGCTATCGACGAGTATTCTCGTCTTTTAAAATAGTAATAAAAATAATACAATTCTCATCACACGTTTTTTATGGAGGGTAGCTGACACCCTTGACTAGTGCTTTTATGTCATTTGAGCACTGTAGTGATAACTGCGACCATTGGATGGCAGTGTTGTCATCACGTCACATCCTGCGCATTCATGCATGTAGATCCCATTCCTCTCTGCGATCAATTTAAAAGGGACTGAGGGAGAGCTGCTTCCATTACCTGGCAAACAAGTTGGCTGTGTTTCCTCCCATCACGGCGCAAATGATCTTTGTTTCTTTTTTTTCCCCCAGGCTGCTTCAGTAAAGACCAGGTTTATTTAGATGGAATACTGCGAATTCTTCGGCATCGAAGGAACATTGATTTCAAGATGCTGACTTCCTTAGGAAAGGTCGGTGTTAGTACCTTTACTCATCAACGCCTTATGATTAATTTGCTATTATTCATGGTCATTCCTTGAAAATTCCCTTCCCATCCTCCAAGCTGATGAAACAGTACGTCACAAGGGTCATTTACAAACTTGGGAAAGGAAAACAAACCAAGAATGCACCAAGCAATGGGCAGTCGTAGCCAAGTAGTTTGTCACCGGGGGTACGCTAGTTCAAGACTATCCCGCCGTCACACGCACGCACGGTGTCCCCGAAACACAGAATTCTCGACCGAGTCCGCGTGGGATCTCTCCGGGCACTCGAGCTTCCTCCCGCACTCCTAAAACACGCATGGCAGGTGGATCGGACATACCAAATTATCTTTGGGTGTCATTGGGTACGTGAATGGTTGTTCGTGCCCGTGTGGCCTGCGATTGGCTGGCGACCAGTTGAGGGTGTCCCCCGCCCACTGCCCGAAGCCAGCTCGGATAGGCACCGGCAAGCCTGCGACCCTTGTGAGGATAGGCTGCTATAGAAAATGGATGGATGGAGTCTCTTCTTAATGAGAAGGTTTAGAGTGCTTGTGTTAAGACTTTGTGTGTTGATGTACAGCTATACTTGAGAACTGTTTTGAGTTTACATCAACATAATGAGGACATTTTGGAGAAGTGAGGACATTTAGGCCAGTCCTCACTTTTTAGACCCCTTTTGGAAGGTCAAGACTTAAATTCGAATTGGGTTAGGGTTGAGGGAATGGGTTAGGTCGGAGGTCCCCAACCGCCGATCTGTGGCCAAGTACCACTCCCGAGGATTAACTGGTGCAGGGGCTGCACTCGATATAATGATGTTTTGAAACTGATTTTGTTTATCCGTTAATATTTATAGATCTGTGCTTTATTTGCGCTTTGTGCGGCTTCCTCTGCCCGATGTTATTACATTGAGTTGAGTGCAGATTGTTCAGAAAAGTTATACTTTTCTTTGTAAGAATGTTGTCATTTCTGATATTCTGACCAAAATTAGTTTGTTTGTTGATCCAACAACGTTTATGACTGTGAAGAACATGCTAGCTAGTTAGTTCATGTTCATATCATGCTCTTCAGCATGATATATATTGCTCCCTTGTATGTGTTTAGCTCATCAGCATTTTTGTTTGCGCCAGGTATTTCCCTTTGGTATATTATGTTAACAAATGCAAATATTTTGCATTGGTAAGTACTCAATTGCATCTAATTGACATTTGGTTTTGATTTCAGTTCTGATTGATCGAATCAATGTAATTTGTGTACATTTTTGTTAGATATGTAATTCCTGTGCACTTAGTATTTGCCATTTCCACCCGATGCTCAATAAAAATCTCAAGCGTTGACCCGTCCGTCGTGATAAAAAGCTTGGGGACCCCCGGCTAGGCAATCATTTCGGAGGGTTAAGTTTTGAGTTAGGAGCTAGGAAATGCGTTAGGTCAATGAACCTCCTCACAAGTAAAGCTGTACAAACGTGTGTGTGTGTATGTGTGCTTGTGTTAAGATTTTTCAATTGCCTAAACATCTTGGCTAAAAATTGAACCCTGCTTAAGCTGTCTCCGCTTCCTAGTCTGAACTCTTACCCGGCCAGGAATCTTTCAACGTAAAATACTGATGCGTCATGATATATAATATAGAGGAACAGAGATAAAGCGTAAAAAAATACCACAGTTTTCATAAACCATCTCTTTCAACATTTTTTTTTTTTGCTTCCTTTTGACGCAGGTTTCCTACGAAGATGTGGAAAAGTTGCGGCACTTGGCAGTAATCAACAATCCTCGAATCCCACATTTCATGCAAGACCAGGAGCGGTACCTTCAACATCTGGATCACATAGTTGCAGTGAACAAAGTTAACGATTCAACCTTACAGCAACTGCTTCCATGAGTTCCTCACACCACCTGAAGCTGAAGGTGACGTCTGGCATCTTGATGGACGCTGCTGCTGTGTGGTGGTGACCTGAATAGTACTGAAAGCATTCATCATTGCAATGCGCTCATCTTTTTTTTTTTTTTTTTTTTTTACTTGATTCACACAAAAAGGGACTTGCACCTCCAGCTATACTCACTTTTGTCCAATGCATGTACATAAGGTTTTTACGCACAGCCAAGTAAGTTTTGTCACTCCCCTTCACTTTCTCTATTTTCATCTGCGTGTTCACCATATTATCAGATAAATGCAGAATTCATTATCATTGAAACCAATGACTGTTGAAGACACTGCTGCCAATTGATCTGAGAAATCACATCATGTATTTATGCAATTGTGGAAACAAACTGAATGTGACTGGCATTAGCTTGAAACTTTTTTTTTTTAATATACTGTATATCGTTTGTTGCTTTAGCATCTTTATATATAGTCTTAAGAACACCTATTTAAAATTGTGGGAGGCCATGAATCGTTGTAATCAAGTGCCAGTGGCCTCGGGGAGAATTTACCGTGTCAGCGTTATTAAGACGATGGATCGTCTTAATGTCAGGTTTAAGAAACCTAGAACATGTAATAAACAACAAACCAGAAGGAAGACAAGTAGCTTTACTCGTGAGGAGAGCGGACAGGGACCTGCACCTTCTCAGACCAGTATAACCACATTTTGAAATTTGTGCTTTTAATCTGGAAGGCTGCGTTGTGTCCGTTTCATGTTTACGGTCGCCGTTAGCCATTCAGATCTTAGCAGTGTTGGTGTTAACCGAGGCTGTTAGCGCATTGTTTTCAATAAAAGAAGCTAGCTGACTGAGCCAATGTCTGAGTCCATCCTTTTTCACATGCAGGGGCACAACGATAAGATTTATTCTGTTAAGAATTCAGACCGTTTTAGTTGTTTACTTATATCTGGTTTTGAATTGTATGCTTTGAATCTGAAGTGCCGTGCTCTGTTTCTTGTTTTACTTCCGAAGCTGATTGGATGTCTTGCGTCACGGTTCGTGTTCCGTCGCTCCAAACACGTCCTGGATGTCACCCGATTGACCATCACACAAACTGCGTTGATTGCATTTCAAGCGCTTGTTACATCGTCGGTCTGAACCATGCATTATTTTTCGCAAGCAATGTTACATAAGGATGAAAGCGTCGCTGGTTGTAGACACCCTAGTCTAGGAAATTGTAGATGAGAGGATTGATGTCATTTTTACATAGTGAGATTTACAGCAAGGGGAGAAAAAGTTCATCCGTTTGGGGGTGTTGAATGTGGTTTCAGAACATTTTTTGTCTACATGAGTTGCTACTCAGGACACAGTTTGGGAGCAGCAGTTTATGCAGTAAAAAAAAGTCAAGTCAGCCATTGTCGCGACACTTTGCCAGGAATAACTTATAAATGAATGCGTTCAAATGTGTTTCATTATTATTGTTATTATTATTATTATTATTGATATTATTATTTGGTATGGTAAGGGTTTATTTTGAAGCTAGACGGCCTTTTCACAACATTTGGCGGCATGTTTAAATGCCATGCAGAACATTACCAAGCAGCAAGTTCTTCCCTGAGTACCCACCGCAAAAACAACAGCTGAAAGAGAAACTACATCTTTGGCTGTGCAGGGACGAGAAATATTGTGACGTTATAATCTCACGAGATTTGGCATACAAAATCTGGTCCAATCCCTAAAACGTATGCTGCAGCTTTTACTGGACACACATGCACACAAGTGAACTGTTGTGAGAACATGACAATATCCAACAATGTAGTGAATCTATGGCTGAGTCCAAGCCTCACTGCAGATGAGCAAAAATGCAGATGCCCGCTTCTGGAGCGGGGATCGTATCATTAAAATCCCCACCTTTAGCTGCTGCCCCAGTCTGTATGCATCAAACTCCCTTGGCACCCTACCACAGGTGGTGAACCGATGGTCCCAAGGGTGCTCGCCCAACCACAGGGTGTTTGCTAATGAGCCCCAACTCCGGTGTTAACGAGTTGCACAAACAAAATCAGGCGTTAGAAAAGTATTTCCATTACTTAACAATCATGTGCAAAGTGCAACCGTCTCTTGTAGCACCAGATGGATTCCTATTTACTTTCCACTTGGACAAGTTATCTTATTATTAGATTGTCAACTACAATGTGTTCTTCACAACTGTGAATAGGTTCAGTGCAAGCAATGATGATAAAAATAATGATCCACTGTGAAAAGCGGGAGTCACCCGTAAGTATATTTTTGAAAATCAAAAAATAACTAAAGGTAATATAAAAATATATGTTTTTGCTTTCCTATATCAAAACGGTCACAAAGTAAACACGTCACAAGCTGTATCAAAGATTTGAGGTCAGTTATCCTTGATATTCAAAGTCATTTATGAATGCATGTCATGATGGTCTTTAAACCTTTATCTTGTTTAGTATATAAGTTGAGTTCCTGTTGTTGTCAGACGCTAACTTGCAATCTCCTGGACAGTACTGCTTGGATCCTGGAATACCACCTCGTGACAGTATCCTCTGATCAATATTGGATCCAGCACTTTTACAGACTGCCATGGATTATCACCTCGACCGACGAGAAAAAATGATCGACCGGTGGTTATCAAGACCGATCAGTTTGAGCTGAGTACGGCGGCAAGGGTCCAGCAGCCGTTATCCATCCAAGCGCCGGTGGCCGGATTGTGGCCTTTAGTTGTTGAAGTCCCGGCAGCACACAATGCATGGCGGTTTCCCGTCCAAGTTCAGCAGTCACCACCTCCGGCCCAAGCGCAGGAGCAGGTCCAACGGTCGATGCCTACCATCCTAACACATGTCCAGCAGTGGGACTCCCATTCTGGAAACTATACCTCAGCAGTAGAACATCCCGGACCCTGCGTATTGGCGGGTGGACGTTCAAGACCCTGTGCCTCAGCAGCTGGATATCAAGAACCTGGCACCTCTGCGGCTGGATTCCCGGATGCTCAACAGTTGGATGTCCTGGATACTACTGCTCGGCGGCTGGACATCTCGGACCCAGTACCTCAGCAGCGTGGATGTTCCAGTCCCTACGGATCGACGTGTGAATGTCCCAGACCCAACGCCTCAACGGCTGGATATGATGGATACTATGCCTCAGCAGTTGGATGTCTCAGACACTGCACCTCGGCGGCTGGACATCTCGGACCCAGTACCTCAGCAGTTCGACGACCCGGTCCTTGCGGATCGACGTGTGAACATACCAGACTATGCGCCTCAACGGCTGGCGGCGCATGGCAACCATCCGTCCGAGTTCATGCCCTAGAGTCCCCTTCCATCTGATGTTTAATGGCGCAAGTCCTGTGGCCGCCTACCGACCCTGCTGCGTGCAACAGCCTACGGATCCCGCTCTTCTGTGTGGCGTCCTGGAGGTCCACCTGACTTCAACTGCCTTGCATCTCTCATCTGGCTTCTGGATTGCCCACCTAACCGACCCTAATGATTGGTCCTTCTTCCCTCATCCTGACTCCCTTCCAGTGACCCTATCTGGGTTTTGTTTGTCCTTGACGTCCCTTGAGGGGGAGGTACTGTCACACAGTAAATGCATGTCACAAAGTGCATTTAGGATTTTATGTCAGTTATCCTTGATGTTCAAAGTAATTTAGGAATGCAAGTCATAATGGTCTTTAAGCCTTTATCTTGTTCAGTTGAGTTCCTGTTGAGCTTTTGTCAGAAGATAACTTGCAATCTTAGTACTTTTGTGCTGATTCCGGCTTTGTTTTTGTAAAGAAATTGTAAACACTCAATTGTAAAAACCAGCTACTTGCTGAAGTGCTCTTGGATGTCGGAATACAACACAGTGTTGGGCAAGTTTATTCAAAACGTAAAGCATTACTTATTACTGTCATTCCAAAGTACAATGGACCCCCTTGTTACAACGTCCCTGACTTATGTTATTTTCATGTTGCGACCTGGAATACAGAGTTTTTTCATCCCCTCTTTATGACATTTTCCCAAATTTGCGCCCAGAACAACTCATGACCCTAGGGGCTTGGCTGTATTTGTGTTGTTTCGTCTCCATCTGCAGGCATTTTTTCGTAATTACACTTATTTTCAGTTGTCGTCCCTGCAACGCGTCACTAGAATTCTGGTCTATTGGTCGGCCTCACTCGTTTCAAAATGGTGAAACGGTAAAGCTTTGTTCCATTGTGAGTGGTTACAAAACCGTATTTATAGTGCATTTTACTGCTTAATTCAAAGTTAAAAGGGTTAGCCATGGGTTCCAAGATTGCTTGTGATGTTAAAGAGAGAAGTAAGAAGATGATTTATATGCAAACGATGCTGGAGATAACCCTTATAAGGGAATATGGGCATAAAAAGTGTCACTCAAAGGTAAATAAATCGTTTCTATATTTTTTACTTATGATGTTTTCTGATTGTATACATGTACATTATATATACGTAGCACTTACTATACTATTTTGCTACCAATTTTTAATATGAATGTAAAATTTAGATGTTTTTACCTGGGGTTCTAAATGCATTAGCTATTTAACATAGGTTTGGATTGTCCGTCATACAGCGAATTCGCCTTACGACCCCAACCGCGGAGCGGGTTAATATCGTAACACGGGGGCCCGCTGTAATTAGTTACATTATAATACTGTGTTTGAAATGTAAAGCATTACCTGACTATTGCATTACTCTCACCAACATATCTGAAAATATGGATTTGCTATTCTAAATCATTATGCTCATTACAAATTTAGTGGAATGACGTTAAACTAGCTCATTCCAAATTCAGGGGAATGACCTTAAACTAAACTTAAGAAAACTTACATGCTCAAAATGATTATTTTTGCAACCTTGGACTTCTAAATGAAGCCTAGATCGCTGGAAAAGTCAAATAAAACCATACAAATAAAATGACCTAAAAAATTATCTGCATAACAATACACCAGCGCCATCTCAAGGTAACTAAATGAACTGCATTCATTCACTGCTTTAATTAACATAAGTTTAAATGGTTAAGGAGCATTTTTTGGGCTATATATTATAATACATTGTGTTACTGTCATTTGTACCAAGTAAAATGCTACTATTTTTTTTAAGTGTAATGCCTTAAACTACCACGTGACAGCAAAAAGTAATTCACTACACTAATTACATTTGCAATGCATTACTCCCAACACTGATCCCAAATAGCCCCTTAAATTCCATGGAATGAGTGGACATATTCTATGGTCAATTCTCATTCCTTCAAAAAGTACACTTAGAATACATAAGATGCGTCTAGCCTCTCTCGCCACTATGACGCACTGCATCCGCCTTCCCCAAACTTGAAGATGTGCCAGCTACCATAATGTCTGTGGTATCGCCACAAAGATCTGCTTCTCTGGTTTTACAATCCATTGGAATGAAGTTGCAGTCACAACCAGCTCAGGAGTTGTTGGTGATTTGAAAAACATCTCACGGGTCGGATTAAACCTCACAGCGGGTCGTATGATTGACACCCATGTCCTATAACCTTAAACCAGTGCTTTCACTTTTAAAACTTGTTTTGTCCTTCAATTGTTAACTGTTTGCCCGCTATTAGTGGTTAAGTGTCTTATATTGTGTCTTGGTGGCCGTCTCCTGCTCTAGCTTGTCATTTGTTGTCACGGCTTCAATAACACTTTGAATTTTCTACCTCTAAGGTCCAACTCATTTTGGTCCCAACAATTCATGGATACAGTCTGGCGGGTAAAATAGGACACTTTGACTGGTATGTGCAAAAAAAAAATAAAATAAAATGCACGGTTTCATTTCCATGCTTTTGGCAAACACACAATGACTATTATACTCTGTCTTTAAAGATTTGCAAATGAGCTTGTTTTTTTCAGTTCTCTCGTTTCTCAAACAGTCAATCGAAGACCTCATTAAGAAGATAACATGACCAGCCCAGCAGAAATGTTTAAATCCAAATGGTTTATTCTTTTTCAATGTATTGTTCTCTTAATAGCAGAAAAGAAAGTTTAAACCACTCAGTGCTAATATTGAAAATAGATGCAAGCAAAGGCTTACTTTATTCTCATAGAAAAGTAATTTGCTCAAGCAGGTTTCAAGTTGGGAGGAATGGAATGGGCACAAATAGGTTTGATTCCGTCTTTTCTTCCTGGATTCCACCTACAGTATTGCACTGCGACTCCGCTTTGTTGCGCTCAGCCGTTAACAGCGGTTGAACATACTGTGTATCCGCCGTGCTGTGCCGACGGCCAATGTAACGCAGGACTTGAAAAATCTGGTCCGCTGTGGTCAATTCCACTGTACAGAAAGCACCAAAGATCGTGATCTACACCCTGATTGACTAAGAAAAAACACTCCACGTTGACCAGATAGTCTTCTCCTTTGCTGATTGTTTGAATGAACCCAAAAGCGACTAGTTCTCCTTCTCTGTGCGACTGTCATAAAGACAAAAAGAGCAAACGCTTTCCTCCTGTTACCTGCCGCTGTAACGTGTGTATAAATATATTTTACCGTTTGGGTCAATATGAATTCATTTAAAAGTTCAAATGAATACTGTATGTACTGACCCATTGTAAATGAAGCATGCAATGTGTTATCTGCGCAAACTTTCCAAAATTGGAGCTTGTTCTTGGAAGTTAAAGATTTTTTTTTTCTTTAATTTGCGCGAGTTGCTAAGTCCCCACGCAAGCGCCGTATGACTCAACGCACTGGGCAAGCGTGTGTGGAATCGTTGCGGTGGCGCTATGCAGCGCAGTAGCATCGCAACGCAGTATGTGGAATCCAGGGTTTACTCCAAACGGCAAGCTTTTCACTGAAAAAAAAATCGACACCTTGACATATATGGCTGTTAACGTCGAGGCATCATAAAGATCTCAGCTCGTTGAGGTAACACATTCTTCCTAGAGAGAGAATAAATACACTAATTACTCAAAATATAATCCATCCATGATAAAAACCTATTATTGCCAGTGCTGCTGGGTCTCATTTTTATCGTGGGCCACATCGTCGTTACAGTTTATGTCAGAGGGCCAAAAATGCGGTAAAGTCAAATACATTTTTGAGTATGTCTTCAATCAGAAGTCAGTAAAATCTTGACAAAAAAGAGATTGGGGAAAAAAGTTTTAGCCATAAATTACAAGACTAATCAGCATTTCTCGGGCCACATAAAATCATGTGCAGGGCTGGATCTGGCCCTCAGCCAGACAGCTATGTCCTGCTACGGCACCGACGGAGAGGACCACACCAATAGTTAACAGACAACTTTTTTTTTTGCTGTTGTCCATGGGGATCTAATTTGGAAACTGCTGAGGCACTGGACAAATGTGCCAAGAGCAAAATATGATTGTTCAGCATTATCTGAAGATCTTCTTTTCTGTCTGGAGCTATGTTCTACATTGCAGTCCCAACTTTCTGACATTACGCTACAAAAGATTGCGCCCCATAATTCTGCGTTGAGTCTTCAACGTCTTGATGATGTCGCACACAGTCGCCACAGGCATATTCAGATCCCTGGAGATGGATTATAGCCTTAAAAGTGCCCATGTTTTGCGCCATTTTTAAAAATCCAATCCTCTGGCAATTCTTTGTTTTCGCAATACATACATACTGTTAAAGTCATAGAGTAAATGCAAATTAAAAGAGCATGGCATTATACCTTGTTTTTTTGAAAAATCTGCCCCCCCCCCCCCCCGCGCTATGTTCTTTGTTGTCCTGATGTAAATAAAACAAAATACTGATAATTATCTCAAACAATTGCATTTCTACAATTTACTGGCAGAGGTTGAGCATTATCTGACAGAAGCAACACAAGGACTGCTGAGGTTTTTGGCCAGGACCGTAACGCTGTGTATTTACCTGTCTGTTGTTTATCATGATGCAATGGAGCTTCTTATTTCCTTTGTGCTGAGTATATTGGCGTTGGTATTCGACTCTTTTACCACAGGGTCTAAGAGACAAAAGACACAGTCACTTCAACTAGGCTATGTTCGAAGCTAACCATGAAGGAGTTTGAACATGTTACAATAAACGCAAAGCCCACACAGTCCTATTAAATACTTATAATTCAAATCAGTTTTTTCATGTTATCAGTGCGTCTGAAAGTTTGCTACCAACAGAAATACGGATGCTTCATGGCCTCCAATGCTGTGAGTCTTTGCTGGTGGTCATAGCGCAGGAGCTTGTCGAGGAGGTCCAGAGCCTCAGGGCTCACCAGGTGTTGATTCGCTGACTGGATGAACTGCTCCCAACGCTTCCGTGTTTGCCTGAACATAAGGCAGGGGATGCGCTTAACGTTATGGTAGCAAGGTGACTGTAGAAGCTGAAGGAGAATTAGAGGACAGACAAGTATCATGTAGCGAGGGCCATTGGTAGTTTTGTGGTTCACAGAGATGACTTTGAAGCAGCAGATGTGTAGGTAGGTGACCAGCCCACTAACAACAACGCAATGAGTTGAAATTGGGAAATTGGGATCAGTCCGGGGTGCAGTCTGCCCCCAGTCAGCAAGGATAGAACCTAAACTTCAATTGGGCACTTAGCGTAATTCCTCAAGTATAAGACACAGTTTTCCCCCCCTAAAATGAAGGCCAAAAGTATGGGTGCATTCTCTAAAGTTATGCTGTCTCCAACTGATTCAATTAAGCGTGCACCTGTTAGAGAACATGGAAAGGTAATCCATTTGACTCATTTATTAATTGCGGTTATGCACAATCGTAAACACGGATGCTGCTCAACTTTGAGTATTTATGGTAAATTGAACTTGAACCACGTCACGAGGCAGAGAAAAAACAATTGTGTCACATCATGTGTCCCTAACGAGTTGTCCTGTGTTGCAGATTAGGGAGCGGAACCACTGGCCGCACACCTGCTCCTCATTCTAATCAGGGGACTATTTAGGTGCGGTCAGAGCTGGAGGGCGTCGCCGCATTATTGCGTCTGCAGCCTTCCAGAGTCCATGCCGCTTACTAGTTCCTCTTCCTTCAATTCCTAGCGCTTTTGCCCGAGTGTTTTAGTAGCTACGTTTTCTCCTTGTCTCCAGTCGGCCAGTTGGTCAGCACTTGCTTTGTTACTTTGTATTTTCGACAATGTCCTCCTGCTGGTTCTGCCCCCAAGTCTTAGTTAGTTACTTGCCCTTTTGCTTATTCTCTTTAAGTTATACTTTGAGTCTCTTTATCATCTTTTTGTAGTACTTAGGAGAATTTTGGTTGGAACCCCACGCGCTGCGTGCTTTTTGTGTTAATAAACCTTTTTATCGACTCCAACCTGTCCGGGTCACCACCGTGACAAACTGCTTCAACCGCGTCACGAGGCAGAGAAAAAACAACTGCTTCAAACGCATTCAACGTTACAGTGGCGAGGCGTTCATGACTGCGTACAATGTGGGAAATCTGAAACACGCTTAACTTAGCAACAAATATATAATTTACGGATATGAACACGAGAAAATATGAAGAGTTTACAAAAGATAAGATTTATTATGGTTTGCAATCTTTTTTTTTTTTTTTTAACGTTGTTGCCAAAGTGTTGGTGCGTCTTATACAAGTTGACAGACTAGTATACAAGGCATCGTGAGCAGCTGAGAGGATTACTGGTGCTCCACTCCCCTCCCTGCAAGACCTGTACACCACCCACCTCAGCCGCAAAGCCGTCACCATTGTCACCGATACAAGCCACCCTGCACGCAGTCTGTTCAGCCTCCGGAAAGCGGTACAGGAGCCTCCGCTCCCGCACCGCCAGACTCAGGAACAGCTTCATCCACCAGGCCGTGAGACTGCTGAACTCTCTCTACTTCCCACCCGTGAAACTGCTGAACTCTCTCTCCCCTCCCACACCCAGCCCCAGCCAGAAGAAATACCTAGCTGGCAGGCGAAGTTTAGGTCATTGAAACCCCCCACCTAAACTCACACTTTGCTCATGTACTTGCACAGACTTGCTGCTGCCATATTTATTCATAATTATACCTCTTTTGCACTAATGATTACAGTTACAACTATAACTACCTCAAATGCACACAGCTGGGACAACCACAGAGTTGTCTTGCTTTTTGTTGTACTGTTGGATTGTCTTATATTAACGTTACTATTGATAAGAATCTTAGTTGTAGGATTGTCTCGTCTTGCGCACCTGCACTTGTTATTGTACATGTAAAAGGCAGAGGATAGTGAGAAACGCAATTTCGATTCCTTTGTATGTTAAGTACGTGTGAAGAAATTGACAAAATTGACTTTGAATACCAGAATTTGACCCCAAAATTAACACTTATGGTCATCTTTTTCTTGCGTAGTTGAGGGTTTAGACCTGCAAATGTCACTGATCTAAGCTCTTTGAATATATTTTATGATTAAAAGCTATAGATTTAAAAAAAACAAAACTTTGAACTGGCATTACCTCAAAAGAGCTTGTAGAAGGATCCTTTGCAATCTAAATGCCACCTGTTCAATGCAAAACGAGCAATGTAGCATCAACGACGCCATGTGATATATTATGTGAAAAGTAAAACTAAATAACATTATGTAGTTGTGCCAACCAAATGCTTTTTTTTTTCTTTTTACAAGGACAATAAATCAACCTAACAAACACTTACCATCCCAGGAGGTCTTTGAAGCGAGTGTCCAGTTCTATGTGGTACTTGTGCAGGTAACCAAAAAGTTCATCAGTGCCAAGAACTTTAGCGATGCGAACCAACTTAAAAACAAAATAAGTGTTCAGATTGACTGCATGGCATTCTAGGTACAACACATACACCAGTAAGTTAAGTTTACTTGCTGGTGATCTTTAACAAGAAAAAGTATGTGGAACCCTTTGGAATCACTACAATGGATTTCTACATAAACGGTCACAAAATTTGACCTGAGCTTCAAGTTTTGACAACCATATAAACATTTGAAACTCAGAGTTAATGACTCATCCACCAGGTAATTGGAGTTTTCGAGATGTTTGTTAAAGAAAGGCCTGCCATACAAACTAACATCAGTATATGGTGAGCGATTATCTATAAAATTGAAGACAATTACAGGTAGAATATTGTTGCTACTTTTTTGTTACCTGATCATAGTTGTCCTGGCCATGAAAAAATGGCTCCTTCAAAAAGATCATGCTTGCCAACATACACCCAAGACTCCACATGTCCAAACTATAATCATACATCTGGATGGAATAAATGACACATGCTGTAAGTAGAAGGGGGGGGGGGGGGGGGGGGGGGGGGGGGGTTCAAAAGCAGGTACTGTACCTTGTAATCCACAAGCAGCTCCGGGCCTTTGAAATAACGAGAAGCCACCCTGACGTTATATTCCTGAGCAGGATGGTAAAATTCTGCCAAACCCCAATCTATAAGGCGCAGCTGTTGCATAAAAAGAAGAAAAATTATGTTGAGTTGATTAATCAGCAGCATCACACGACTGTCACACAGTTATTTCCTCCACTTTGTACACATTTAAGAAGCATAGAAATCAAGGATCGAAACGTTGCAGCATGCTAACCAGTAAGCTAAGTCAGGATTTGCCTTTGTTAAACACACATTAATATAGCATATACTTTTCTATGGAACAGACTGATGGGATTACATAAACCGTCACAGACACTAACACAAACAAAATATCCATCCATCTATCCATTTTCTTTGGCCCCGTATCCTCACAAGTCACAGGCTTGCTGGTGCCTATCCCAGGTGACCGGGCAGTAGGCAGGGGACACCCAGAACTGGTCGCCAGCCAATTGCAGGGCACACAGAGACGAACAACCATTCATGTACCCAATCACACCATTCATGTACCCAATCACACCTAAGGACAATTTAGCATGTCCTTCCCTCCATTCTACAGTAAATAAGACCACCTGTTGTCTTTTTTGGGGGGTTTGAGGGAAGGCCGGCTAGTTGTTTAAAGGTTCGGGGAAAAAAAAATGCTAACTATAGGCTGCATACACAGTGCATGTTCCTTTGCTTGTATGAGTGTGCGCAACTGTGCACATAAAATGAACACATTTCAAAATAAAAGGACAGTGCATTTTATGTTTTATTTGGACTTCATGGTCGCGTGAGGGCCAGTCAGTGTGGGCTTGGGTGGGATTTGGCCCCTGCGCTGTACTTTGCCCCAGGCTGCTCTACAGGAAACCATGACGACAATATGACCAAAAAAAAAAAAAAACCCACACAATTTGTTTGACAATTCTGAGCTGAAAGATGACCCCATATTTTTGTTTCCTATCCTGTGTTTTGTTTTATTTTTTGAGTGAGGTGGGGGTCAGGGGGGGATGCAACCACCTATGGGTATAGTTGATGGTGAAAAGTGTTAATAAGAACCCGTATGTTATCACAAGTTAACATAGTTGTTTTGGCTTCTCAGTACAATTGGGCAACAGCCATTTAACCATAACATGAAACCAAAAGAAAGAACACCTGAATGTTTACACTAAAAAAAAATTAAACGGCAGCTGTTATTTAGTTAACTCAGCTTTCCAATAAAAGATAATCATCCTCTACACGCATCGTACAAATGTGAGAAACTGTTTTACAAAACATTCAATTTCCTTTTTTATGGATTGCATTTATTCTTCATCCAAACAAATGAGAGCTTGACCAGCATCTTTTCCTTTACAGATTCCACTGAAAGTGTTGGACGGTCAAGATTTTGTTCCAAAAAGAAAAAGGATATACTGTAGCCTTAGTTTTGGTAGTTTGAAACTGCATGACACATCAAAGTAGGGCCTGTCATAGACACTTAAGATCCTCCCAACAGATACCATCCTATGTAGTCACTATTGTGGTGACTACGTTGAGCATTGAAAACAGAAACACTTCAAAGCATTCCCCAGAAGCATTGAAAGGCGGAGATATCGGAGAACTTGTTAACCTGGTGACCTATGACGTGACGTACGCACATAGAGTATTTGATGTAAACAGCAAAGGAAAACTCGATTCCACAAGGATTGGCAATGCAAATTGCTTTGATTAAACTTTTCAAGCAATTCTCCACAAACTGTCCAATTAGCTTCACCCACTGATTTGATCTCTTGTCTATACTGTTCAGAAGTCATCACATTGCCATTTGTGGAGTGCCAATGTGCGATTAAGAGCTTTTTCTCCATATAAGGAATCATTGGACCGATTGAACAGCAGTGACAATAGAGATATCGGACTCCTCAAATACTTTAAGTGTAAAGTGATAAAATTGAGAATAGAGCAGAAACGTAGTCACGATTGGTGTTAGGAGTACAGTAATCCCTCGATGTACCGCGGTTCATCTTTCACGGGTTTGCTGCTTCACGGATTTTTTTTACAGCGTGGATATTTTTTACAGCACATTGTGGGGCTTTACTGTTGTCTCGAAATAAAATATTGACGCTGTTCTGTATTGGTTTTTCACTTGTCAATTTATTACGAAAGGCAAGAGGATCCAAAAGCTTGCTTTCGTCTCTCCTGGGTCTCTCGAGGGCAAAACTCAGCACACACACAAACGTGCTAGTAAGCACATTGATTGACAGCTTCGTCTCTGAGCCAATCACGTGACTCGTAGGCATGCCGAGAGGAAACGCACACGTTTGTGTGCTTACATAGAGAGCAACGGAGAAATGCACAGTTTTGGAAATATGACTTTTACCTAGATTTCTTTTGTAATAAATTGAAATTTCAAGTGTATTGTTATGATATAAGAGGCTTCACTTTAATTCAATGTCCGGGCATATCTGTTTATAAAAATCTTGCTCAGAAAAAGAAAGAGGTTAAAAAACCTACTCATAATAATGTGCGGGTTCAGGAAGAAGACGCATAGCTGGGACTGTGAAATACGTGACTGGCAATGTTTCCAACTTTGTATTACTATAATAAAATGATTGTTTTAAACAAATTTGGGGCTTTAAAACAGGTTTTGATTTTTGGTTTTATGCTATAGTTTAGTATTGCATTGTAAAATAATAAAAAAAATAAAGCTGGCTACTTCACGAATTTCACTTTGTGCGTGTTATTTTTGGAACGTAACCCCCGCGATAAACGAGGGATTACTGTAATGCATTACAAAGTAGTGTAATTACTGTAATGCATTGTAATGCACTGCATTACTCTCATTTGTAACAATAACAATATTACTATTTTTTGTGTGTACTATATTACACTACTGCGTAACAAAGGTAATGCATTACAGTAATTACATTACTTATGTAACGTTTGTAACATTACAATGCATTTTTAGCCTGAAAGTGGTGTTCCCCACCCCCAAATTTGCCAAAATCACCGCGAGAGCAGAGGAAAAAAGTTCGTACACAAGATGGACATACGCTCATTACGTTCAGTTTGTCAGAGATAAAAAGAAGAAGAATACAGTACTATACAGTTATCATTAAGTGCACTTTGTGCACGACACCTAAGAAGCTGTCCACTTCGCAAAATAGGACCAGTAATTTGACAAACCATTAAGAATAGGGCCATAGTGACGTGAAGTAGGTACAGTGGACCCCCGGTTTATGACGTCCCCTTACGTTTGTTTAGCCTTACGACGAGGCCCGCGACGTGTTTTTGTCCCCTCTTTACGCCATTTCTTTCGCCTTACGACACATCTGACATGGCAGTCAGTGTGCACTCATACGTCTATACACACGTCACCGCTCACGTCACTACAATGCTGATCTGCTATTGGCCGGCATCAGGACTCCCTAGAATACTGGTCTACTATTGGTCTGCGTCAAGGGGTCTTGAAGATGCTGGTCTGCTATTGGTCGGTGAACGGGGTCACAAAAAGATGGCTGCCTACAGACTTAATCTCATTTGAGTGTGCTTTCAATATGGTATTTATTGTGCATTGTAGTGTTTAATTCAAACTTTAATTTGTTAGCCATGGGTCCCAAGATTGCTAGAGATGTTAAAGAGAGAAGATGAGGATTTATATGGAATCATAGCTGGAGATTATCAAGAAATACGAAGAAGGCTAAGCTAGCCTAGCCTAGGCTAGGCTACCCTCACTATGGCCATAACAAGCTTGTCACGTCGCTCCAAGGTAAATAAATCATTTACATATTTTTTATTTATGATGTTATTTAATTGGATACACGTATATTTTATATAGGTAGCACTTAGTATACCATTTTGATACCAATTTTTAATATGTATATACAATGTTGATGTTTTTACCCGGGATTTTACACGCATTAGCTAATTAACATAGGTTTGGCTTGCCTGCCATACGGCGAATTCGCGTTACGATCCCAACCGCGGAACTGATTCATCTCATAAACTGGGGGCCCACTGTAATAAATAATGCATTACAGTTTTGAAGTAACTTGCCCAAGACTGGTTACGATCCACTATGCAAGATTAAGATATGCATTCTTGAACACAATATTTATGCAGAACCAACACCAAGAACCTGAAAGTAAAAGCTTTTACTTGTAGATGTAGACGTGAAGAAACAGAAACGCACGCACCTTTCTCAGCTGGTGATCGATCATCACATTGTGAGGCTTGACATCTCTGTGCATGATGCCCATACTGTGACAATAGTCCAAAGCCTTGGAGAGACAGGGTACAGTCAAAAAATATTTTAAGTTTGATGCTTGCATTCATAGGGAAGAATTCAAAATAAAAAACACCATACAATTAAACCATCGGCATTTCTGATAAAAGGTCGAAAATGCATGCAGCGTTCCCTCTCTACTTCGCACTTCGTCTTTCGAGCCCTTGGTCCTTCACGTTTGTTTTTTTTGTTTTTTTTTTTTTATAAAACAACCAAAAAAAAGAAGCCATATTTAGACGCGTTGTGAATGTTTCTTGCATGCCAAACAGACGAGTTGACTGAAATTGCATATGCCACAGGCACTCCTCGGGTGTCGACCTAGAGTGGAGCTAGTAGCTGAAGAAACATGATAACAACGAAGCGGAATTTACACTCGAAATTCCCATTTATTACAACACCGTTTTGTTCTTTCCTCACTGTATTGTTTTGGCAGAGCGTCTGAGGTGGAGAATCCCTGCTGGAGACGCAGCCAGTCAATCAGTTAACGGGCACTCCTCCAAGACACGTGGTTTGGCTCCCTGCGTGATATCGACCGCGACAAGTGCGAAGCGAACGCTGATACTAATGTTGCAACAGTAAAACAATTTGTTTCAATGCTTTATTTTTTTGACAGCTAAATATTAATTTGTTGAAAAGACCTCAGTCATCATAACTATCTGTTCCCTTCCTAAACCTAGCAATCCAGCCAAATTGAGCAAGAATGGCAAAAAAGCCTTGGTGAGATAAGTGAGACAAATCTGGAGCTTTAGAAATGCAGTAGGGAGATGGGAGAAAATTCCACAAAGTCAAGTATCACGGCAGCCTTCCACCAGTCAGGGTTTTGCGGCACAGTGGCACCATGGAAGCCTCTCCTCCAAAAAAAAAAAAGCCCGCAAGTACAAATGGTTGCAATTGAACGAAAGAAGAATACATCCAAGTACAGCGATATCCCGGAAGAAAACCTCTTCCAGTGTACTCAGGACCGAACCAAAAGTTTACCTTTCAATGGGGCAATGTCCCTAAGCACACAGCTAAAATAACAGAGGAGTGGCTTCATTATTCCCAAGAAAACATTTGGCTCTCCTTGCTCAAACATGTGCTTCTGCTCAATACTGAGCACAGGGTCTGAATACTTATGCTGATATTTCATTTTTACTTTTTGAAAACATTTGTGAACATTTCTCCATTGCTGTTTGCTCTGTCAAGATGGGGTGCTGAGTAGATATTTATAAGAAATAAAAAGAACTTGGTTTTCTTTTTCTTTTTTTGAGAAGAGGCTGCAATGACAGAGTGAAAAATTTAAAGTTACCACTCAACCACCTCCAAGCACATTATCGCCATATTTTTTTTTTGACAAGCTATACCATGGAGAGATGAATCATATCCTCTCATAGAACCGAGAAGCCATAGCCAGACATACAACATGAATGTTATAAATATTGTGTTGGTTGTTGCATATTATTAAGCAATTCTGTTGTTTATGAAACTAAAGAAAACACTGGACATTTCAAGCCCATCAATATTCTGTCTAATCATTTGTGTGCAAGTCAGATCGAAAATTATTTTGTTTCAATTAAAGGGACAATGTGTAAGATTTAGACTGCTTTTCATTACAGACAGCAGGAGGTGCTGCATTTACCATTGTGCATAGCTATAATAGACATGGCCACCTCCGGGGGAGTGCCACCCCCCCATGTAAAATCATTTAATGATAACTAGACCTTTGTCTATATTTAAAACATACCGTAGGTCTTTAAGAACAACTTTAGTTGCAGGTTTTTGACATTTATAATCATTTAATTTATTCCTTTTTAATGAAAAACGGTCTATATCTTACACTTTGTCCCTTTAAGGCGTATTAAATATTTTCTGACAGAATATATTGAACCTGAAGCAAAACATTTGAAGCTGTTGGGGTTTGTAAAGGGAAGTAAAGCTATCTCCGCAGTAAAATCAATCTTATGAAAAAACAACTGTCAAATTCAGCGTATGATTTAGCTTGAACAATATCTCGCTGAGACAACAAGACCATCTTACCTTGAGGAGCTCATACATGTAGTAACGAATATCATAGTCTGTCAACTTCTGGTAAAGCTCCTGTGGAACATGAATATAAAGTAGATTGCAACCTAAATATCAAGGGCCATGCTTGTTTTTTTTATAATCGAAAGCATGTATTTATTTGTTAGGCCGAGAGTATGTACCTTAAAGTCGGTATTATTAATGCACTCAAAGACAAGTGCCGGTGTTCTGGACTGCAAGAGAAAAACAACCACAAGTGAATATGAACAGTCTAAGCACCCTAGTTCAAATTCCAGGGTTTTGTAATATAAAAACACAGTAAATGTGGCCAAATATAACCAGTATAACTCAACTAGAAAAAAATATATACCGTATTTCTCCGAGTAGAAGTTGAGTTTTTCTACCCTCAATTTCAACGCCCATATTAGTAGGGGTCGACTTATCACCGCAAAACTGAGAAAACAGACCAATTTTTTCCACATATCTATGTTTAAATAACATTAATTCAAATGCAAAATAAGTAACACATGTCATTTATAAGGCTTGCATTGATTTATATATACCTCTCATTCAATACAGTATGCATCCATTTTAGAGTGTTTGCACAGAACATCGCAAAAAAAGCACTTTCGTCAAGTGTTGCCTAATTTCCTTTGTTGTCAACAACGAGGCTGCGTGGATCATTTTCACGAATTATGAAAAGGAAAATACGGCTTGACCTGTCTCCTTTGGGCCTAGGTGCCCATGGACCATGGATGTCGGCAGGTGGGGGGAGAAACAGCGATGGGCAACCTTCCCCACTCTGATTTGACAACAGTCGTCAATTGGGAAAAGAATATCCCACGTAAGTTGATCAGCGAATCATTTTCGAAGACCTCCATTTCAAACAAATTTAACGTGTCCGTAACATGACTACCAGTGGAAGAGTAACGAGGATCTTTGAAAATTGACAAAGAGAGAGGGGGGACGTCTGGGTGTTAAATGGGAGGAGCTAAATAAATTACCATATTTGCCGGACTATAAGACGCACCGGTATATGAGCCGCAGCAGCGAAAATTGAGCAAAAACCATCTTTTGCCACCGATAAGCCACATTGGACTATAAGCCACAGGTCATATAATCAGATATTTATGCAAAAAGATGAAAATTATGTGAGTTTAAAAAAACATGTTTTTTTTTTTTTTGTTTTTTTTTTTTAAATTGTGTACCAACTGCAGCATCCTCTCTTTAACAGACTGAAAATGCCTGCATGTTAAGTCCCAACATTGTATTTATAGAAAATGGATGGCTGGATATTACCAACATCTCACCCTCAGAATACTGCAGAGTCAAATAGCAGTTCAAACTCGAAATCAATACTTCAATAGCATTCTGTCTCCCATGGTTTGATAGATTATTTTAGTGAACATTGCACACACTGCACATAAATAATATATACAATTGTGAATTTATAAATACAATCATATATACTGTATACCGTATTTACACATCCCAAACTTTTTTACAAGATCTTATTCAATTTAGACATTTTTTAAAATATTTTAAATAATATATTTTAAACCTCTTTTTTGAGCCCAGCCATCGATTCACATCTTTTCAGTTCTATTTCATAGTTGTTCCATAAACTGACTTGAACAGATAAACACATTTGCTTGATCGGTGGAAAATACTAGCAGATAAGCCGCACTGGGCTATAAGCCGCAGGGCTCAAATCATGAGGTCAAAGTCGCGGCTTATAGTCCGAAAAATATAGTAATATTCAGCATACCGCAACAGCATGTCATTCTATATACGATGAGGAAAAACATCTAAAAGTACCGTAATTTGGTCATTTTAATAACACACACCATGTATTATAATTGGACAGCCATGATCTATGTAACTACTAAAGTCACTTAGAATCACGTTTTTGTAAAACACAAAATGAAGTAAAAAAGGGGAGTGTATCGACTTATAAGCAAGATCGACTTGTACTTGGAGAAATACGGTAGATATTTTTGAGAGGAAGTCTGTAGAGAGCAGAGTGCACACTTGATCTCATTTATGTATGGCCATGTCTTCGAGCCCATCTAGAAGATTGATCCCCCCCCCGCCCCATTTTCAGATGTATAGGTTATACTGTAGGTCGCATTGAGGATTGGATGGACAGCATGCAATGAGATTCATGAGTTTAAGCAGTCATGATAATAAATGGACCTTGGTCTTGATTTTTTCTTTTTTTAAAAAGAACGTCAAAATTTGTGCAGGGGTGTGTAGATTTTTTTTTGTATTTACTGTACTTGGAGGAAAGAAGCAAGTAGTCCCTGAACATACACCATTACAAGTGTGACCTACATTAGACATAACCATGAGCAGGCCATCATTCAGCAAAATACATCTACAAATAAATAAATCATTGTAACTTACCACAGGGTCTTTAACTGTGTCTACTAGGCGAATGATGTTTGTCCCCCCACGCAGATTTTCAAGAATCTTTATTTCCCGTTTGATCTTCTTCCACTTGACAGGCTGTGTTTAAAATAAATATTTTCTCAAGGGATTGATTCTCTGAGGTCTATGCCAACAAAACACTGATGCCAGAATTTGAACTGTGCTTTTGGTGTTGGCCTCCTACATCATATATAATGACATATGAAAATGGGTCATTCTTTTGGAGAACAAAAAGCATTCTGAGTTCTGGCAGATACAGCACAATGCTTGAAATGTTTTGGACACTAGTGGTTTGAAGTGATTTTACTTCAGATAATTCCTATCAATTGACAACATTTTTTGGTATATTTTTCCCCATTGCTGTGAGTATATGTGTGGATGTTTGTAATCATCATTAGATCAAAGAAGATAAAAAACTTATTTTTTCTCCTGTTAACATAATGCAGCTGTGAACCAAAGGGAGCGTTCCCTGTTTGAGTCAGTACTGACTGTGTACACTCTGACAATAGGAGTGCCCCTGCTACCTAGTGCATTTTAAGTGAAATTACACTATATTCTGGTTTGAGAAAAACACACACACACACACACACACACACACACACACACACACACACACACACACACAAAACGTATTTTCTACACTATAAGGCGCACCTAAAAGCCTTATTTATTTATTTTTTTTTAAAGCTGATGGTGCGCCTTATAATCAGGTGCACCTTATATATGGATCAATATTGAGATTTGGGATTCGTAGATGGGGAATGAACTGATAAAGTAAGCTTTACCAGTTTACAGGTGAACAAGGTTGGTCATATTGACATTGAGTTATTATGCTTTTGAGAGTTTAGAGTTATGAATTGAAGTTAATTGAGGTATTATTGTTATTACTTTGAGTATTACTATTTTGTGATTGAAAAGTTTGAAAATATGTCATTGATTGAGTGTGTCCCTTATAATTCGGTGCGCCTTATATATGGAAAAAGTTTTAAAATATGTCATTAATTGAGGATGCGCCTTATAATCCCGTGCGCCTTATAGTGCGGAAAATACAGTTTATATACATTTGCACACCTGTTTGTTAATTTTCTTTGTTAGGTCGATATAAAGAAAAAAAATTAAAAACTTCATTTTACAGTATATTACCAAATGTAGCAAAAAAGAAGAAAATCTCATCTTGTTCTCGTGAAATCAATCTTGTGATATATCTTGTCTCATGCACTTCTCGTCTGATGGGGAGCTTCACACTATTTCAGGACTGCCCTAGAGCAGTGCTTCTCAATAATTTTTTGCAAAGCCCTCTCAAGAAAAGAACACCCCCCCCCCCCACACACACACACACAAACACACTTGCTGCAGTGACTATAAGATCGTTATTAATAATCATTGTATAAGCATACTAAAATTGTATCCTTTTTAACATTAACAAAAGAAAAAAGTCATTTAAATTAACTTTCAGAAAACATTCACATTACTTTTTATGGGGTTTATACAGGTTACAGCTTATTCAGAATCTGAAAAAAAGCTTAAAGTGCCTGAAAAAATGTTTTAAATTCTTTATTCTAACTAGATTTTTTTTTGAGCAAATGAACCATTAGATGCTGGAGTAAAAAAATATTAATTATATATGTAAATTGTTGTGGAACCTTAACACAAACATTCTTAAACATTTTAACCTATAGAAAATTATGTAACATTGTCCTGATTTTTTTTCTAAATCACATTAATTGTTTACGTGATTGAAAAATGTTTTGGTTTGAAAGCAGTTGAAACAGTTTAGAACTCTGATGGGCGGCACGGTGGTCGTTTCATAGTGCAGCACTCCTGGCTTCAATTCTACCTCGCCCCAGCCTTCCTGTGTGGGGTTTGCATGTTCTCCTCGTGCTTGCATGGTCTTCTCCGCGCACTCGAGTTTCCTCCCACATTTCAAAACCATGCACAGTAGTCATATTAGATGCTGCAAATTACCATTAGGTGTGATTGTGAATGTGATTGCTTGCTTGTCTCTGTGTGCCCTGTGATTGGCTGGCGACTAGTCCGGGGTGTCCCCCGCCTACTGCCCCAAGATGCCTACACAACGCAAAAGCAAAGCCAGTTTCCCTATGCTGCCCCCTCCCCACCCCATTGAGAAGGACTGCCCTAGAGCAACTTAAAACTCATTATTATGGCACAAGTACCAGTTTTTCTATGAGCACGGGAGCAGCTGTAATCTTAATTCCTGTCCTGTGATGGAGATAATATATTCCAACAATGTATTTTTTTGTAAAAAAAATATGCAGTCTCAACCATATACTTTGTATGTTACAACTGTCAAAATAGAAAGGCACAATGAGTGGCAACCCACTACAAGGAGTGTTGCAAAAGAGGTTCTGGAAACTTAAAACACACAGACCTACCTTGAGAATTTTCACCACGACTTTTTCACTGCTGCTCACACTGATGGCCTCAAAAACTTCACTGTACTTCCCCCGGCCCAATTTGCGCACTAACTGGTAGTTGTCTTGATTGCTGGGGGAACAGAGGAAGATTATCTTCAATACAGTCACCATCTCTTTTATAGTTGAAGTCACTATTGATGTCATATTTCTAAATATTAACACATTTTTCCATAAACACAGAAAAAGATTAGTCACACTATTGTCCATATATCGGTTATAAATTGTATAGGCAACGGGTTCATACAAGTGTGGAAAAAAAAAGATCCTACATTGTGCAACCGATTAAAAAACAAACTCCTTTTTTTCATGTATTTTTCAATATTGTTTGTATTTAGGTTTTGCCATTTCTCGTGAGGTATTTGATGTAAAAACATACCTCCAGTGTGGCACATGCGTGTCATAATCCCAGTAATCCCTATTCTTTCTCGTGTTGACATCGGCGTACACCCGAGCTTTGCTGCTGGCTGGCGATGATTCAGGCATCGCACGCTTTGAGACTCGGTGGTGAGGATTTTCCGCTGTATTTTGATTGGCCCAGTACTGCAAAGCAGTACACTGATTCTCCAGAACAAGTGGCGTTAAAACCTCCTTGTTGGCTTTCCCATCGGTTTTGGCTAATTGTGAAGTGTCGGGCTGACCTTTCACTGCTGATGTGCAGAAGGAGAGAGCTACAATGATGGAATGTGTGGTGACCCTGAGCAGGGTTTTGGGCAGGGTAAGATGAAGAGCCGCCAGCTGCGGAAACAAGAAAGAAAGTGGACACAGAAAGCAACCAAATGTTAGTTTCAGTTTCAAGAAATCAGGCTATGCTAAGAAACCTGATGCACAAAAAGATGGAATATTTATTGTGCTCACAGCGATCATATCTTTTCGACCATGACTAAATATAGATATCTTCTCCTTTGCCTTTCAGCTTTTCCCTTCAGGGGTCGCCACAGGGAATCAATTGCCTCCATCTAAGCTGGTCTCCTGCATCTTCTTTCCTCACTCCAACTACTTCCATGTCCTCTTTCACTACATCTATAAACCTCCTCTATCATCTTCCTCTAAACCAGAATTGGGCAACTACGGTCCGGGGGCCATTTGCGGCCTGTTAAACTTTTTAATTGGGCCCGCCAAACTTGAAGATATTATCAAAATTAAATCAAATTATAAAAACTACCTTCAAATGTGCTGGACAGGTAAAATCATTGCACACTAAATATTTTCAAAATAGTTGGTATCATTTATTTGTAGAGTTTTGCTGTACAAGCCGTCTTAGTCTCAATTCCTCGCGAAAGCAGGGTTCCAATGTAAATACTGTATATTGTTGAAAAGTAAAATGACTTCCTTTTTGTCTTCTATATGTCCTAATATAGCACTTTTTCTTAGATTGCATGAAATTAAGCAGTTCAGTGAAATGGATGATCATTCTCAACTTTTAAAATAATAACAATATTAAATAATTAAATTCTCATCAAAAAGGTTTTATTTATTCTTTTTTTTTTTTATGGAAGGTAGCTGACATAATTGTCGAATGCTGACCTAATGGTTACCCCCATGTTACAAGATTTATCCATTCCGCGGTTGGGGTCGTAAGGGGAATTCATCGTATGATGGGCAATCCAAACCTATGTTAAATAGCTAATGCGTTTAGAACCCCAGGTAAAAACATCAAAATTATACATACATATTAAAAATTGGTAGGAAAATAGTATAGTAAGTGCTATGTGTATAAAATATACATATATCCAATCAGAAAACATCAGATATAAAAAGTATAGGAAGGATTTATTTACCTTTGTGTGGCGCTTGTTACGCCTATATTCCCTAGTAAGGGTAGCCTAGGCTAGGCTAGCTTCATATTTCTTGATTATCTCCAGCATTGTTTCCATATAAATCATCTTCTTACTTCTCTATTTAACATCACTAGCAATCTTGAGACCCATGGCTAACCCTTTCAACTTTGAATTAAGTAGTAAAATGCACTATAAATACGGTTTTGAAACCACTCACGATAGAACAAAGCTTTAGCGTTCCGCCATTTTGAAATAAGTGAGGCAGACCAATAGCCGACCACCATCTCCGTGAGGAGACGCCGACCAATAGCAGAATTGCAGTGACGTGTTGCAGGGATGCCAACTGAAAATAAGTAATTACCTAATTTATTAATTGATTTTATTTACAAATAAAAGAATTACCTAAAAACACCTGCAGATGGAGACGAAACAACACAAATACAGGCAAGCCCCTAGGGTCATGACGGTTGCAAAATGGGAAAATGTCATAGAGGGGATGAAAAAAGTCAGTATTCCATGTCGCAACATGAAAATAACGTAAATCAGGGACGTTATAAACCGGGGGTCCACTGTATAAGCCAATTGAGCACTGTAGTGTGACCATTGGATGGCAGTGTTTCCACACTTACAACAAAGAACATTACCTACATGCAACTCAAAGTAAGGAATGGAAATCAATCTTTCATAAGATACAACCCATATTTGCGGAGCCATAACACACAATATTCTGTCGGCCTAGAACTATGAGTGAAAATGGCTAGCTGGCTCTAGAGGTTCCCTTTTCCAATAACACTTGGCACTAAAAGAGTGAATGGAGATTTGCTACGATCTTTTTGAACCAAAATAAATAATTACAAGAATGAATAAGTAAATAAATAAAATGAAATCCTAACATCCAGAGAAAGGAACATGCCCAGGGTGATAAAGGATTTTACCTGCGCTGAGTAGTAGCATGTTGAAGCTAGATGCTAATTCTAACGAGAACACTGGTGTAGTGTTTCACTTTCCGTCACTGAAACGTTCAGCGAGCTATTTCATGCAAGCATGGTAACTGGTCACTTCCACTCGTAAGTTGCAGTGCCCATCCGGGCATTGCTTATAAAAGTTAAGAATTTTTGTATATTGTAATGGTTGTTGTTGTCAGGGACGAGGAAGACTGTAGAGGAAGACTGAGTCAGTGAGTTAGAGGTTATCGAGCACAAGCGTGAGTTAAAGCTAACAGCAGCTCGGAACATGTAAACCATTTTTCTATTTTATTCATTCATTCCATTCTTTCAGTAAAAAAAAAACAAAACAAAACATCAGACAGACTCACAACTGAGTGACCAATTTTGACACACAAGCGTTACAGGCATTACAGTATTATGGACAGTGGACTTATAGTGGTTTGGTCCTATTTGTTATGTTTTATGAAATCAGATTGTGAGCACGATTGAACCTTCCCGTGGACCCTATGATTGACATCCCTGGTCTAAATTGACTCAAGGTGTGTTTGTGAGTGTGAATGGTTGTTTGTCTTTGTGTGCCCTGTAATTGGGGGGCAACCAGTCTTGGGGGTAACCCACCTATTGTGAATTTTAACAATTGTCCAAAAGAGATGTCGGCTGCGTATTAACCTGACTTCTGCACAACACAGCTGATGGTTCCAACCGCAGAGCAAGAAATTCCAAAACTTAACCCAATAAGGGACACCATGAAAGCAATGAGAATATCACTAAGTGAGAAACTGGCAAGAGCGTGCAATTGGAATGTATTGGAACACCCTGTGTGTGTGTGCATGTGTATGTATATAAAGGGCTGCTTATGCATACCTAAATCGCCAGGACAGCCATCAACGTGTGCGTGTGAGTCACAGGCGGCGCTCATATTGAACATTTATGAAAATCTGTCATAGAACTAACAAATATTTTTACTTTTCTTTGTAAATTTAACCAATAAAACTTATGAACTTCAACATAAAGTGTATTTAAGTAGTTTCCGAGATTTGAATATATTGGAACACCCTGTATGTATGTATGTATGTATGTATGTATGTATGTATGTATGTATGTATGTATGTATGTATGTATGTATGTGTGTGTGTATGTATATATATATATATATATATATATATATATATATATATATATATATATATATATATATATATATATATATATATATATATTCACTTTATTCGGTAAAGCTTAGAGATGCAGACTGTGAGTGGGTTAATTTGTTATTTATACGACTTGAGGATGTTGAAGTGTCAGACACCCGAAGAATCAACAAAAGACAGTCATCCGTGTCTAACCTCGTCGAGGAAGTGTCGAATCCGACCGACATCTACGTTAGCTGGAGAAAAACAGATGCTCCTCCACGTGGCGATGTTTTGACACCAGGGCGGGAATGACTAACATGCCGAAAATGTGTAATACATCTGTGGATTGGCAATTTGATTCGACTAGCAGGGTTAAACTTCCGTAAATATGGACTTCCTTTTTCGCTGAACCGGAAGTAAAACTTTTAGAGTTTTCCATCGCGTCTGGATTTTTCTTTTCATAACAAATACGCTGCACTTTGTCCATGAGTGAACATTTACCCATTTTATTTATGAATGTTTCACCCGTATACTTACTGTAATAGTTCTCAGACAGGCCTATGCTTGCGTGCTGATATTGCAGTCAACATCTGTAAATCCTGAACTTTACTGGAGTTAGTTTGCAAACCTTTGTACTGCTATTTTACGCCACGGTGTCGACATGGTCAATTTTCAAATTTGACATGTTGGACAAGGTCACAAAATCGGCACATGACCACAAGAAGCGTTGTCCCCATTCTTGTGCAGCACTATGTCTGCCTCCAGCCATCCTCCTTGCATGTTATCCTTATTTTTCCGTCTACTCAGGTCCATAAAAGAAGCCCACCTTTAAGGTGCTTGATTTGAGACGGCTTTCGTGGAGGAATGGGCTAAAAAAAAAAAAAAATCACACCAGAACAATGCATGCAACTAGTTTTCTCCCGACAGGAAGCGCCTTGAATCTGTCATTGCAAGCAGGTTTTTGTACACAGTAAATACCAACAGGTGTGTTCAACACAACACTTCTATTTCTAGTTCTTCCAATGATAAATTTCCTTACGTTTTTATATCATGGACAACTGATTTTTTTTTTAAATTTATTTTGTTGTTATTTCAAACCACACCCCCCCAAAGTCAGCAAATTGTAGCACTGGCATTCTTTACTGTCTGCAGGCTCAAAAGGAATTTTACAATATATTGTAAACACGAACACCGCTGATGTGTTCCAGAACAATGCATCAATTTCTAAGTGGCTCAAGGCTAGACCACTGAGCCACCCTTCAGTATGAAATAATTTTCCTCCAAAGTGTGTGACTTGTAAAAAAAAAAAAAACATAACACCGGTGCCAAGGTTGGAATTGTAAATGGTCAACACGAAGATGTAAATGTGCATTTAGAAAACACTCATTATAAAACGTACATGCTCCAACAGTATACACAATTTGTGATTAATACAAAGAAATGACTCTTCATCCATAAACACTTTTATATTCCTTAACGTTTTATTTTACATGTCTGTGTAAATTATAAACATGAGTCTAAACGGTATCTTTTGAGATTTATTTTTAAGCCAAATTGAAGTGTGATGTAAACCCTTTGTCAGTCCCCATGTCCATGGCAGCACAATTCCTCAAATCAATGTATAAGTATATAGCAAAAAGTTTGACAAAATATAGAAACATCACACTGTATGCCATACATTTTCCCACTTGACCCTCAGAACAATTAAGTTGCAGTTTTTGGCTCTGCAGAGTCAAGTACTCAAGTATAGAGGATTTTTTTTGAAGGGGGGGGACAAAGCCCCAGGACTTAATTTTACTCTAATTCTCAGAAGATGACATGTGAACATCACAATGCTTGATATTTAATCTGATAAACTATCAGATTCATATTTCAAACGGAACCTTAAATCCTGGCAAAATATCAGCAAGCATATCAATAGTAAAAACCAAAAGTAACAGAAGCACTAAACATTTCAATCGCTTACATGAGTGCATACACACATCCTATAACAGGGTAGACTATAATGAATCAGTAGTTATAAATATTACATTGTGCATTTCTATTGCACGTCAAGTGTTCTCATGACATGACAGGTAAATATTAATTACCAAATGTCATGTTTTAATACAAAAACAACACATTTTATAGGACTTAGGCTATACACTTTTCACAAATCCACTTGTTTTTTTCTTTGTGTTATTCTAAATAAAACAAATCTATAATACAATAGTGATAGTGATAAATACTCATGCACAGACGATACTATCTAAGGTCTAGTATATGAACATACACAGCTGCACAGGGCAACCACTGAGTGGATTAAGGGAGTCAGCTACTACAGGACATGAACTCAATAAAACAAGGTATGTTAAAAAAAAAAAAAAAAAAAAGGCACATGGACGTCAGGATCAAAATACATGGGCACACATAAGACAGCTGTCTTGCGATCCACAAGAGTAAACCATAAAAAAAAATCAGATGCTATCACAACACGTGCAACAAGAAAAGTCCCATCCACAGTACTGTTCAAAGCAAGGTCTCTCCACCTATTACAGCAACCCTTTTGTTTTTTCCAGTCCTTACCTTAACTCTAACTTAAAGAAGATTTCCTGATCCTGAGTTTCACCTTTTACCAACGGAAGGATAACTGATTGTTAATATAATGGACACCGTACTACAAATCAGGAATCTTCTTCAACGGGTGCATTAGAAGCAACAAAGGGTGAGTGTGGCGGCAGCGTTATATTGCTCCGTTTGATGTCCAAGGCTGGAGAATCCTGGCGGTCATGGAATACAGGGCGCTTCGGGGAAACTCTCACCTTCAGCGGTGTGCTGGACCGTGTGTTCCTGCAGAGCAGCAAGGTCAACAAAGCGCTCGCCGCACCACACGCATTTAAACTGAGTCTCCCGCGAGTGCACGCTCTGATGCTTGGCCAGGTGCTCGCGTTGCTTGAAGCTCTTGTCGCAGCTGGCGCACTTGAAAGGTTTCTCCCCGGTGTGGACGCGGCGGTGGCGCTGCAGCTCGGACGAGTACCTGAAGCGTTTCTCACAGTCGGGACATTTCAGCGGTTTCTCGCGGGTCGGATCGCAGCGGTGCTGGACAAACTCTGAGGACGACACAAAGCGCTTGTCACACAGAGAGCATTTCAGCGGCTTCTCTGTGCAGTGAGTGTTTTGGTGGCGCTGCAGCGTGGAGTTCTTTTTGTAACCTTTGCCGCACACGTCACACTTGTAGGGCTTCTCTACTTCACCTCCGCATTTGTGCCTCAGCAGTTCTCCGGATTGGCTAAAAGACTTCTGGCAAGATGCACATTTAAACAAGCTTTCCATCCCGTGCACCTGCTGATGGTAAAGCAGGTGGGACGGCTGAAGAAAGCCTTTATCGCAGAGGTTACACTTGAAAGGGCGGTCAGCCGGGTTCTTGTGCGTGCGACGGTGGCGTACGAGAGCGTACTGCTGCTTGAAGCTCATCTGGCACTCCTCACACTGGAAGGGCCGCTCCTCGGAATGGGTGCGCTCGTGCTGCCGCAGGTCCGACGGCCGCTTGAAGCTCTTTCCGCACGAGCCGCATCGAAAAGGCCGTTCTCCTTCGGGCTGGCATTGGTGGTGCAAGAGCTCCGACGACTCCTTAAAGTGCATTTCGCACAAGTTGCACTTGAAAAGGTGCTCGCCTGAATGGGCGTACATGTGGCGCACGAGGTGAGAGCGGTGCTTAAAGCTCTTCTCGCACACGGCGCACTTGTACGGGCGCTCGGAGCTGTGTGTACGCTGATGGTGAGCCAAGTGTGAAGACTGACTGAAGCTTTTATCGCATGTGTCACATTTGTACGGCTTCTCACCTGTGTGGACCCTTTCGTGGCGGGTCAGCTCGGACAAATGCCGGAAGGATTTATGGCACACTGAGCACTTGTACGGCCTATCTGGCGCAGAAGCCTCAAAAGCGGGCGGGGATGAGGCACTGATTGCTGCGCCGCCACCAGATGTCTCTCCGGTGGAGGGTTGCTGAGGATTGGCCGCGGACGAGGTGGGAGTGACGTTTCCAGATCCGGGACGGTATGTTTTCTCACAAATCGAACATTTCATTGGGTTGTTTCCGTTCCCGTGGGAGTTGTGATGCTGGGCCAAGGAAGTGAGCAACGAGAAACCCATCTTACACACGCCACAAACAAAAGGCTTCTGCTCCACCTGCACACACTGATGCTCCAGCAGGTCCGTGGCTTGGCTGAAGATCTTCATGCACTGTGTGCACTGGAAAGACCTGTCTTGGGTCACCATGCACTGGTGCTCGTGGGGGTTTGCCAGGTGAGATATGTCGTGTCCGCAGGCACCACACTTATGCACTCTTTCGCCCCCTAGCTGCATAGTAGGCTGCTGAGCCTGCACAACATGCTGCTGGCCCAGCTGCTGCTGCTGCAGAGATGAATCTGGTTGCAGGACAACACCGTACACAGTGCAGGCCAGAGTGTCCGTTGTCTGGGGAAGTGTGTGCACGACAGAAGGTGGAGCCACTGTGTGCTGCTGCTGCTGCTGTTGCTGCCAAGCCTCCGTCATTCTTCCACTTTAATATTCAGATCTCAGGAGAGGAGGTTTTAAATGACACCACAGTAGAACGATGCCGTTTATGACACGGTAATTGGGATGGCGAGCGCTCTGTAGATTACGCACGTTCTTGGAGATAAAAATTAATACCTGGAGGGACACAAAACAGTTTGGAAAATAAAAATTTGTGCTGCAGGATAAGTAACTGGCCATAATCATTACAATGCACAAAACAAGCCTTTAAAGGCTGTGATTGTGAATGCAAGAGTTACACATTGTTTGTACAGATTAAACCAAATGAACATCAGGAAGTGTAAAGGATTTTAAGTTAGGTTTACTCAACACAAAATATGAAAATGACATTCTTGTCAAAATGGCCTTTGTGAAATATAACCCAGCGATTTTGCATATTTATGAATGTGGTACGGAAGGATGCCATATCTCGAACGCATACCTGAGAAAAGCGCCGCTAAAACGCTGTTATTAAATACTAGCGTTTCTTAACAAGCCGGGCTCTGTCTAATTCCTAAACAAAATCTTTATGCACAGAAATGTACCGGCGTGTTCGCCAAAGATGCACTTCGTTTCCCACGGATGAATTCACTAGCAACCTTATTGCACATGCAAAACTAGTAATATATTGGCAATCAAAATCGTCACCATTTTGAAGTCTTGGCTGTAAGCTAATAGCTGCTGAAGCTAACAGCTAAGCACTAGTATGTCATCTTTACGCTACGAACCGTAGACCTCCTTTGCTATTATCGCATGCTATCTTCAAATTCATCTTTTGTTCCTTCACTCTGTGTATACTGTTATGCTGCATTTTATTGTGCTTCGCATTGCAATAGAACGACGGAAGCAGCGCCGAAAAGCTATCGTTTCATGCAAAGCAGCGTTTCATGAAAGGCCACCACAAGATTGACTGGTCTAACGTTGAATGGGAGCCTCCGTGGAAAACTGAACCAAAAACTAACGTAGGCCTTAGCCGAACCGCGAGGAGAAACTCGCCTCTTGCAGACCGAGGTTCTCACAGCTGCGCTGATAACATTCTGCAAACACGCATTCAACAAAACGTACCGGGTCGCTTAGTGATGTTTCGCGCCGCGGGCTCCGGACGGGAGCCGATCACATTCGGTGTAATAAGTGTGGGTCGGACGATCGGCGGTCGAGGGGATGCGGTAGAAACTCGACGCCATCCTCCTGCAGACGAACGAACACCGGAAACCACGCAGTGAGTTTAGATTAGCTACGGCCGCACCGCAGCGCTCCACCACGGAGGCCGGAAAAAAAAATCACAGGGGAAGATAACGACTCGCCGGGTTTGTCACAAGAACAACCTAACAATGACGACGAGGAACTGGATAGAAATCACAAATGCAGTTTTAACAGCATAACACTAGGGGGCAGTGTTTCAAAGAATCGAATAACTGAACCGACACTATAGTGTGAGCACAATAATAGTCACGAATCACTTCCATACGTTTGCGTTAACTACACTCACTGCATTGTAGGGAGAGAAAAAATTGAGAGTATCATTTGTTTAAATCCGAGGGGAAAGTTGGACCAAACTCGGGCTTTTTGATGTTTTTGCTGTGTAATATCCAAGAATAAGCATACAAAAAACAGCTGGGGGCTAAAATACTGCATAGATTGTCATAACATTACCAAGATGCCATGCTGCTGTCCCTTCGAAATGCTTCCAAGAAGGTCGAGAGGTACACCCTGCAGTGTTCAAATTTAGCTCATGTCCATGTCATTTCCTGCCATTTAAAATTGGAAATGTCAATTTGGGACTTATTAAAAACCCGATGCTTTATCATGCATTTCCCCCAATTTTTGCATTCATCCTTTCAACGGCAACTAGCGAATGGGGCGCAATAGAAAGTTTTGTGTTGACATTCCAAAACCACCGGATGGCCCTGGCAGTCAACTTATAACATTTGCAAGTCTTTCAATGACTTCGATGATTGGCTTATCCTGGACTCCCATAATGCAAAAGTCTTCAAAAGTCATAATACTTGAATTATAACATAATAAATATTCATATTTCAATTTCATAAATATATAAATATACAACATAGTTGCTATTGCTATTTTTGCAGTTTGCTGTTACTCCATGTCTTGCATCTCCAGATGGTCAAAAGCCATCATCCCTGCCACCTGCACGAGGATGAATGAAGATTTGATTCTGCCCACAAATTGACTCCTTGGAGCAGGCATGTCCAAACCCGGTCTTTGAGGGCCACTATCCTGCATGATTTTGAGGTCTCTGTCCTCCCAAAACACCTGATTCAAATGATCAGCTCAGCTAAAGCCTGATAACAATCCTTATCATTTGAATCAGCTACACTGGATGACAGAAACATAAACATGCAGGATAGCGGCCCTCGAGGACCAAGTTTGGACGTGCCTGCATAAGAGGTCCTATTTTGTCCACAGTTAGAGGACTAATGATGTTACTCAGCCTCCTGATGCCACGACAAAAAAATGGATTTGGTTTTCCCATCATATCAGACTAATATATATATCATCATATCATCATATCAGACTAATATATATATATATATATATATATATATATATATATATATATATATATATATATATATATATATATATATATACACATATATATATATATATATATATATATATATATATATATATATATATATATATATATATATATATATATATATATATATATATATATATATATATATATATATATATATATGTGTGTGTGTTCCTGTCCACATGTCATTTCCAGGCAGCACAGTTTATGCGTGATTAGTATCATTTTTCCCCACGGCAAAAGTGTTCTGCATTAGAATCTGTGGTATTACACTATTACTGTATATCAAGGGTGAATCTTCAGTGGGGCCAAGACCACGCTTCGTTACTCAGTAGCATGCCCTCAGGCCACCCCATACAAAGGCGAACAATGTGTCATTTTCTGCCAATTTCACACAGATGTAGTATTCTTAGAGCCCTTGATACTCTGTCACATTTTTTTTAATGAACTACGTACAGTATTTAAAGAATAAATCTCCAACTGAGTTGAATGCAAACTCTAAAATAATTTGTTTGGCCATGGATGGTATGATAAAGAATAATAAAGCCATGGCCGACCACCCGTTATTGAGGTTTTGTCGCCCTGGCCACCCCACTAAAGATTTCTGGCTACACCCGTGCTGCATACTCCAGATTCAATCTCATTTGTATCTGAAGTTATACGAGAAGGAACTGTTATGTAACACTCCGGTGAGGAGTTAGTAGGTCATAATCCATGGGTGGGTGGATGTGTTTTCATGAATCTGTACAATAAGCACAATCAACTGTTATCAGCCAAAGCTAAACAAGTGCGAAACAGCCATTGCTGTTCTCTATAAGTGTGAAAACATTTGAAATGAAAACAAATGAAAGTATGTCTCCCTTAACTCATTCACTGCCAATGACGGCTATAAACGTCAAACATCCGTTTTTCTGGGCTGGCAGTGAATTAGTTCATTACTGTACCCGTCGTCGTCGCTGGCATATATCGAATACTATAAATGGGTAATTCGGGGGAAATAACTGCTAATTTGACAGGGATCAAAGATCGTTTTTACTGGGCTGGATGTGAACAAGATTCGACTCGTCACGATTCGTTGCTGGCATATATCGAAGACAAAATGTATTACTCGGAGGGGGGCATTTACCTCATCCGCTGCCAATGACGCCTATAGAAGTCAAGGATAATTTTTACTGGGCTGGCAGTGAATGAGTTTCAAGGTGGACATAGATATTTTTTGTCCCACTTTTATGAAACCAAACGGTTAAAAAATGGAGACAGCAAACAATAATCAAGAGTCATGATATACTTAATATTTCAAACATTTTATTATTTTCTCCACATTAACAACCTCATAAACCAAAGCGTAAGAAAGAGCATGCTGGGGCATGCAATGATGTCACAACATGATGATGCCACTGGGTGCAAAGTATAAAACATAGAATAGTAGAGTTTGTTTTCATATCATTCATAAACTCAGAACATTTCAGTATCCACTGAGAGTTAAAAGCTAGCGTTTATTTTACACTGCTCTCCATGTCTCATAGCCTTGTGTCACTAAATAAACGAGACAAGGAGAGACTTTACAAAGTGACGCCAGATTGAGCAGTCTGAATAAACATGCGGAAAAATCTCATCCGGCCCAAAAAGTGTCAGGAGCTGACACAATAGAAACCCCACCTTTGCATTTTGAGTGGTCCAAAGGGTGACTTAAGAGACAAGGATCAAAACAGTGCATGCCATTCCTGGTTAAGTGAGGTGTGTGTGAGTTGCGTTGAAGGTATCAGTATTTGTTTCCTCGTAGTCGGGCATGATTGTGTGTTTTATTGCAGTTTTAATTGAAATTAATTAGAGAGGGAAACTGAATTCATATGAGGCACTCTGCATTCCTTCTGGCTCGCAAAATGTGTCAAATAGGAATAATAATGACACATACAAATATCATACTATAGTTAGTGGTAACAACATAACAGTCTGGACTTGGAAGCTGTACAAAGGGACAAGGCTTGAATTCTTCTCAACATGTCAACTGTTAAAGGTGTCAAATGCTGGCTTGCCGTGCAAATGTGTTGGTCTTACAAGGGGTGCTGACATAAAAAGTTTCTCTTTTCAGACAAAGTTCCTTGAGTATAAATTTGGATCATGAAACACGACAGTGATATAAAATTTTTTCACAAATCATACATGAACCTTTTTCTTTCCCCCGAATCCAAAGATTTGGTTGTATAAAGTGTGGTAACCTCAAACAAGTGCTAGAAGTTGTGAGAACGAGGATGGAGCCCAAACACGTGAAGACAAAATTGTGATGTTAAAGGGATTGACAACCAATTTGAACACCCCAACACAGCCTCATCCAAAAGTGTCAGGTGGAATGGAATAAATGAAATTGAAATAAATAAATACATCATGGCTGAGCCCTTTAAATGGTTCTACTCTTGCAGCATAGTTCTGTATGTAGCGCATAGTGCCAACAGGGGGATGAAATTGATAAATGTGACAGAGATGGGAGAAAAGTTGAAAGACAAAGTAAATTTATTTTATTTTATTTTTTTCTCGAGTGATGGGAAATGGTCATACCTGCCTGTGGACAGTCCATTTAACAGTATGCAATGGACACCCATGCTTATGTGTCCATAAATGCCACGAACATGTAAAGCTGCAATCTTCACTTTGTATTTTAATGGTTGCAATCTCAAAACAAAATCATTGAAAGAAATGGCGTTCATGCAAAAACTCAAATGGGCCTCTTCACTAAGACACTGTTTCTATCCGTCGATCAGGCTGCGGTGTGGGCTACAGTGGAATAAGCAAGAATGTCCACCTCAATAAGTAATAATATAATATACTTCAATAATCAATAAGTCTTAGAAGATGATACCTGTATTTGCTTAAATAAAGAAATGAATGAAAAGAATGGCTACTCCAATATTGAGTAAGATGACCATAACCACCAGAATGGAGCTGGAGCCCTAGAAAATTGGATGAAAAGAAACAAAAAAAATTAGTCCACTTTTCTATCAGGAAATCATTTTTGAAGTCATTTTCTTTGCTTCTTTGGCTTTTAATAATATATTTGCAGTATTGGTAGTAATGAATCAAAAAAGTAATGTAATTACTGCAATGAATTACTTTTTGCAGTAACGTAATGCTTTACACACAGAAAAATAGTAAGATTTTACTCGGTACAAACGAGAGTAACGCAACGCATTACAATGCATTTTTAACTTGAAAGTGGTGTTTTTTTTCCCCCAAATTCGCCAAAAACACAGCAAGATCGGAAAAGAAAAGCTTGGGGCAAAATGCTTACTCCCTCTTATTAGTACCTACTATGAATATGGAAAATACGTACACAAGATGGACATACACCCATTACTTTCAGTTCGTCAGTTAAAACAAGAATAATTTAATAGTTAGGTGCAGATTGTGCACAACACCTAAAGCGCTGTCCACTTTGCCAAACAGTAATTTGACAAACCATTTAGAGCGGAGCCATAGTAACGTGAAGTTCGCGCAAACAAAACACGCGTAGGATTGAGAGTGGGGATAAAAGAAAGCAGGCAAAATTATTGTTCTCTGGCTCACTCCGACCTCAAGAGGTCAGGAGACCCATGGCGGACAATTACAATTGCTACAATTGCTATTAATAATAGTCTATAAATAGTTGTGGTCAATGTGTATCAAGATGAGGCATACAAAATCTCATGTTAAACATTAAACACAATAATGATGACGTAGGCTAGCTGCTAACGTTAGCCCCACCGAAACCATCTATTTTTCAAACGTCTGTCCTTAAACTAGCCGACTGAACTTTGAATTTGAATATTAACATTGAAAGTGTGAATTACACGAACTGTTTTTGCCTAAAGCATAAACAACGCATCACTAGCTACTGTAAGTGAAGCTAAGTAATACAGGGATTAAAATACAAAAAATATTTTGTATCTTGTCTTTAAAGGTTTGCAATACAATAAAGATTTGCACTGTTTTTACGTAAGATGACCTTCTACTGAATGTTTATTGAGCTACATTTAGAATGGCAAATCCTTATTTCCGGTAATGTCGGCGAGAGTAATATAAAAGTATTGCAAAAGTAGTGGGATGCCTTACATTTCAAATACAGCAATATTGTGATGTAATTAATTACTTTGAAATGACAGTACTAGTTAGTAAATAATGCATTAGTTTTGAGGTAACTTGCCCAACACTGGATATTTGTCAGTGATTCAAATTGCATAGCTTTGTCTGTGTTTCCTGTGTTGCGATCGCAATTCCAAAATCTCAAAACCGGACTTACTGAGTTTGACTTGAGGGTGAGAAGCTCTCCTTCGTGCTCCAGAGTAATGGGCTGAGATTGAAGCGGCGGGGAGAGGGTGAGGTCCCTATGCAGCGGCCGGTCCTCTAACTCTGTCCCCGCGCTCAAATTGTCCAGCATCTGGACAGAGTCCACGGATCCCTCTCTGACTGGTCTCAGGCCTCGGGATCGCAGCCTGTTGTTTTGAGGGGTTGGCGATTCCTGAGCCCAGCCTCGAGACAGCTGCGATTCTGGACACCGAAGCCTCGTGTCTATCGTGTATTCGTTCATCCTTTCCTCATCATGCTCTGTGAGGCGTGAATGGGCAGGGCTCCACCTAAGGGTGCTTTCTGCTGTCCAACCCTCAGTGAGGCCATCTTGCCTTTGGTCAATTACGGCATGCTCGTGAAGCTTGTGGTTGGAGGGATTGTGCTGCTTTAGGTGGTGATTGGAAAAGACATGCTCTCGAACGTTGTAACTGGAGGCAACGTGGTCATTGGAGTTATGATTGGAGGAGATATAATCTTGGGTGTTGTAATTAGAGGAAGCATGCTCAATAGTCTTGTGATTGGACACGTTGTGTTCCGAGGCCTTGTGATTGGACAAGGTGTGTACCTGCCTGTAGTTTGAAGAGGCGTGTTCACAGGCCTTGTGGTTGGTCGAAGAATGATCCCATGTTTTTGTTTTATGTGTGGATGATGTGTACTCCTTTGGCTTGTGATTGGAAGTGGCGTGCTTGGACGACTTTTGGTTGGACACAGAATGCTCCCATGCTCTGTGGGAAGAACCGTGCTCCCGGACCTTGTAATTGGACATTGATTTCTCACGGAGCTTGTGGTTGGTCAAAGGGACCGGATCGTGGCCGTTCATCTGTCCCTCCTGTTCTTCTAGTAATGTGGGTGTTGTCGAGCGGCTGCTACACCCTCTGTCCGGGTACATGTCATCCACCCAGTTGTGTGGACCTCCTTTCAGCAGGTCCGTACCCCGCGACTCGACCAGCACCTGGATTTCTGACCCGCCCTGATCATCCACGGCGCTCTGTCTCATGAAGCAAGCATTTTTGGGACGATGGACATGATTGGATGGACTGCGGCTTGGACAGATGGGGATGCTCAGCGCAGGGCTGAGATCGGGTGTAATTCTAGGCGGCGTTGTGTCCGGGGTACACAGCTCTGGACTGTCTGTTCCGGTGGAGAGGACCTCGTGGTCTTTGTCCTTGACGTTCTGGAGCTGGGGCTTCTGACATTCGATTCCTAAGCAAACAGTTGGATAATTAACCGGCAGAACCCCACAGTGAGCTCGTTAGATGGGAAGTATGCGCGCGAATGTATTGGACAGCTGTACTATAGGCATGCAGATGGTCTACCATGCTGTGTAACTAAAGAAAAACGCCAACCAAATTCAATTCTGCACAGGCAACCACAGTTAGCTTCAATCTCGTATTGTATTCTGTGGAATAACATTTTACAACATATCTCTTTCTACCTTGTAAACTTCATTTGTACTTTTGCTGCATAACATTTTGTTTTCTTTTATTTATAGAGATAAAGGGGATTGAACTAGATAAGTTGTGAACTTCTTCCTATTCTTTTGAACATATGATTGTTCCTAATTAATATGTATTGATCCTTTCTTTTGGTTTTGTTTATTTTGATGAAATTAGTCTTTATATGATCAATAAATCAAATAAATCACTCAGTCAAAATCTAATGCAAAAGTTGTATAAAAAATGCTGCCGTCATAAGGATAACGTATATAGATTGCCCCTGTGTTTGCTATTGCGGTTGTACATTGTAGTGGTTTAAAACCACACAGGGTTCTCAAACTTTTTGGAGTCAGGGACTGCTTTTAAAAAGCAACGTTTCTAAGGACCCCATTGCAAATATTCGCAGAATTTTTTTTGTTTTTTTTATCAGCGTTATTAAAATTAAAAAAATGAATTTGTGCCCTTTTTATTCAGCAACAGATTCAATTTGACAACAAGTATATTTATTACGTTTCAGCTATACCGAAGTTTAGAAAAAAAACAAGTAAATTGCACGCCTCCTTATAACAAACCTGGTCAATTTCCAATTATTACGGATTTCATTTATGAAGCACTTTCCATTCAACAGAATCTCAAAGTGCTACAGAAAAGAAGCAGGAAACTAAAACATAGCATCAATAAAAACAGTAGTATAAAAACATGATGCCCAAAGGAACAGTAACTTCAGTGAATGCTTTACTACTAAAGAGGTGTGTTTTAAGACCTCTTTTAACAGAGTCTAGTGTCTAGTAGTCTAAGGTCTAGTCTCCATTCTCTCTCCAAATTGTCTGATGTGCTGGGGATGTGTCATATAAAATGTCCTCAGTCCGCTGGAACACCTGGAAAGATGCAATGCGGTCGACTAATTTGCCAAATACAGTTTTGAGCTGAGAGCATGTGCCTTGTCTATGGGAATAGAGCCTGTTGTGTTTGCACAATCTTCTGACATCAGTTTTCCAACACAACCACAAGCCTTTTTTTTTTTTTAATTTACATTACATGTATTTATTCCCATGGTAAATGCAGTGGAAGCAATACAAAGTGGCACAAAAGCTACAATGCCTCTTAAAATGCAGGATAAAGTTATGACCATTTAATCTAATAATTAGACAGCTAGTAAGAGATAAGAACACATTCATTGATTGTTGTTGTTGTGCGGTTGATTGGAATTGGTTGTTATTGAATCGAGTGTTGAAGAAATTTAAGAATCATTTCAAAACTGTAGGATGTTTTACATCTCACCTATCAAAGTTTGAACAATCCACCTACAAAATACTAAAAGATGCAGGTTCTGAATACATTTACTTGTCCTGCTATGTGGTTTCAGTCATCTGTGGATTCAATCTTAGGTGTTTTTGTGTTTTCCACAAGAACAGCATGACATCGGCTACAGCTTCTTTCAACAGTAGCATCATGCATTAATGATTACTGTATTTTTCCGAGAACAAGTCAATGCTTTTTTTCATCATTTTCAAGACCTACAGTATATTAGGAGGGGTCGACTTATAACGCCTTAACTCAAAACAGACCAATTTTTTTTCCCCATATCTGTGATTGAATACCATTAGTTCAAAAGTGAAAGTAATATCATGTCCTTTACAAGGCTTAAAATGATTGTAGGTACCTCACATTCAATATAGCATGTGCCCGTTTTAGAGTTTGCACATAACATCGCAAGAATGCACTTTGGTAAAACGACACCTAATTGCTTCTTTGTTGTCAACAACGAGGCTGCATGGATAATTTTTCTGAAGAATTTAACGCATTATAAAAAGGAAAAGACGGCTTGATGTCTCTTTATGCCCTTGGACGTTTGCTTGAACAAGCCGGCAATGCCAGCGTGGATGTTGGCAGTTGCGGGGAGAAATAAAGGGCAACGTTCTACACTTTGATCTCTCACTAGTCGTCCCTTGGGTAAAGAAAGCTTGGGATAATATCCCAAGTAAGATGATCCGCAAATAATCTTTGAAAACCTCCATTTCAAACAAATCGTCCTAAGGTGACTACCCACGAAAGAGTAACGAGGAAGTTTGAACAAATGACGAGGAGGAGGAAAAAGGATGTCTTGGAGTTAAATGGGTGGAGCTATTTGATATGTCAGACAGTGATGAAGACTTTTAGAGAAATTAATATTCAGCTGTGTCAAAAAAATAAAGCATTGAAACTTCAAATCATTTTATTGTTGCAACATTAGTTTCAGCATTTGCGTCTACACGCATGTGTACGTTGCAATGCAGTCTTGTCTTGTTTCCACCCCAACTCCTGCCGCCATAACTGCAGCAGTATGTTACTCAATATATTATGTAGAAATGCCTCTGACAAAAAAACTATTTTTTTTCATTGTAGTGACACACCATGTGGCCAGCCAAGATCTATGTAAGCACTAAAGTCAGGGGTAGACTTACGTATTCTTGCGTTTTTGTAAAATCCACCCAAATGGAAGTAAAAAAAAAGGAGGGAGCGGGGGCTCAATTTATAAGCGAGGTTGACTTGTACTCGGAGAAATCCGGTTTCTGAACAGCTTTCTTTTGTATACTTGGAGAGTTTTCCATTTAATATACTGTGGCTCTCTGTTTTCCAAGCTCTTCTTTGAAACACATATGATCACGCCCATTATGAAGCTTCTGCAGACCTCAATGAACTAATCATTTGAATCAGGTGTCTTGCAAAGAAAGACTTGGAAAACATGCAGGACACAGGCAATCATGAATTGGAATATGTATGATGGATCAGGACTAAAAAGGTTACATACAAGAATCAAAAATGTATTGGTACTGTTGAACATGACTCGTGTAAATATAGGACATTGATGACTGTTTTTTCGGGTAGAAAACAAAGATCGCTGGTCATTTCATACAGCTCACCATTGCCATAGATGTAAAAGGAGGGTGAGAGCTCTTTGGCTGCTATCCGTGACAATCGACATTCTTCCATGGCCTTCCGTGCAACTCCCTCAGCAGCCTCTGCCTTTCCGCGTGCATGGCTCATTCTGGTCATAACAGAAAAAAAAACAAGTCACTCTTACACAGCAGATCTCCGAGAGGAAATGGAACATGTTTGTCTGTCTTTTGTAAACAATTGGGTTTTTTTTTTTCTGCTCAGCTCTCGGTGGAGGCGGACACTTTGTGCTCCGCTCCTCACCTACCCCTTATCTTATCGGACTTTGTCATGTGCTGTCCGTTGTTGTAATTTTGATTTTAGCCTCCAACAATACTCTTCGAACCATAGAATCGATCAGATCAAAAATCTTGTTTGCGATATGTGGTCATGTCTTTTTTGTTGGTGTGGGATCGAAGATTTTTTTTCCAGGCTTACGTTATGCCCTTCTGCATAGCCGAAGACTCATTTTTTCTTTTTCCACCCTGTTTCTTTTCGCATCTAAAATCTCAGACGGCCTTGCTATCTGATTCCTCTATTAGTCAATTGTGTTCATCCATGTGTCCATCCATTTTCTGAAGCCGCTTATCCTCACAAGTGTCGCATCTTGCTGGTGCCTATTTCAGCTGACTTTGAGCAGTAGGCGGGAGACACCCACAACTGGTTGTCAGTCAAATGTGGGGTTTAAGCTTATTAAGTCAAAATGTCGTTGCCTTGTACTTGTGCAGGTGTGATGACAATATAGATCTATTGATCTCAAATGGACCGACATACATCAGATTGCATTTGTTGAATCAGTTTTGTTACCAGTGACCACCTTCATTGTTTTTGACAGAAGAGTAACTTCATATACTGTAGTACATGTTCATTCCGTTCACCTGTGAAGACACCTAAAAGATAAATTACCTTGACATGGCAATCTCAGCTTTCTGCTTGGCAATTTCCGCAGCCTTTTCTGCAGCTTCAACAGCTCGGTCCACCTTCTCTCTGATTTTACTGGCCCTCAGCGGAATCAGGTTCTTGCGCTTGCCGCTCACCAACACGTTCTGCTTGTACTTTCCCTCCTCCTTGGTTCCATCGGGAAAGGTAGTGCATCCGTACCCATGTCTCTTATTCCCTGCCCATTCGCCCGCGTAGTGAAGGCCATCCGAGCGTCGACCCACCCCCCAGCCGGCCCTGTGGTCGCTCCGCCACTCACCTGCATACATTTCTGTCACAGTTGCATCCACAGGAGTACCCTGTTCATTCTCACTAGCATTGGAGTGGATGTCCGATGCAGCCGAGCTGACCGTACTCATGCCAGCCTCGCTGCAGAAGGAGCTTTGCTTACTCAGCTGACTGGCGAGGGAGCTTTTGGATTCCGAGCGTCGTAGCTTCAGGCCGCTCAAAATGGACTGCCGGAAGCGACCTTTCCTCTTTCTCTGGCGCTCGGCTTCACTCGGAGCAGTGAGTGCAAAGCCTCCTCGGCCCACGGGGCTGCTGGCCAGTCCGGCCACCACCCCATCCGTGGGCGTGTTGGTCATACCGTCCTCAAGCGCAGCCGGGGGGCCGTGACTGTGCTCGGAACGGAGGGAGTTTATGGACGTTCGCAGAGGGAAGAGGATGACGGCCGCCATGCCGTATGGTACGCTCTGCCGCACTCCGTAGCCGTGACGCATCCCACCCAGCCACTGGCCCTGGTAGGTTCCTGGCCCGGACAGAGACACGATGGGTCAGAAGTCAAACAAGTATGGCTTTCTTGTAGTACTTCATAACTATCAGTGTATTATGTTTTCTGCTTGGGGTAGGAACACTGATTGGTGAGAATCAACTTGTGTATCCGTTTCAATAGATATTTTATACTGTAAAATAGATGACCATAGATGCAGCTCAATGGTAAAGCATTTATTAAGAGCACCATATCTGAGTGTGCTGTTGTCAAACAATAACACTTAAAAATTGGCTGACTCAAGCAGGACTATGGAGGGACATTGGACTTACCTCCTTAGCAGCACCAAGATGTAATTGAGCAAGGCACCAAATGCATTCTCAGGGGTGCAATACAACCCTGTCAGTTTAATTCTCTTTCATACTGTAACTGCAATTCATCAGACCAGATTGATCTGTTCTTCTTCTTCTGTTCTACTCCAACCGAATCTTGTCTCTCTGGTATTTGAAAACACTCTATTATAATGCACAGTATGTGAGCTAGATGCTAAATGGTACTTTGCTTATGTAGCACTTTTCCACCTTGCAAGGCCCTCAAAGTCTATTACATTATGCTACTCATTCACCTACTGATGACGCAGCATCAGAAGCAACTGGGAGTTCAGAATCTTGCGCAAAGATATTTCAACAAGACCAAAATTGCCGTGTATCAAACCCACAACCTCTGAGTTGAGGTGACCACTCTACCACTGAGCCACCCCACTATGGAGTAAGATTGATGTCAAAAAGACGTATGCGTGTTTAACAATTTGTATGAACATGACTCAAAACTGTGTTGAGTTTCTGAACTGAAAACTTACGAATGCAAGGTATTTTGAACACAGCTCTCGTCTGCACGACTATGACCACACGAGACACGACTTCACGTCTTTGCATGAATCTCTCCTTTGAATTCGAGGATCTGATCCTTTGCATTCGTAAATCAACAGCTGATAGTTTGCAATGTGACTGTCCATTTTATTCATAAATCATTTAATGAAATTGGACTGACAGGCTTATGACCGTAGCTTAATAATCGCTAGTAAAAGTCCTAGAAAATGTTATATCACTTGTAAACTATCTGCAGAACAGGTCTGTGTAATTTTTTTCCTGACACATACCTCCCTCGTATCTTATCAACATGCATGCACAAAACCTGCGTTCATATATTTTTTAAAACTTTTTTTTTAACCTGTTTTTATAACCTCACTCTATACAATATCTGCTACTGCATCAGTGGAGTCAGACAACAGCACGCATACTAATATATTTGTCATTAATGAAAATGCTGTTTAATCATAGTCATGACAGCAATCCTAGTGGTATTCACTCATTCAGTGCCATTGATAGCTATAGGCGTCAAATATAATATTTTAACAGCTATACATACGTTTGAATAGGCCTGACAGTGAATGAGTTATTGCGTACATTAAAACTGCATATTATGACATGCAATTTCTACTATTGGTATCAATATTAGGGTCCTACGTTTCTCCATCATGAGCCGTCTATTGCTCTCCCTTTAACCCAACCTGTTGAAACAAACAATCATGCCACACTAGGTTTTGTCCAAGGTTTTGTGAATTAAAGGATAATTTGTTTATGTGGTGATTTGTAAGATAGCAATAATTTAAGCCACAGAAGGGCTCTCAACCTATTCAAATATACGGAGGACTTCAATATGAAGAAGTAATCGTTTTGCAGCGTCTCTTCTGATGGGAAGTGTTGTAGTAGATATAGTTTCAGGTAAGAAACCCAACATCACCCTCTTAAGCTTTGTATCCAATAAAAAGACACTGGTGGCCATCTTAGTCCGTTTCCTGTGGTATGAAGTATGAAGGTGACCTGTCAGTCAAGATTAATAATGCATGCCTATGATCCATGAGAGAAAAATGTCAACACCAATATGTAAAATCGGCCAAAAATGAAATCCTGTGTTTAAGGTTATATTTGGCCACATGTGGACTGCATTGAAAATTAATCATCTTAATTAAATGCACCTCAAACTAATTGTTTAAGCATGACCTCTCAGAGTCGGCTAATCTGTTTTGTGTTATGATTTGTCTAACATTATGTGCCTTTTACGGATTTATTTCCCAGGTTCATCCAAGTTCATGTTACAGCATATTATCGTCAAATAATTCTGACTGGCTCATAATATGAAGACTTGGCTCATAATGAAGCTGCTGTGTCTGTCGACTATATACTGCAGTAATTGAGCACTAAAAAGGAACATGTTGCATTGATTGCAAAGCAAGGAGATAGAAAAACAGAGGCGAGTCAGTGTTCTTGTTTTCTCACAGGACCACTGTTGGGTTAGCTCTTTGTATAATTAGTATGTAGTATGTAATTAGGACACAGAATGTGCCCCAATTACAGTGTATGTTCTATTAATTTCCAATTAAGCCACCCAAACAGCATAAAATTATCCATGAAAGAAGGAAAACATCATTGGAGGGCATAAACAATGGCATCTGGATGACTGAAGCTGTACTTTCGGGTTTCCAAAAGAATGATTGTTGGCACACCATTTTAGACCTCAAAAAGAAATATACAGTGGGACCACTACTTACAAACGTCTCTGCTCACAAAAAAAAAAAAAGGTTAGGAAGGTTCGGAAATGTTACGAAGATATTGAAAGAAAATTCAGGATACGAAAGGCGAACATTTCTGGTGTATAACAACGAGACACGAGACACCAGCACTCACTCGAACAAGACTGGAATGTAATATGACATTAAAATTTGCAATGTCTATTTTGTTACAAAATATAAAATAAAAAGGCACAGACAAAGCAACCTAAAAAGGTCTCTGCACTCAACACCAACACACCAACACCATCTCAAGGTGAAAAAAAAATCAACACGACAGTTACTTTAAATTCCATGATTATTATTAGTATTTTTTGATGCATTTTTATAATTTACTGTATTAATATTATTCATGTAAAGCAGTGGTTCTCAATTATATTTTGCCAAGCCACCCTTAAGAAAGACAAAACATTTTGCGCCCCCCTCCCACTTGATATGCTGACTATGAATAAGATTATTATCTATACAAATTGTATAAGCATACCGAAACCTGTATCCTTTTATAACATTAACAAAACAAAGAAACAATATAAATCAACTTACAACAACTGTTATTTATGGGTGCTAAATTTGATCCGTGATATATATATTTTTTTTTTACAGTTGTGAACATTGCCAGGAGTGGTCAACACAAAAGAACCAGAATGACATCAAAAGCACGACACTTCTTTTTGGTCTCAATCAGACGTAAGTGTTCCTGACTCAACCATAAGCAAGACTGATTCTTATTCTCGGATTGAAAAGTTGTTGTCGCCGTTCTTTGCTATTCTTCCAATGAATGAATATTATACTTCAGATATGACTGCTTTAATGGCAACACCCACAACTCGTGGTTGTAGTTTGTAGATGTGCACTTTATGCGTCATACAGAGCCCCTGTTTACACTGGTTACAGTACAGTATTTCCGGTTAAGTTATTCAACTACACAAGACGGGCAAAAGTAAAAACAGCAGTCAGTATGATGCAGCGCATTGCAGTCAGTATGATGAAGGGCATTGCAGTCAATTGCAAGCATACCATGATGAAAATACCCTTTAATTCAGGACTCTCAAAAATTGGTATTTTGCCCAATTTTTGAAACACGTAACAAACAAATATAGGATAGTGAGAAAAGATACTACAAACATGCATGTGTAAATGTATGTCTTGAAAGTTTGTCTCCATTGTATTTGATAGCCTCGTCTACCATTTTAGGTTATTGCCCAATTGTCCGCAACGTGACCATGAGCTGTCTATGGTGCTGAAACAAGCAAGTTCGCGCTGTTTGCGGCTGTGCACGAGGCCTCCAATTCATGTCCGTTGTGAGCCTAGAATCTACTGGCTTGGAGAAAATGTGTCAGCTCGTGCATGCTGAATTCCTCTGTCGGCGGTCCTCCACGTGAGCGGAAGACCCGGGCAGGCGTGTTATGTGATGCAGTGCTCCCACCCATCCAGTCTCTAGTTTATATTTCCAGGGCTTTGTTAGAGCTTTTGTAACGGTAACTTTCTTCGGACTGCACCTCCACCAGTTACTGAACTCCCAAATTTTCTTTTGCTCGAACCGGGCTGCAATTTACATTAAGGAGCCTAAATTAGAAACAAGCGGGGCAAAGAATGGTGGCGGATTGGGGCCAAACAGCCAATCATACTACATGAGAGCCATGCTGTGGTCTTGAGTTGCCACGGTGAGTTTACAGCATAAAAGGTAAGATGCTGAGCAGATAAGGGGTGTGTTTATCCCTTTTCCTATATTAGCGCCTATAATTAATGATACAAACACAGCCCTCCTGATGTCCGTTGAGGATGTGACCCACATTATATTTATGTCACTGCACTGGAGATGTCATTCATTTTACACCACACAGAAGACCATTCCAGTCCAGTGCGAGGCGGCAGTCAATTCAGCAGTTAATTCTACGGCATACGTAGAAAACCAAAAGTTTGCATTCATAAAGTTTATTGTCTTAGTTCTCAACTTTTCTGCCCCTTCTGTGAAATATTTTTTGAGCCAAGTAGCTTCTTTGTATTGCCTTTTTGGGATGTCAGAGTGCAGTGCCAACTGTGTCTGATTTATTAAATGTTGGGAATATATTTGTAGTGGTATGACTGTGCGTATTTTATTCAGCAATTCCATGAGATAGATTGTGTGATATCATTTGTTTCATTTCCAGGAAAATCGTACAGCTAACAAATTCGTATATCTGTATAAAACTCAACAATATTAAGGAATGCAAGGTTTTGCAAAGGAGCCACTACATCCCCATCTTAAAAGAAAATGTAAAATTCCTGCCACAGCATTAATTAATCATTAAATTAAATTGACTGTTACCAGCAGAAAAGTTGTAATCGTCTCAGATAGCCCCTCAAGAGCCTTTATGTACCCCCAATAGGCTTAAATCTATGAAAAATAGAAGCTTTTGTACTTGTAATTTGAGAGTGTGCCAAAGGAGACCAAGGCAAGCATGGGGAGAAAAGACAAATCCACATGGGTGTGCTGGGAGGGAAGATTTGAAGCCCAAACCCTCAAGTACTGTGACGCAGATGTGCTAAGCGCTCCACCTTGCTCGCAATCTGAAAAGGAGTTTCTAATCAGCAAATGGTAGCTTGTTGTAATAGCAGTTGCGGAGGGACCACATCAGAATGACGATGAGACTCAAAATCAGCATTACCTCCATCAGAGTAGGTTTCAGTTCCGTATCCATCCTGGAGGCCGTTGCTCCACGTTCCCTCGTAGCGTGCACCACTGGCTGTGCTCTCCAGCTGTCCGTAACGACCTTTAAACCCTTGCGTCCATTCCCCCCTGTAATCCCAACGGCCCTTGCTCTCCACTCCAATGCCATGCCGCTTGCCTTGCGCCCAGGTGCCCTGATAGCTGTTCCCACTGGGCCACGTGTACACACCCAAGACCTCAAAGCCGTGACTCCATGCCCCCGCGTACTCGCCCTGACCCTGTGGTCCAGTGCAGACCCCTCTGCCGTGGGCTTTTCCCTGCTCCCACCCCCCACAGTACGACCCCCCATCATCAAAGTCAAACCTGCCTCCAGTGGACATGCATGAAACAGGTTTAGGCAAATCCTTAGAATGTCAAGAAAAAGAAAGGCAAAAACCCAGTTGATTCAGAAGTAGCTAGCAGGGAGGAGGCCTGACTGGCATTAGGTAGCAGGGAGGCACAGGCCTCTGATTTCCTTGCTTCCAAACGCAAAATCCAGTTTCTTGTTAGGACTGACAAGAAGGCCTTATGAGCACCGTCATTAATGTAGAAGAAACGTAAGCTTCAGTGGTGGGGATGGAGCAATGAAAACAGTTGTTGTGCGTTTTCTTTCCCATGAGACGGTAGGCTAACGCCGCTCCTCCTATTTCTCCAATGTATCGTCTACCCTCCGCGCCGTCACGCCGCTTGTCCGCCCGTCGTCTCAGTCCTGCGGCGAGCCGCTCCAGACAAGCGAGGGTTAGGCTTTTCCACCGGTACCACAGGCCTAGAGAGTAACGGCCGCAGCACTAGCAATCGAGCTCGGCTCAGTTAGCCATTAGAGCATCCCAACATCCCTCCTGCACAGGCAGGCATGGAGACGTGAAGCTGATATCCAACCGCACAAGTACGTCATTCGGGAAAAAATAGAAAAGCACAAAGTTGAAACGATATTTCTCAACCGTGGCCTGGATAACGAACAGTAAGGCTTCAATTTGAGTCGTTGACAACACAGACTCGGAGGCCAAAGCGAAGTGGAGTGCGATTATCTCCCGTTTCCTTCCTCGCTCCACACTGCACAAGGGGCTCCCTCCTCAGGGTGTCAAGAGATGTCGGAAAAAAAAATATTCCACTCTATTGTCCTCTCCATCCCAGCGTCCCCCTAAATCAGAAATGTGGTTAAATCACTCATTTGCACCAAGTCACATGCCCTCCTCTTGATTTTTGGTCTCTCGCTAGATTTCGCCTGTTATCTCATGTCTCTTGCATCTACTCATTACAGGACTGTTCCACCCCAGCCAATACCCCTCCCCCACACACACGCATACACGCTCCTTCTCTCTGCTCTTAAAGCGATAGAGACAGAAGGATGGCGCAAATAGCAGCGTGTATGGGGCTCTATGCGCGCTCCCTTTGGGGATACAGCCTGCTTTTCTTGACTATCCAGCCTCATTTCACTCTTCCCTCTGCTCGCCTCAGACTCAAACCGGGGGGTCAGCAAACCGCTTTCCTTATAACCATTGGTTAGTAATACCCCACTAACTCTCTTCAGCTGAATACCACAACCCTATTGGAACCAGGGGAGGACAGCTCTCCCTTCAGTAGCCTTTAATGAGCCACACAAAGATCTGGAGTGACCTTTAAGATAATTGAAGAAAAGAACTTCAAAAAATCTTAAAAACTGCAAACAAAATATGACAGCATCATCATTCCAGCTACCATGGCTTTGTACTCACATCTAAAGCTAGAGTCAGTAAATATCAGTGGTGGACCGTCAGGGCCAGCAAGGCCTTCTCTGCTGGCCTAACATAACCTGACATCATTATCATAATTATTACAAAAGTCAATTTTATTAATATATATATATATATATATATATATATATATATATATATATATATATATATATATATATATATATATATATATATATCAGGGGCGCTCTGTGCATTTCACACTTAGGCCTTTAGTGATTGACCCCTCATGCACACACACACGCAGTACTGGGCTACACATGCTATGTTCCAGAACATGTGAACATCAATAAACCCACATCAGCAATTAAAACTTATCATTATACGTGATACTGCCAAAACTTAAAATCATAATACTTTTAAATTATTTGTCCACAAAGTGTCATGAAGTCCACCAAGTGTCATATTAGCGCGGCATGTTGGTGACGGGTGTGGGAAGCTGGATACAAAATGCAGAGAGGCAGGATATGCGATGAGCTCAACAAAAATATTTATTACTCACAGAAGCGGGGTGAAACATGAAAAAACGCTGGATCAAAAGAAACAACAGAAACAAAAAACAAAACCAAACTCACAGAGGGAACAACGACAGCGAGAGAGGGAATTTGCGGAACTGGCACATGTGCTGCAGACGGCAAAAACCACAATGTTAAACATAGACATTAGACAACTAAATTACTGAACTGGTACTTTTTACGCAAACACCAAACAGGTGGGTAGAACGAGAGGCACCATGGAGGACACTAGAGCTGGAACACGCTCATGACAGTTGACACAAATTACACTAACGACAGACGCCAAGGAAAAACAACACGAACCCAAAAGCGAAATAAGTCAAACTCCACAAAATAAAGCCACAAGAGGACCCCAGACTGAACGTGACACCCAAAGCAGGCAAGCTTTAACAACATCGTATGCTAAATTACAAATCGCACTTTAATATAAAAACATCATTTTATTTATTTACCACGACTTGAATGTGAACAAAATTAATTTATGAAAACATATTAAAAATGAAAAAAAAAATAAATCAAATGCTCAATACTGCTTGTTTCAGTAGAAAATCCATTCTTCTTTTTTTCCAATGCTGAAAGTCGCGTCATTCCAAATCCCGTTTTGTTCTTCTTCAGCCATTGTGGGTTAAGTAGATTTGAATTTTCTGCTGCGGTCTGGCTTCGATGTACGCTAGGCCTCATGGTTGCTCATGGTTGAGCAACATGTTTTGTTTTGTTTTTTTTAAATAACATTATTTAACTACCTCCACCGTTAAACATGTTGGATCAGTATAGCACTGCCTTTCTGCAGTGAGCATCCAGTCACGTCACATTCAACGTGAGGCCTCTAGATGGCAATCTTGTGATTCGACTGGCTATTGCAGCAATGTATTAAAAATATGGGCCCAGTTACATGTGTCTTTGCACACGGCAAAGAAGGCCCGCAACGGTTGAAGCGAATATCCTGACGCTTTGGGCAAAGGCAGATTTTATACAGCCTGGCGACACAAGTTAGCTGAATTCTAATTGGCTAAAAACTCAAATATAAAACTACAGCACTTGAAGGATTGTAACCAAATGGATATAATATGACAGCAAAAGAACGGAATATGGAGAATAATCTTATAAATGAAACATAAATATTTAGTAAAAATAAATTTGAAATGAAAATGACTTTTATCGTGGTTATTGTAATTATTTTAGTTTATTATAGTTATGATAATGTCAGGTTATATTTGGCCAGCAGAGAAGGCCTTGCTGGTATATACAGTGGGCCCCCGGTTAACAACATTAATCCGTTCCGCGGTTGGGATTGTAATGCGAATTCGCCATATGGCAGACAATCAAAACCTATGTAAATTAGCTAATGCGTGTAAAACCTCAGGTAAAAACATCAAAATTAGAATATATATTAAAAATTAGATCAAAATTGTATAGTGAGTGCTACTTATATACAGTATAATAGACATCCATAAAATTAAATCACATCATAAAGAAAAAAAAACATATAAAGGATTTATTTACCTTTGAGCAATTTATGGCCATATTCCCTAGTGAGGGTAACCTAGCCTAGATTTGCCTTCTTCATATATTTGATTATCCCCAGCTTCATTTCCATATAAATCATCTTCTTACTTTCCCCTTTAACATCTTAAAGGAAAAACATGTTTTTTTTTTAAATCCAATGTATCATTAAAATAGTGGGTTCATGGAACTGTGTTATTCTAATAAAGATTGAGACGATGTAATGTCAGTATGAAGCAGATATAGTCTTGGCCCAGGAGAAATCAAGACAAGTCATCATCTCCAAAAGGAAGAGATGGCATCCCCCGACACAACATTCCACCAGGAACAAAAAGCCAGTTGTGGCCATCAAGAGAAGATATCAGTCAGAGTTTATGGTGCTCAGACTTCCTCCCTCTTCCTTAGACTTTTGGAGACACCACACACACACACACACACCTGCATTCCACAGTGAGACTACATGCCCCAAAAGGGTATAAGAACTGAATGTGGAAGGTGAAACCTTGCCATTTTCTGCTCCGACCTGCGGCAGGACTGGCCCGAGACCTCGTGTACTTTCCCACTCTGTCTGGATTAAATCAGTTGTTTCACTATGTTGTGGTATGGGCGATCTTTCAACAAAAAACGAACACGCTAGGAACTAGTTTAAGGCGAGAGGTTTTTCGAAGTTCCTTTACATTAAAAAAACAACAATTTATATCACATTTCAGTACAGTTTACGTTTTCAAAAAGACTAGGAAGAAGTTCAAGAACTTGTCGAGTCCTACCAGTTATTTTGCTCATTTATTTATGATTTTCAAATACAAGGTTAATTGTATACAGTAAAATAAGGTAACCTCAGCCATAATTCTAACAAAGCAAACAATGTCTGCTCTGTTTAAACTATGCACGGGAACCAGACAAGGATGTGTTCTTTGCCCACTACTGTTTTCACTGCGCTTTGGAGACTTTGGGGGGAACAATCCGCACACGTTCAGATATTCATGGTAACAACACAGTCTAAACTAGATATATTACATCACTCTATGCCGATGACATTTTGTTATACGTAACACAGCCCCTGCCATCTATTCCCGCAATTTTGTCGATCATTGATACATTTGGAACCTTTGCAGGTTATAGAATTAATTGGTGTAAGAGTGAATTATTTCCCATCATTTTAATTGCATGCGGCTTGCATCTGTCCCGTTCAAAGTGGTTTTGGATAAGATAACATACTAAGGCATTGTGGTGACAAGGAAATATAGCTCCCTTGCGAATGCAAACTTTCTCCCTCTCATAGAGACTGAGAAGCAATATTGAAGCAATTCTGCCACTATCATTGGTGGGGTGGGTGAACACCATAGGCCTGGTTTTTCTCCCGCAATACATAGTTCATTACATACTTCATTTTTTCCAAATCCGTTCTAAAAAAAAAAACATGGATGCCATTGTCCCATCGTGCGTTTGGAACTACAAGTCACACAGAAAGAAAAAAGAAAATCTTTGCAAATCTGTTGGGGGCCTCATACATTACTATTGGGCTGCAAATCTATGTACTTTAGCACTGCTGCCTTCAGGCCTACAAATGGAGAGGGAGCAATGTCACCCCTATTTTGTGGGGGCGGTGATACTATCTCCCACCTGTCTGACAGCTGCACACTATAACAACAGCCCGGTGATCCAGAGCACAATACGGATATGGAAACAAATAGGAAAATACTTCCAAGCGCAGAACCTTGTCGTTGTGTACGCCTACCTCATGCAACCTGTCCTTCTTTCCCTCTTGTGCCCATGGCGCTTTCAATTTATGGAGAGAATTGGGAATCAGTAAATGGAAACACTTGTACTTCCAGGGTACATTTATGTCGTTTCAACAATTGCAAGAGAAATTGGGACTGCAGAGCAAACACTTTTTCAGGTATCTTCAGTTCCGAAACTATGTCCGTTTTCCCCTAGCATAATTTAAGAAGGTTAAATCGGATGTTTTGGATGGTGGGTTATGTGAATACCTGGGCGTCAAACACAAAATTTCTCTCTTTTTTTTTAATATATAGATTACTGCAGGGGATCTCCCAACCCTTGACCGAAAAAAATCAAAGATGAGTGGGAAAGAGAATTTGGAATCCCCATACCTAAGGAAATCTGGGAGAAGGCTTCGCATGACGTGAGCAGACTTTCTGTTGAATGCTCGTCATTGTCTGATCCAATACAGTCATACGTAGGCTGCATTACTCAAGGGAAAAGACTCACAAATTTCTTTCTGACTGCTCTCCCCTATGTGAAAAATGCATGATGTAAAATGGAAATTTACTGCATAGTTTTGCGCTCTGTCCAAAATTTATATATTTTTGGACTGACATTTTTTCATTTTTATCCGGTGTCCTGGACGTCCAGATTGCTCCAAATCCAATACTGGTCATTTTTGGGACTTCAAATGAGGCAAAGAGGCTAAGGCCTGCTCAAAAATGCTTATTATCGTATGCACTGCTCATTGCAAAGAAATTTATATTGCAGTGATGAAAGGGTAAGGATGTTCCAGCATTACAAAAGTGGCGCGCAAAGCTCCCAAACACGCTTCACCTTGAGAAAATTAGATATGCAATAAAGGGTAATCTGGATGAGTTTGGACACATTAGGCAGCCGTTGCTCTCATATCTTGGGGATGTTTAATATGGTATGGTCGGTCAGAATGTGGGATCAGGGATAGGGATGGGGGCCGAAGGTTAACGGAGTTTTATGTGAGTATTCATCGTTGTAGTTGATTGTATGCCATTTTTTAATTTATTTACACCCCCCGTGAAAAACAAATCTATCCATATCCTGTAGGGCTTTTTTGTGTGTATATGTGTGTTTGGTGTTTGTTGTATTAAAAAAAAATATGTAGAGAAAAAGTATTTAACCTCTATTTGAAAATAGTAAATGATTCACATTTTTTCAGATTACATATTATTTCATAGTTTAACACCTTTGACAGAGACACACATTTGCTTTTTGTTGGTTCTTCTCTTAGATATGTAAAAATCACTTGTGCCACTCAAACTGTAACAATAATCCGCTTATTTCAGATAACATCTGAATACTGTAGCTTTGTTGTTATATGCTTTATACATTATTTGTGCTGTTTTGAATTCAAATAAGTCAAAAAATGTTTAATTTAATGAAAAATTAATTAGTTGGTTCTGTATGTAGTTGATAATCTACAACTTTTTTTATATATATATATATATATATATATATATATATATATATATATATATATATATATATATATATACATAAACACACACATCCAGAATTCCAGCAGAGCACTGCTTACTCAAAACGTTTGACCCAAGTCATGCAGCTCAAAGAAAATGCTACTTGATCTTAAGGAAATATATGTCAATTTTCGACCTCAAAGAAAATTAAATTCTCGAATACATTCTCTCTCATTTTTGTGGTGAATAACAAAAATAATTTTGCAGCTGTTGACTGACCTGAAACAGAATACATTTAGTCTGATTTGACTTTAAACAGTGAGAGAAAAATCTAAATGTGTGTTTTTGATCAATGTATGTAAAATTCTGGCTTCAACTGTAGATACAGTGATCCCTCACTTATCGCGGGGGTTACGTTCCAAAAAAGCGCACAAAGCGAAATCCGTGAAGTAGTCAGCTTTATTTTTTTATTATTTTACAATGCAATATACATTTTTTCAGAGCACAATGCACTGTAAAAAATATCCACACTGTAAAAAATCCGTCAAGCAGCGAAGCCGTGAAAGAAGAACCGCGATACAGCGAGGGATCACTGTATACCCATATTTTTAGAGTATATACCTATATACAGGGGTGCACATAATTTTTATGTGGGTTACTCAGATGCATGCTGACTCAAATGTGTTTTCTCAGTCAGAAAAATCTCCTAGACCAAAATTTATGAGGAATTTTGAAGTGTGTTGCTGTGCACAGGTTAATTTTACGTAGAAAATGTTGATCAAAAAATGATCAAAGTTGGTCATTCATAATTAAGTGGAAATGTATTATTTGGCCAGTGTTTATTTTTGACCAAGCAAAATATTTTTTTTCATCCAAATTCATGACATCCAATTTAAATTTCTATAGTTTTTCCAGAATTCCAAAAATACTGAAAAGCTGCATCAGGAACTAGGTCACAACGGGTAGGAGGTAAGAGTAATTGATCAGTGATGCTGATTTATGTGGAAATTTTATTTGTTATGGAAAGTTTGTCCATGGTGAGATAATACAAGTGAGTTTCTTTTGTAAAACACAAGTTAGATGTGAAAATACCAGTAACTTAAAGGATGCAGTCCAACAGGAAAAAAATGAAGCTGGCTTGACTGATCATAGAGGGATGGTGGCATTAATTTAAGAGGTCTTAGGTGAGGATGTCATGGGCTTGCTGCTCCACAAGCATTGCCATATTTTTAACGTCCCCGCACCAGAAGTCCAAACGCTCCTTCATACCTTTAATCTGAATTGGAGAATGAACAAACGTGAAATTAGTAGATGAAGTCAACCAACAAATCTAAAATTCATGGGTGTGAACAGCAACAACAGTTAAAAAAAAAAAAAATGGAGCAACGCGAGTGTCACCTGCTGCAAATCCAACACTCTCGGCTGCACCCAGGTCATCTGTACTTTCTTGTCCACCTCATCAATGTTGCCTTTGATGAGGCCAACAGACAGAGCTTTCATCACCAGGAGTTCCACCTGTAGAGAAATTAAACACAATATGCTGGAGAATCTGCAATCTCACAGACAACAAACCCCTGTAAAGGGGTAGTCAAGTCATTCAGATTTTGGACGGATTTTACCGCTCAGTTAATATTCCACAACGGCAATATAAACACGTTAGGGCTAGTGAGGATGCATAGAGCATGGACCAATCGATATAGCAATCAGCGATGCAATGCTGAGACCCGCAAACCGGACCCCCTCAATGCTTCTGATGCGCCTAGAAATTCTGTGCATGAAGATAATGAACAAAATTGGTGCCAAAGGGCAGCCTTGGCAGAGTTCAACCCTCACAGGAAATGATTCCGACTTGCGGACAGCAATGACATTTTGACATCAGTGGTACAGGGACTGAAAAGCCCGTATCAGGTGGCTTGGTACCCCGCACTCCCGGAGCACCCCCCGCAAAATTCCCAGAGGCCCAACGCCTTCTCTATGTCCACGTAACCCATGTAGATTGATTTGGGCTAACTCCCATGCGACCAGGAGGATCCTGCCAAAGGCATATGTAGACCTGGTCCACTGTTCCACAGCTGGAACCGCACTGCTCCACTAAATCGGAGGTACGACTTCCCAGCAGAACCCCCTCTCCAGCACCCCTGAACAATCTTTACCAGAGAGGCTGAGGAGTGCGATCCCTCAACAGTTGGAACACATTCTCCGTCTTGAAGGATATCGTAATTTGCCATTATACTACAAACCTCATTCACTGGAATTTTGGCACTCTGAGCAATTTCTGTGAAGGTCAGCTGCCGGTGGTTTGCTGGGCGTGTGAAAGTCATCTGCAAATACACGAGAGATCATGAGGCACTCAGTTTGTGTCGGGGGGTGGGGGGCAATGACACCAAGGAAAAGACATTGTTTTTGCCATGGAAAGAACTCTGCAAAAAGGAAACGGCTGAAAGTTTTTTTTCCCCTTTTGTTAAGGTTAAAAAACATTCAATTTTAGGCATACTGATACATGTTTTTATAGATAATCCTATTTATAATCTGTGCGGTGCATTAGGTCGGGCGCAAAAGGTTGTCTCTTTGCTGAGACAGTGTTCTATAAACATCATTCGCTTATAGCTGGAATTCTTTCACATATGTACAAATCATTAATAAATACAATTATCATAATTGTGTACTTAAAGCCTTAATAAAGGTAAAATATGGTGGCCTTAAAATCTTTTTGTCTGGAAATGTTTAGTGCATTTTAACATGAAACTAAAACCTATATACAATACAGAATTGCATTAATACTATGAAGCTCTCTATAAATACAAATGCTATGTTATAGAGTAGTGGTTCTCAAAGTGGGGTCCGGGGACCCCAGGGAGTCCGTGGCCTGACTGCAGGGGGTCAAATAGACCCATTTGTCAAATACAGTGATGGGTCCAGCAGCACCGATGCGCGCGCCGAGCTCAGAGAACAATCCCCGCATCGGTGCGCATACTGCTTCAAAATAATCACATGATCAACACATGAACTGCGTCAACACAGCAAAGATGCCCCAAACTATGTTTACAGGGATTGATTCACACATTGCCGATATTTCTACCATAATTAGATATTTTTCGACCCAATTGAACATTCTTTCCAAATGGGAGACAGTCTTCTTCGTAGTCATTAGGAATTTGAATTTAGGCCGTAGTAAGATGCTGCTTGGTGCAGTGCTGTGCTTTAAGTACTGCACAAACACGTGAAGAGTAAGTGGTTCAATCCCTGGTTGGGTTCGCACTTTCTTCACTCCTCTGATCAATGTTTTACTATTTTGATACTTCCAATTTCATATTATTCTACATATTCACGAGAGGACTGCGTGTATTTTGTATCTTATTCCAAACATTTATCCTTTTCCCACAAATTCTCATTTTCTATTCCAAAAATCGCCTTGATTTACATTGGGTAAATTGACATTTAACAAGAAACATTTACCTAAAAAGTTTATTAAATTTGAGACTAGCTCATTCATTGTATTTAATAATTTACAATAATCTGTCATAATTCCTAATTTGTGAAGACTAGTGACGCCCCTGGTATAGACTAGGTCAGTGGGCTGCCTGCAGGTATTTTTTTAACGTCCAGCAGGTGTCAGTATTTGATGACACAATATCAACAGTGAGTCAGCGTGCCAACACGCTCCATAATGCTTCATCAACCCATCACTAGACTCAAATAGCCCCATGTCATCGTCAAAGAGCTTGATTATTTGTCACTAAATATTTGGCAGAAAAATCCACTCATTTTATTATAAGGAAGTGTGTCAATTTGCAATTTTTATTTTATAAACTTCAGTTTGGCTGAAAAGTAACACATATACTTGTCAAATTGAATATGTTGGTGAACAAAAAGGGCATATGTTTGGCTTAAATGATTTTTTGTTTGGTTTTGTTTCCACAAACATTTGCAATTTGCTATAGAGAACTAAGATAAACTTGTATTGGTTTTAATTTTGTTTTTATTGACCTTTATTTAAAACAAATGTTTTCCTTCACTATAAATTATTGCGGCAAGTACGTGTTTGTTCTGTTCTACCCACCAGAATCTGAAATTACATGTCTCACCTCCATCACACAGAGAAGTTGGATCTTCTGCATCAGTTTCGATTCATGTGCTGCTAGGTCAGGCTGGGGAGAAAAACAAAAACGAGAAGAAAAAAAAAAGAGATGGAAGAGAACGTTCACATTGGCACATCTAAACGCGGAACATCAAAGTACATTCAACAATTTATTAAAAAATGCAAAAGACAAAACAAGCACTTCTGCTACATAGAGGGGGACAATTTTGAAAAAGTATGAGATTTTTTTTTCTTCTGCAATTTAACATTTTTTTTTATCAAGGTCCTCTTCCAATGCATTTTTCTAACAAAAGTATCAAATGTGTATTACAATAAACTTAGATTTATACATAAACATTTTTATCTTATAAGTTATGCTAAAATAAAAGCAAATGAACCATTAATTAAACCGAAACTGCTTAGTTTTTACTTGAGTCGTTAACTTACTAAACATTTTTACCGGAAGTCTTTGGATCATTCACCATATCACAAAATAAAATCAAACAACTGTGGCGTAAACATAGGCGAGTAAAGTCAGATTACAACAATAAGGCAAACTAATATGAATGTATCACTGAAACTTACTGTATTTATGTTGATAGTAAAACAAGTAAACAGCACTTGTTAAATATTGAATTTATCCATTTATGTAGTGTCCAGATAACAAAGATGTACTTATATAATTAAAAAAAAAAAAAAAAACACTGAACTGACTAAAACGAAGCTGAGTGCCCACTCCCCAAAAATTGCAGCCTTCGTAATTTGAAAATTGATTTCTACTACACTACAAAGCCAGCTTGAATTTGATTTCAGTTTGGCCCTAATATGCAATTTAATGCAATACAGTATGACACATGATCAACATTATTATAGATTTGAGAAATGCAATCATTATGAAAAGCACATTGTTGAATATGGATTTCATTGTTCGTGTGGATAAATGACATAGGTGCAACTAACCTGTTGGCCCCATGCAGATTTGAAGCCTTGGAATTTTTCAACATTGCCTCCATTGAACGCATACAGTGTGTCAATGAGCCACTGCTTATCTGTGTTCCGCAGCGACTCCAGCACAGGATGCATCAACTAGAGCCATATGCAGCATACAGTCATTACCACTATCAACTAATATAGTTCAAACAACACATGATTAATTTTTAGTTTCGAGCATGACCAACCAGTTCCCCGAAGTTGTACACGCCTTCTCCTAAAAGACCAGCTAGTCCCAATGTGAAGGCTCTTTCTTGCTTCTCCGTCTCTGTGAAGTCAACACATAAACGTCATTTCATCATCCAGATTGCAGTTTTCATTCCCTCTGTGCAGTAGCTAACCTGGAAGGTCTTTAATGTCCACACAGCCAAGGTACCTCAGAGCATCCTTGTAATAGGAGGCGTGGTTCCCAATGATGCGATAGTATTTGCTTGAGAGGTCATAAAACCTGCCATGCACTGACGTAACACCTGGCAAATTGTTCAACATTTCTTCCACCTCCTCAATTAGTTTCTAGATGAAAAAAAAACAAAAACGTGGCAATGAAATGCACATAACAGATTATGGTGATATGTAGTAGATGCAGAATTGAATGTCCATCCAAAACACAATCTTACTAGTGAATGAATTCACATTAGCATACCTAAAGACTAGGAAAGAAACACTTGATTGCGATGAACCAGTAAAATGCCATACATTTGACACCAAGGACTGAGCTCCTGTATTTGTGTACATGAGCCATGTTTCCACTGAAGCTATCTACTCTTTTCTGTTTTACTCTGTGTCTCCATCGCCACTACCTGGGAGCCCCCCCCCTCGCCTCTCCAGTGGCTGTATTGGAATATTGCATCAACTAGAAGCTAATATTCACTTCAAATCCCTCAAAGGAAGGTTGTGAAAGCCATTCTCTTTCCTCTCCTTATCATAAGTCATTGATGGTGGCTGTTTTCCCTGGATGGTCTGTGCTGCCGCACATTCAAATTTGTCTTGATGTGCTCCAAATGTATTGCTGAACTGGCACACTCTTTTTGGAAGTGTAAAAAAAAAAAAAAAAAAAAAAAAAAGCAAGTAGAGCCAAGTAGATTTGTCAGCGAAAAGTGGACTTTTGTTGTTTTAGAGTACAAAAGAATAACTGCACTTGAATATTTTAAGAGCTAATCCCACCTTTGTTGCTGGTAGATCATTGATTTCAAGTTTGAGACTACCGATGGATGTCTTGCAGAGAATGACGGCTTCTTCACTGCTTTTCACCTGAACCAGATGACATATAACCAGTTGGTCCAAATTGTGTCGTCTAACTATCGAGTAATATTCAGTTGTGTTTGAATCAATGAACCTACTTTTTCCTTGGTCTTCTCAAGAAAAGTAATGGCATCTTTGGGATCTGCAAACAAACATTTTATTAACCATACAACACAAATCTAACGATTTTACAGAAAATACTATTTTGCACATCAGTCTGGCCTTACCTTTCATCTGTCTGGCGACATAGAGAATGATCTCCACAAGGGACAAAGGATTGATTCTGCAAAGGAATAAGAGCTATAAACTCAAAGATCAAGATATACTGGAGTAACATTACAACAATAAAGGCCTGAAGGTCAGTCACTTATTTTTCTTGATCACCTGTGTTCGAAGTCACTGATGAAGTTATCATACAGCTGCAAAAAAAAATTGGGAATGTTATCATTTGAAGACTACTGTAGTAGAATGTATGTGTATGTAGGTGTAAGTAAAAAGTTTCTCATTAGCTAATGCATGGGAATGGTTTATATCCCCATCTCTTCATTTACTCTTTAATTATGGGCACCCGCTAACTTACAAGTTACAAGAATGTATATGTGTGTGTGTGTGTGAATGTAAAAAGTTTCTCATTTGCTAATACTTGCGAATAGCGTATATCCCCATCTCTATATTTACTCATTATTTATGGGCACCCACTAACTTAATAGTTACAAGAATGTATGTGTGTGTGTGTGTGTGTGTGTGTGTGTGTGTGTGTGTTCCTCATTAGCTAATACTTGGGAATAGTTTATATCACCATCTCTTTATTTAGGTATTAATTATGGGCACCCACTAACTTATAAATTACAAGAATGTGCGTGTGCGTGTGTGTGAGTGTGTCTGTGTAAAAAAAATTCTCATTAGCTAATACTTGACAATAGTTTATATCCCGGTCTCTTTATTCAGTCCTTAATAGCGGGCACCCACTAACTTACAAGTTTCTGCATTTTCTTAGGTTTCACATTTATTCATGGATGGTGTATTCACAATACGTATTACTTGTGAGGAAATAGCAAAAATGTATATAGACTGTATTTACCTGTATAAGGCCATCTCCTTTTTTGAAACAAGGGTCTTTGACGAAATCTGTCAATCTTAATGTAAGCTGATGCCACAACCTATCACATAAACAAACACGATCAAGTTCAGTACACACACGTGGAGGATTTGTTATTCTATTCTCCACGCAAAACTGGACATATAATTATGCTGCAATATATCATGAGAATGCCAAAACAGCAAATGAGTAGTTTTCACGATTTAGTTTCTTACGATGTTTAAATAATACATTTAGCCGTGAATAATGATTTGTATACTATTATGTTAGTCTACCGAGAACGTTACGTGTCCTTATTTTTCGAAGGGGAAGTAATTATTTCTTGACTATAATATGATCAAAAATAAGTCCGAAATGGCCTAATGCTAGGTCGGCGAATGACTCAGCTAGCCATTCAATTGAATGAGCTTGCTAACATTAGCGTGAGCTAATTGCAGTTGGTAACCTTTTTACCTTTTGTTGTGCAAATCCTCAAGTGTATGCCACTCAGTCGCCATCTCGGGCGTTGAGCTGTTGCTCTGCTGCTGTTTGAGGTATGCGGTAACATCTCTCATGGTAGCGACAAAATAACATTAAACGGAACTCGTGCAGATCTACTCGGATGGTTTGGCTAACATCAACTAGCTTCAGGCTTGTAGTGTTGTTAGGTTGTTGGTGTATACGCAAGGGATTATGGGAAACTTCGTTTAGGTCATCCGATTATTATTAACATTAAAAAAAAACCTTCCACAACCAAATCTATATGTTATTTAATTAATAACATACAGAATTGAATTGTGGAAGTAAATATGTAAGAGTCTAAAAAATATTCTACAGCTACTGTAATTCTTTCTATTAATGACGACATTTTACGTCACGCGGTACACGGAACTCCAGCGAGTATTTCTTGTCGCTGGTCGAGGTGTTTTATTATGGAGACTTCTAGTTAATTTTGTTTTGTTTTATACTTTATATGTGTGCTATGGCTTATTCGATGAGATTCTCGTTTTCTTTGTGTCGAAGTTGGTTGTCAAGAATAAGCGGAACCGTCTTTCCTGCTAGCGGTCAGTGCAAAGACACTGCTGTTGATGGATACATTTAAGTTTGACAGTGCAATGAACTGAAGCGCGAATGTCATGTTTTACAGACCGCGGTCAAATACGTTTGTGCCCGAGACAAGGTGTAACATCATTTACTGGGTAGGTAACACTGTATATTTACAAATTCGAACATTTGCAGTACTTGTATTCTCATACTGTATTCTTGAAGTACAATTTCAGGAGGATGACAGCCTCCACGTCAGATTGTGAATTTTTGCTTTTATTTTTGGTAATATTGGACGAAGTTTAATACTTTTTGCAATTCATAGGGAAATGTTGCTTTGATTTCTGAACCATTAGATTACACGATTGGAATATTGTGATTTCTATAATAATGTTGAAGTGATCATTTAAAAATATAGATATTTGCAGATGTTAATAGAAGTGTAGCGTTGCATTCATATTTATGTAAGTCTATTACGTATGTTGTTGTACTGTATTATTATACTTTCTAATAATCGTGCCAATTCAGGAATTCTTAATCAAGTCACAGCTTCCCCCTCCAGTACTGTACTGATACAGCATAATATTATTCACGAACCAGGCATTGCATGTTATTCTTCTATCAGTGAAAAGCTAAATCTCTGAATTCATTAATTGTTTTACACTATAATTATACAGTTCCTTCAGGTATGGCCCCAATTACCAGCTCATAGTCTATGCTTTGTGACCCCATGCTTATACTGCTTGTATGGATCTTAGTGGCTTCTTTTTTATAGTTTCAAGTAGATTAAACTCACATGGTTTTTATTTCCCCAGCAAGACAAACTCTCTTCAGTGGAATGCAACTAAAGGACTTTTTTCCCGGGGTGGTGGGGCAGCTGCCGAGCAGCAAACCTTGAAAGACATCATTCAGAACATGCTGGCGCAGAAGTACAAAAGAGTGGTGGTGATGGCCGGGGCAGGGATTAGCACCCCCAGTGGAATTCCTGATTTCAGGTAAAATTGTTCACAGACATACACACGTACTGTATTTCTCGAGTACAAGTTGACCTTGCTTATGAGCCGATCCACCCCCTTCTTTACTTCAGTTTGGGTAAATTTTACAAAAACGCAACTCCCGACATGTCCAAGCACACGTCCAAGAGCTGAAGGAGACAAGTCAAGCCGTCTTTTCCATATGCATACTATATCAAATTAGAGGTAAATATAATAATTTTAAGCCTTGTAAATGACATGATATTACTTATTTTGCATATGAATGCATGTTATTCAAAAACAGATATGTGGAAAAAATTGATCTCTTTACAGATAAGCGGTCAAAAGTGGACCTGCCTAGTAAGAGGGTTGAAACGCAGAGAAATATATGCTTGTGTATATACAGTATATGTGTGTGTATCTATCTATCTATCTATCGATCTATCTATCTATCTATCTATCTATCTATCTATCTATCTATCTATCTATCTATCTATCTATCTATATATATATATATATATGTATATATATATATATGTATATATATATATGTATATATATATATATATATATATATATATATATATATATATATATATATATATATATATATATATATATATATATATATATAATCAATCCAAACCTATGTTAATTAGTGAATGCGTGCAAAAACCTTAGGTAAAAACATCACGACTTTATACACATATTAAAAAATTAGTAACATTACTGTACAGTTAAATTAAATAACATAAATATACAAAGGAAAAATACCTTTGGGGCGACATGACTTGAGCTGGGTGGAGGCGGAGGGGAGCAGAGACCAACCCGCAGAATTCATTGATTTATTTTCTTAAACGAGATCATATCACCAGCGATTTCCTTCTCTTTAATCCATAATAGAAGAAGCCTCTCCATTTTGTTGTCGACCGAGGTCCGTTCCGAGACCCTAACCCTAACCCTGTATATGTGTATATGTTTGTGTCTATGTATATATGTGATTAATGGTTGTTTCATCTGTATATATCTTTGACGCATACTCTATATCGCCTGCAGGTCCCCTGGAAGTGGTCTCTATGACAACTTGAAGCAGTATAACCTGCCTTATGCTGAGGCCATTTTCGAAATAAACTTTTTTCATCACAACCCTAAACCATTCTTTACCTTGGCAAAAGAGTTGTACCCAGGGAATTTCCAGCCAAATCTAACTCACTATTTTGTGCATCTGCTTCACAAGAAAGGCCTTCTTCTCAGAATGTACACCCAGAATATTGATGGCCTTGAAAGATGTATGTATTCATTTTTTGCCATCTTTTGCTGTTCCCGACAAACACTTTTTGTAAAGAAGTGATGTTACAACATGTAGCTGCATTCCCCCTCAGTGGCCGGGATCCATCCTGAGATGCTTGTGGAGGCTCACGGTACATTTGCTACGGCCACATGTACTGTTTGCCGGAAGAAATATGAGGGAGAAGACCTACGAGTGAGTTATAAATCTAAATGTTTTGATCTTAGTCAATTTCTTAAATTTCTCTGTAAAACAAATCTTTATAGTCTTGCTTTTCACTAGCCAGACTTGATGAGTGGACTGATTCCCAAATGCCCAACATGTAAGGGCATTGTAAAGCCGGACATCGTTTTTTTTGGAGAAGAGCTTCCACTTAACTTCTTCAAGTACCTCACAGATTTTCCCCTTGCAGATCTTCTAATCATAATGGGCACATCGCTGGAGGTGAGCCCTCTCTTCCAATGTCAAAATGATATTTAGCTTACGGTCAAGTGAAAACAATGTTTTGTCTTTGTTTTTCACACAACTGTGATTCACAACGTGTTTAATTTGCAGTTGCTTTGGCTGGGGGGAATCAGGAAGACTTAAAATAAAAATCTTATACATTCCAGAGCTTGAAATTAGCAGTTCAAACTCTTTCACTTCAAATGGCCAAAAACTGTTCAGCATTGTCTGAAAAAATAAGTGATGCATCTTGAGCATTAATAACTTCATGCAATATAAAACATTGATGTCACTGTTTTTAAAGCAGGAGAGAGAAGAGAGCCTTTGAGGCTTATTTCTGAACAAACCAAACACACCTTATTACCGGTATTTAACAGACTCTCATCTCACCCCTGTCAATTATGAAACGTGTAAATTTTTAGAAACACCTTTTGCAGTGATCCATTTATTTTATTTTTTTTAGGTTAGCAATTAAAATTTAGCACTATCAATCTTGGGTTAAGTCTGAATTCTTCTTTCTTTTGTTCATTCGCTTGCCTCAAGGTGGAGCCCTTTGCCAGTCTGGCCGGAGCTGTGCGAACCTCTGTTCCTCGGCTGCTCATCAACAAGGATTTAGTGGGTCCGTTTGCAATGAGGAACAGTCGACCCCGTGACGTTGTGCTACTGGGTGATGTTGTGAACGGCGTCCAAACTTTGGTCCAGGCCCTTGGTTGGACTCAGGAGCTGAATGCTCTGATGACAGCTGCCGCTGTGAAAGTAAGTTTCTATGGATCTTCACAGAAAATGGGGAGAGTATTCGTTCTGCAAAAAGATAAGAACAATGAATTGGAAACTCAAGAGAAAGAAAACTAATAAAACATTAACCGGCAAATCGACTAACCCTATGTTCTGTATCTTTGTCTGCAGAGTGCAACAAAAACAAAGGAAGAAAAATAAGAAATGTATAGCATCTGGAGTATCAACACCTCCAGAAGATAATGTGAAACGTACATGAATTGATTTCACGTAAATATAGGTTACAATAATAATAGGCCATTTTTATGCTGTCTTGTGCAATAGGATTGTTCAGCTCTGATCCACACAGCAAAGCTTCTCGCAGCACAGAATCAGGACTCCTCGAATGAAGTGTTGAATAACTACACACTGACCATCAGCCAACATTACAGATGATAAAAAAAATGATGTGTTTTATGTGTGTGTGTGTGTGCATCTTTTATGAGTATGTGAAACTTTTTTTTTATATACTGATATACTAAATGATTCCATATGCGTGTACAATGGCTCAACAGCATCCTTGCTTTCATGCAGTGGTTATAAATAGGTGTGTGTGCAGCCACTTCATTTGCGTCACAGCCGTGGTAAGTTGGGAGTAGTGTTGCTACATAATTAGCCAAAAATTTTAACGTGACAATTTATTACTAAGTCAAGCTTGATGATAAGGCCTCAAGGTACTGATCAGCACACCACTTGTGTTTGTGCATGGTACATTTTCATAACTTTCATGACATATATTGTATTACGCCTATTTGCGTCACTGTCGAGGATGCCAATTAGGCCTTGCAGAACTCACGTGTACACATCCTGCGTTTGTGCATGAAGTAAACAAGTCAACAAATGTTACATCAAAGGCATCAAATTTGTCTGCTAGTTGAGGGCATGAGCAGTAAATCTTGTAACACATTTTAGTGTCCTTCAAGCCACGGCACATTTTGGAGCCACTTTTCAGGAAAAAAAAAAATGTTCAGCTCAGACTCAGTTATTGTCATGAGTGAAAATAAGGTAGGGGTATGCAAATGCGCAAAGTGAAGCATCACTGATTTCTGTTCCCCATGTGTTCTTCCGGAACAGTTATGTGCACCCTGTATACATGCATATATGTTTTGTACACACACACACACATTCAATGTTCCCTTGTTTATTGCTGGGTTCGATCCCCAACGATCCCCAATAATATTCATAATAAATGAAATCCACGAGGAATGAGGTTGATGTTTTTTTAATGTGTTGTCCTTCATATATATATATATATATATATATATATATATATATATATATATATAATTTATTTATTTATTTTTTCATTGTTTGTGTCAGTTATCTGTTCTCAGTTATGAGAGCATGAACACATTTTAATACTTTAATACATCTTTTGTCCATTGCCGATTCTATCCTCCGGCCGTAGTCTGGGGACACGGAGAAAGTCCTTCCAGGGCCATAGTTGCCCAAGGGATAAAGGCTCTTGCATCTTACATCTGCTGGATGTACCCTGGACCCGAAAGTCGGTTTTCCAGGTCAAGATGTATTCCTTCAACCAGGTCCACTGGTTCACTCACTTCTTAGCCAAACATCATGAAGTTTGTCGTAAATACAGAGGCACTGTGCTTGGTTGCCCTGTATGCCATGATGGCATACGGGGCCATCAGGTCCCAGTCCCAATGGCAACTTTCAGCGGTGGAAGCCAGAATGTTTTGGAGAGCGGCGTTGAAGCGTTTGACTTGGCCATCGGATTGTGGTCTGAACAGTGTTGTGTGCGTCTCAACGATGCCAAACAAGCTGTACTTACCTTGAAACACTTCAGCTTCAAAACTGTGTCCCTCATTACCGTGTAGTGCATGAGGTATTCCATAGTCGGGCACCCCCCCTGCAATGTGCTCAAAGTCATTGCAGTTCGGTGCATGGAAATAGTATTTCTATTTAAGTTTGAGACGTCCTACGCTCAGGGGAGTAATTAGTCAACTACCTGACTGGAGATGCTCGCTTCTATTTGCATGTCACATAGCTATTGCTTGTTACCAATTGACAATGTTGAGATACAACAAAACAGATTGATTTTTTTTGCTTCTGTAACAGTAGCTAGTTTATGACCGCCACACAATCAACACGTAATTGGCAATTTCAATCATCTTGACCAGTGGATGGAATAATACAATGGAAACAGTTCTAATGTTAATCAGACCAAGTATGCGTAACAGCAGTTTCTGAAGCATTTTTTGAAGAAATTCTTGAATTCTGTGTTGAAGATGGTGTAGATTATGGGATTGAGGGCGCTGTTGACGTAGCCCAGCCAGGTCACCATGCTTGTTAGTCCGGGAGGGATCTCACATCTCAAGCACACAGCTCGAGTGGTATGGACCACAAAGAATGGAGTCCAGCAGAACAGGAAGCAGCCTGCATGAATGTATTAAAACACTATTACTATCACTTATTGACCAAAGCCAGTGAGATCCCATCTATTTGTTCTAGTAAGTACATTAAATAACATTGAATACAGAATGTAGATCATTTGGACTTGGTCGTTTTATAAGTAGCTCACATGCTGAAAAAGAGTGTGCAACCCTGATGCAGTTTCATTTTTGCTCTGACACCATACAGCCACCGGACACTGTAGAAAACTATCTGGCAGGGACACCCAATGGGGGCAACAGCTCAGCAACGATTCAAGGTCAAAAGATAACCAGAACTGCAGTCAATTTTGTTGGATGCACAGATTAGCATTAGTCATCAGTGCCAATTTCTGACAGTTGTTGTGGGAAGAAGGCTCTGTTCTAGGAAAGCTCAGGCTTCAACTCCTGTCACCATGCTAACAAAACTGGGATTTACAATTGGTTCAGCACTATATAGAGAGGCCTGACAACTGGCTGGCATAGAAACAGGTCCCCTTTCAGAAAGAAAAGAAACATGGTGTGTGACATGTACCATGTTTCTTGATGCTTGGAGTAATTTAATGAAACCTACATATTATTTACAGTGTTGGGCAAGTTATATCAAAACTGTAAGGCATCATTATTTATTACTGTCATTCCAAAGTTATTAGTTACATTATAACATTACTGTATTTGAAATGAAAGGCATTACGCTACTCAATAATAGTTAATACTCAATCGTAGTGAATTGCTTTTACATTACTCTCACCAGCATAACTGGAAATATGGATTTGCCATTCTAAATGTAGCTCATTACACAGCCAGTGGAATGACCTTAAATTTAAGCAAACGTACATACTCAAAGTAAATATTATTGCTCACTTGGACTTGTAAATGATGCCTACATAGCTGGAAATGTCAAATAAAATCATACAAATAAAACGACCTAAGCAAAGTTCTCTGCGTAGCAACAATACACCAGCGCCATCTCACGCCACCCAAATGAACTGCATTCATGTTATCAACTGCTTCAATTAGTTTTAGAAATTTAAACGGTTCAGAAGTATTTTTGGCCTATATACAGTATTATAATACATTGTAACGTGTTAATGTCATTTGTACAGAGTAAAATATTACTAGTTTTTTTTTGTGGGTGTAATGCCTTACATTACCTCGTTACAGCAAAAACAAATGCAATATAGTAATTACATTACTTTTGTAATTCATTGCTCCCAACACTGATACCAGGACTCATAGTTATGAAATAGGGTTAGGGTTTCAAAATGGAGTAATAAATGATAACAGTGGGATACGACTGTCAGAATATATGAAGTAAAGTTTTAAAGTCGAGTTATGGTTTCCAAGTATTTTTAAAACGTAGCTTCAACCATGTTTTACCATGTATGATGGGTTTCACATTTGGGTTAGGTTTTCAACGTAAGGCTTCAAAGTAGAGTTACACTTGCAAAGTAGAGTAGTGTTTCACTATAGGGTACCAAAGTACGTTTGTCTAAGGTTAGTTTCAAAGTAAAAAGTTTATAAATAGTTGTACACTAACTTATTATCAGCTTGTTGTGCTTAATATGCATATTATTGATTCCAAACTGTCCATCCATTTTCTATTGCCCATTTCCTCATCAGGGTCACCAGTAACCAGGGTCAGCTGAATTTGGGCAAGAGGTAGGGAGTACCTCGGACTGTTTGCCAGATAATTATGGGGCACATACTGTATGGACAAATAACCAGAGGTGGGCACGTCATCAGCACCGACGGGGAAAAAAAAAAAAAAAAAGGAATTAAAATGATTGTGAATTGCAATTTTCATCCGCTGTTGTAATTGTTGGGATAGACATTAGGTCAGATGTTCGTAATATGTCCGTCAGCCCGCCACACCCCTTTCTGCTTACTGAAATATAAATCAACTGACTTGGTTGTTTATCTGCTATATTGCTGCATCTTTATAGTACAAACTGCAATCAGCCAGGTGTAATGTGACAATAGTCACTTTACAGTACCACCAAGCAATGGAGAAATATGTTCAGTTGAATGAATACACTGGGCAGGTTGAATTTACTACTTGTCATTTATAGCTATAACGCAGCTGAATGTACCAGAGAAGTATTTGTAGGGGCTCCCTGTCTTAGTCCTGGTTTGAGGTTTCTTGCTGATAAGAGCATTCAGGGATACGTTTCAAGTAACCAATGAATGCAGACCAAATTTACATGCTTTCTCCGATTGGCTCTTGGCCAGGAATTGTAAGACAGAACTTTTTAAAAATTTCTAAATTAAAGATTTTTTTTTTGTAAATTCAACCCCAGCAATACTTTGAGTCACTTGTACTGTAGTGTATGTGACCGATGAAATTTAGACAAATGCTAATGAATCGTCTGCTATCGTAGTAGGGCAGGCAGTTATATGAAACGACATCTACCATTTGAGAGTCATGGAAAGCGTGATAATGCCATCCAGTAGACATAATTGTTAATTGCACTTCCGTACCCTGTATAAAACGGGACAGATAGATGGTGTATACTAGCCTAGGGTTAAACTCTGTAGCCGGCTTTGTTTACGTGTTACACTTATATTACTGTGTTGTGTTTCAAATGCAGTGTAACTGTAGAACCACAGACATAGTGCTAACTTTGTGTGTTAGTACTAAAACAGAAGAAATAATTAGTGTGAGTGGAGACAGAAGTCGAGCAGCGCCTGATCCATGACAGACCAATAAAAAAAAAAAAAAAAAGTCAAATATCCCCCTCTATTACTAGCGGAAAGTTGAGCAAATTCCACGGACGGACTAATGATTACAATTTCGTATGGCTTGAAAAATAATGGAGCATCGATGACGAAAAGGGGGCGGGGCTCGGACCAGCAAAAAAATGTAAGTTGCCCACCTGTGCAAATTCCTGCTCACCTGATCATGGATGCATCAATTCTAAATCTCATTGGTGGGAACGTATGCTTCTCTGATTGACACAAAGCAATTTCAAACCAACATAGCCTGAAGAAGTAGTGACTTATTTCCGGTTAAAGTCCAGTCTAAGTGAAATAGAGACACTCACCGACTACAACAGGCAGCACCCTCATGGCTTTCCTTTCCCTGCTGTTGATCTTGGCTCCTTTCTTGCTGTGCTTTTCCTCGTTGTAGGTCACTGTGGGTATGGAGTTTGCTCCATACTGGTGGGAATAAGGAATCTCTTGCTTTATATAGTCATCCATATCATCGTTCCGTGAACGATCTTTTTCAGTCATCCTTGGTAGAGACATCGGCAAAGGGCCGGGGATGGCGCTCGCCAGCGGTGGAAGGGCGGTGGTGATGGCCGCACGCTGAAGCTTCCCGCAGGCTTCGATGCTGCTGCACAGCTTGGCCTTACGAGCAACCTCCCAGCGCCGTAGGCCACGAAAAACACCAAAGTATAGCAGGACCATGATGGGGCATGGGATAAAGAAGGAGCAAATGGAAGAATAAATTACATAGTTACTGTCCTCAAGTTTGCACTTGTTGTGGTCCCGGTTAGGTACGTTGTTGATTCCAAAGATAACAGGCGAGGCCACTGCTAGGGCAAGTAACCAGGTGCCTAATAGCAGGATGAGTTGACGGTAGTCCACATGTTTGCGGTTATAATTTAGAGGAATGGCAACTGCAATAAACCTGCAAAACAAAAGAGGAAATTGTGACTCTTAAAAGTATGCGGTCCAAGATGTAAAAAGTCAGGCTTGTGTTTAAAACATAGGCTTCAGCTCACCCGCAATTAACGTGGTCAGGTGTGTCTGTGGCCTGACTGCAAGGGGTCCGGGAAATACGTAATTTGGCTGATTTTGAACTGATTTAGTTCATCTTTTAAGAGTTACAGATTTGTGCCTTGTTTGGCTTAGTCTTTGTTTTTTGACGCCGCCTCTGGCCACTCTTGATAGTGCATTCTGTGGGCGCCCTGTCTACCAATACAGTAGATAGAAGCCATTGTAACATCACGCACCGAACATTGGGTTATTAATAAAAAATATATATACTGTACTGTACACTGTCCTCGGAAAATTTGCTTTCTAAAAGGGGCCCCTAAATCCAAAATATTGAGAAACCCTGGTATAGAAGATGGATGGATCGATGGGAAATCACATCGATTTGATCAATATTTCAATATTTTGGAATTCAAATGAATGACAATCAAATAATCAAATCAACTATTCCTGTTAAACAAGAATGAAATCAATTGATTGATTCTTGAACAATACGCAAACGACAATCAGCCCGTGATTGACAATTGATTAGTTCAGTGTACTCCGTGCTTGGAATTTACCCCTTATCATCCGAGTCCATGCATTCATTTTCTAGAGCACTTCTTATCATGAGCTAGAATGCAGCTGCTTGACTGTGTGAGGGATGGGGAACACCCCGCAACTGGTCACCAGCTAATCGCAGCACATTCATAAACCATACAGTATTCCATCTTGTACCTGATTTCCCATCCTTGCTCAAATGAAAGATTCTCTTGCTTGCCCATGACTCAGAAACTTGGTGGAAGTTTGTAGATTTGCATCTGGGAGTGTGATGAACAAACCTACACTGACTTTTCACAACAGTTTGCATTTATGAAGGCAAGAAGGTACTGGAATCAACATTCAACATAACATCGATTTGGAAAATGTGCCAAACATCTTCAACTATGGTAACCTGAACATTATTGTCAGGCTTTTAGTATGGTTCACATAATGGTAATATGATCACTGAACATAAAAAATAATATGTGTGACAAACGTTAGCAACTGATGCAGGGGTCACCAAAGACCAATTACTCTCTCTGTCCCAGCTACTTCAACGATTAACCAGATACTTTGCTTAAATATAAAACATGACTAATGTCCAGAGAATGCATGTATCATTGTTTTCTACTTAAAGAATAGAGGCATGAACTATTATGGCATTTTTTTAGTATACATTAAAACAATTAATCAAGAAAATAATGATATATGATGGATTATCATTCACGACTCCTAAAAATTAAATGGTACACATTAAAAATCACGGGCATGAGACTGTCCCTAAGCTTGAAAACAGAGATGAAACCCAGTGCTACACATTGAAGGTGCTGTTATCCCTTCCTATCCCTTTGTCTGTAGTCTCAGGTAGAGCTGTGGTTACAGTATATTTGCGGTGCTCGGAAGTCTAATTAAAGTGAAGCCTGTAGATGTCCAACCATGAAAACAATTAGTTTACACTTGAAATTCCAATTTATTACAAAAGAAATCAAGGTAAGAGATTTATAACGTAACCTGCAGTAAGTGAGTTTCATGAGGGAGACGGGCACTCCTACAAGACAATGATTGTCTCCCGGCGCCACCATCGACCAATGAGGGCAGGAGTTGGGGCAGGAGTAGATCACAGCTCCTGCCCTCATTAGTCCGGCTCCCTCATGAAACTCAGAGATGTGTGTAAACTCTTATTGTTATCATGTTTGGTCGGTCACAGGCTTCACTTTAATTAGACTTCTGGGCATCACTAACATAACTGCGTGGAGGGAATTGATAACAGTGGAAGGAATAACATGTAACTGTATGACGTTAAATAATTTAGATTCAAATAAATATGTGTACTGCAGTAATATTTGTTTTAAATGTGTTAAGTATGAATACTTTTTACATTTAAAAAATTCAGGAACCCACATACGCATGCATTTCACTGATCACGGGGGATCATCTTTACCTTCCAGCGTATTCCGCATTCATCGTAAACAACGCTGTTTTTTTGTTTGTTTGTTTTTTAATCTCGATTGACGGTCTTCTTCGGCTGATATTTTTTTTATGTAGTGTGATGTCTCACGGGTGACTAACATAAGCTGGCCGACCGCAACCAGCACAATGGGCACACCTGCTGTAAGTGTACCCAAAGAAGTGGCTGGTGAATTTATATCAAGGTGACACTTAAGAGGACACTTACCTGTCCACACTGATGGCACAGAGGTTGAAGATGGATGCAGTGCACAGCATCACATCCATGGTCATCAAGCCATCACAAACAACCATATTCATTGACCAGACTCCCCCTTGGAACTACACACATACACACAAGCAAACGTATTAGTTCAAACTCCAAACAGACACAAAAATATCTATAATCCTATTTGCACTTGCATTGCTACAATTAAAACAACATAGTTTCATGAACATACCTTATTATCTACATTACGTAATTTCTTCCAAAATAATTATCCTTCAATTTTCTAATGGTTGCGATTGCAAACTGACAAGCCAAAGCAAATAGAATTTGTTTTGTCTCTACATGTTTTATATTAGAACATTTTTTTGTATGAAGTGCTAAATAAATAAAGTCTGATTCATTCGTTGATTTATCAGTCTTCAAATCATCTGCCATGAGCTAGTGCGGCGCCCCAAAATATCATGGTCACAGTAGCAGCCAATCTCTGAGTCATGCAGTGCATACTTTTAGAAACGCAGGCAGGTGACTAGTAACACTAAATAGGAGCCGTGAATACACCTAGCGTTTAAACTTTTGAACACGTATGAGTCAAACCATTGTGGCAATTAATGTTATACAAACAGCATTCACTCTTGTATAAGGGTAGCGTTTTAACAAATTATACAAACAAGCAACATTTCCTCGATATTGAATTGAATTGCATGTAATTACCTGTAGAAACTGCATATTACCCGTGGAGCCAAGTTTAGTCTTACCTCTGCGTAAATGAAGAGTGGCAGAACCAGAACCGCCAGCAACAGGTCTGCAAAAGCCAAACTTACGATGAAATAGTTTGTTGTGGTTTTCAAAGCTTTCTCCGAATACACACTAAGGCACACAAGCACGTTGCCCGAGATGACGACCATGATCAGCAAGATCCCGAAAACAAGGGCTGGGAAGCTGTGAACCACCGGAGCCACCCGCTGCGTACGGTTGCTAAAATCCGAGCAGTTGTCCAACATGATGGTGACCGCGTGCGAAGAATGCGCTTCTCCGGTGTAGTTTTCATTTAGAAGTCGTATCCAATTAACTCGGAATAGGAGAACTCTGCAATTAGTACCGACAAAAATTGCGGTCGTTGCGTTCTGCGAGTGCAGGACGCGTAACTCACGCCAGAACAGAACCTGGAAACTGTTTGGGCATGATGCTGCAAATACTGACGACACGGTTTGGGTTTCCTGCCAGTGTCTCGTGATTTAGCAGTATTTCTTACCGGCTGGAACGGCAAACACAATTGTGTGCTCAACAAATAATCTCATTTGCTATGTTGGTCCAGTTGGTCCAGTCCAGACCTTCATGTGGCTCGTGGAAGGGAAACAACGCAATTTAAAGGGAATACCCAGTGGCTTTATTTATTTTTTTGTTTATCTATGAGAATACATATCTGTGACCCTTGTAGGCTGAATGTAAATGTAGGTAGGTGCCTACATAACTACAATAAGTATATGAACTACTATATATATATATATATATATATATATATATATATATATATATATATATATATATATATATATATATATATATATATATATATATATATATATATATATATATATATATATATATATATATATATATATATATATATATATATATATATATCACAAGACTGGTTAGTGTGTCAATTTAAACAAATTTTTCTTTACTGAAAAAACTTACACTGTTTATAACGTATCAGTGACAATATTTACTGTGTATAATATTTAGAAAACAAATTATTTTCGCCATGGTTTAACAATCTTCGCAATGCTTAATGGTCCTAATAAGATTACAATGCCATCAAGAAATTTGCAATGTGACATTTTTTGCAGGAAAAAGAGAAGTGACTATTTCAGTTGCCAAAATGACCTCTGACAAATATAAGTTTATCATTGCTACTTTCCTTAAAGGGAAGTAAACCCCCAAAACTGCATTTTACAGTATTTGTTCTATGCAACCCTTCTAGTCTAAACACAGTATTATGATTGAAAAATCTTATTTCCCAGAATATGTTCTATCTGCCATCATTTGACATAGAACGCTGATTAATAATGCACTCATGGAATATGAATTAAGCAGTAAAAGCCGTTTGTTTTTAATCTGTCTTGGAAGTGACCATTTTGCCACTTGCTGGTGACTAAAAATGATATCAGGCACAGATAGCAACCAATCACGTCTCAGTTTGCCTCAAGTAACTGATGTAATTTTCAGATGACGATGGCCACTCTCTGAGATGGGTCAAAATGGTAGGATTTTACTGCTCCATCATATTCCACAAAGTGCAATAATAATCAGTATTATATATACAGTATGAAATAAGATTTGAGGGTTAATTTCCCCCTTGAATCAAAAAAAACGTGTCTTAATTCTCATACAAGATTTTTGTAGCTGAAGCTGGAATGAAACGAAAGGAAGAAAACTCATTGTGTAACCATTTTCTGGCCTCAAAACAGTTGAGACCCTGTGATGCATCGTTAAAGTGAAAATATATGTGATAGGACTGCAGGATTCTTCCTAACAGCAACTCTGGGAGACAGTTGTATCATCCGTGTATACAGTCAGAAACAAAAACATAAACTTGAATTTCTATGGATGAGTGTTGTTAATTAAATATCAAAGTGGGGCTCTGGTGGAATGTGAATATTGATATGACTTTTGATCACATGTTTGTTCCCTTGCCAGTGTCTCATGAATAATTGCAACTTCTCAGAGATGGTTTTTGGCTGAAAAATTGACTTTTTTCTGTCTTGAATGAGCTCAACAATTTTTTTCAGAGTTGCGTATATCTTTCGTACTTTTTTCTTTGTTTTTTCTTTTGTTTTGTACAACAATTGTATTTAAAAAAAAATGATCAAGGATCCAAAAGAATGATTTTCTTTCCCTGGTAGATTGGCGTGACGTAATCCCAATTTTCATTTTTATAACTCAAACCCACAGAGAAGAAGATTTGTACCCACAGGCGCCACTCCACACGAGAGATTCGTGCACAGAAACGAGAGTTGTAGCCACAAATGTCAATCCACAAGGGAGATTGACACGTGAAGTCTGAAAGCTTTCCTGCAACATTTAGTTCTTGGATCAAAGCCTTTTGTCAACTATAAGTCCCACAAGAAGTTTGCATTATGGGAGTGAGGCGAAGCCACTCATCAAAGTCATGAAGGGCTTGCAAATGTCCTAAGTTGCCCATGTGTGTCCCCTGGTGGTTTTGGGTTCCCAACACAAAAATTTCTATTTCGTGTTCTATTTCTGTTCGTGAGTTGCCGTTGAAAGAATTATTATTGCAAATATCGAGGTAAATGCATGCTAAAACATTGGGTTTTCAATATGTCAAAAATTGACGATATCTCTAATTTTCAATAGCAGTAAATGAGCCCGACATGGGCTAAATTTGACACCAGTAGGGTGTACCTCTCAACCTCCCGTTTGCAAGCATTTAGAAGGGACGGCAGGATGCAGATTGAAAGTTGACATGTTTTGACAATCTATGCAATAGTTTAGCCACAGTATTTTCTGTATGCTTTTCTTTTGATATCACATATCAAAAACCTCTAAAAGCCTGACCTGGGTCAAAATTTCCCCCAGAGGTTAAGGATTTTACAATAATTCTAAGGGTTTACTCAAGTAAACCTCTGTTACTAACGCTGTAGAAAATGCTATAGTGAAAGTCCAAAATGTGATTAATCGTAATTAATTTTTGATTATTGTGAAAATGATTAGTTAAAAAAAATTCAATCGCTTGACATCACTAATACTTCTCTGAGCTTTCTCTCTTTTGATTTGTTTCCCTTCATCCATCCATTTTATGAATCACCTTTCCCACACTAAAGTCACAGGTGTGCTGGAGTCAAACCCAGCTGTTCATGACTATAGACAATTTAGTGTTTATTTAGTGTTTAGTGTTTATTTAACCTACATATGATGCATGATTTTGGAATGTACCGTGAAGTGGATGTGCTCCTTGTTTTCTTCCAAATTCCGTTTTGAATGAAATCATGCACAGGGTAAAACCACATTTTTCTACTGCTCTTCTTTTCTATATTTCAGGTCCAATTGCTACTGAGTTGTGCTTCTCTGTGTGATTCATAGGTGACAAAACAAAATTAATGTATATTATTACAACTAAGGGGTCTACGTTTATCACGCATGATGATTCTTCCTCTTTGTTAGTGGGTCTTTCAGCTTACTGCAGGAGATGGGTTTGTCAATATGCATGTCAGTAATTTCTTTGTAACTGAGTTGCCATCTGGAAGAATAATAAATCCTTCATATCTGAACACCATCTGGTGGCGCAAATAAAAGTCTCACTCGGCGCACATCAAAATGCCATTTCGTTTTGATTAAGGTTTACATTCACAAAGCAGTCCTTGAAGAGACATAATTAAAAGCTCCCTTCAACTTATCACCAAAGTCAACATGTTTGAAGAGCCGCTGCAAAACAAGACTCATCAATGGGATACAAGCAAAAACAAGACAGAATTCCATACAGAATTCTCAGATCACATTTTGAGGATAAACATAAACCACAGTTGAGCAACTATAACAGTGCCTGTAGATTTGAGAATTCTAAAGCAAGTCAAGCCTGATGTTCTTTGTGCGTCCCCCGGTCCAATTATCCATTTGTCCAGCCAGCCAGCCGTCATCTATCGTTTATGAGTTGAGCTGGGAGGGCGGCAGCTTTCACAGGTAAGCCCGGACTTCCCTCTCCCCAGCCACTTCGTCCAGCTCCTACAGAGGAATCCCAAGGTGTTCCCAAGCCAGCCGAGAGATATACAGTAGTTTCTCCAGCACGCCCTGGGTCATCTCCAGGGCCTCCTCAAGTGGGATATGCCCGGAACACTTCGCCAGGGGGGCGTCCAAAAGAAATCCCAATTTTTTATAAGGAGCTTTTGTTGATATCCCAATAACCAGTAATGGGCGTCGAAAAATAAAAATCAATCATCATCTCCTCTTTTGCATTCATGTCGCTAAACAATGTTTAGTGATATCACATTGATGCGAATGAAAATACACATCGGGGTTTGTCGCTCACGCCAGAAGATTCATCCAATCGCAGTGGGAGAATGTCTACAAAGTCCACTACTTGGTCATCTATACCTCCCAGAGTGAGTAGCATTCAATGTAAAAAACACGGTGTTCTTTTTTTCTCCATTGACATTTTTTTCTTCGGCTGAGATTTTTTCCGATGTCACGCAGACAACCAACAATATTAAGCGGTCCACCAGTTAACGACCCCTACCATAGACCTTATCAGGGAGTTTGAAGAGTATGATCCCTCGTTAATTGGAACACACCCTCCAGTCTTTCGTTTTAAAAAGGGACCCACTACCCTGATTTGCACTGTACCCAATGTCCATGCTATGCTATAGAGGCATGTCAACCAGACAGCCCTACCACTTCCAGAGTCTTTCGGAACTCTGGGCGGATCTCATCCACCCTGGGGTCCTTGCCACCAAGGAGTTTTTCACCTACCTCAGTCACTTCAGGCACAGTGATAGAAAAGCCCACTTCGGAGTTTCCGGACCGCTTCCTCAGTGGAAGACGTGTCCGTGAAATTGAGGAGGTCTTCAAAGTATTCTCCCCACCGGCTTGAGATATCCCAAATTGAGGTTGGCAGCACCCATCTTCATTGCACACAGTTTTAATAGTGGACTGCTTCCCATTCCTGATACGCTAGATGGTGCACCTGAATTTCCTCAAAGCCACCCGGAGGTTTGTTACCATGGCCTCTCTAAATTCGTCCCGCACCTGAGTTTTTGCCTCGGCGGCTACCGAAGCCGCACACCGCTTGGCCAGTCAGTACCTGTCAGTTGCCTCTGAATCTCCACTGGCCAAATCCCCTCGATAGGACTCCTTCAGCTCGACAACATCCCTTACTGCTTCAACCTTTAACCAGTCACCTTAACAATGAAGGCGTGGAACATGCGCCATTTGGACTCACTGTCTTTTGCCTGCCGCGGGACGTGGGAGAAATTCTGCTGGTGGTGTGAGTTGAAACTCACGATACGTTTGGGTCTACCAGGTCTCACCAGCATCCTCCTCTGTCATTGCCTACGTGAGCACTGGTCCCCCAGCGGAACAAGGGAGTCCCCAGTCCAGCACATCCTACAAGGACTCCAAAAAGGGTGGGTACTTTGAGCGCGTGGTGCATAGGCACAATAAGTCAGGATCCGCCCCCCCCCCCCAAAAGGCGGAGGGAGACTACTCTCTCGTCCACCGAGGCGCACCCCAATGTACAGTCGCTGAGCCGAAGGCCAATACGTATTCTTACTGTTGCTCTGCGGCTTTCACAGTGGGCAACTCCAGCCAGAACTCAACCCTTGGCTTTCTCTTTCATTAAATAATTACATGTAGCAATTACATGTACTGTAATTAGTATGTTTTTTATAATTTTTTTTCAACATGGTAAATGCAGCTTTGAAAGGATAGTGAGGGTGGAACGTGATTCTTACCCTATTACCAAGCTTCACACACATCACAGTCTTTCTTCAGACTCACACATTTACTGACATCATTTCTAATTAAGATGTTTATTTTTAATCTACTCAATTATACACCCAATTTACAGTTACACTACAACCTGAAGAATATCGCACAGTTGTGTTAAAATTAACAAAGCTAACAGCCATGATCACAAGTGTAGTTCAAAATGGTCCAATATACCTTCTCAATAAAACTGCTTGTTACCTAAAAATAAAATAAAAAACGACACGTTTAGAGGTATAAAATAAATGTATGCTACCCAAGACATGATGTGGGAAAACATTGTTTACTTTGGCCACAAAAGACTATTCCATACATACCTTATACAAACCCCATTTCAACTAAATTGAGACATTGTGTAACAGGTGATAAAAAGAGAATAAAATAGTGCCTTTCAGACCACAGGAACCAATCACTTCCTGATGTACCCTTGGAGTTTGAGTACTCCCCTAATTCACACACAAAAATAATAATAATGTATCAATTTTTAGATAGCGCTTTTCTGGACACCGAAAGACACTTCACAAGAGATACATTATTCATGCATTCGCACACGTTCATTCACTATTGATGGTAAACTATGGTATGTAGCCACAGGTGCCCTGGGCAGGCTAACAGAACCGTGGTTGCCACTTTGTGCCGAGCACCACTGGAGGCAAGGTGGCTAAATCTCATTGGGATTCCTGGGGTAAAGCTGGACACAGTGGCTAGGGAGAAGTAAGTGTGTGACTGCCTCCATGACCTGTCCCTAGAGAAGCAGAAGAAAATGGATGGAAAGGTGTTAGCACGTTGAAAACTTTTTCTTCTTGTAATTTGTTTCCTAATTTGTATATGGGCACATTGGAATTGGATTTTGTATGATACATGCTAGGGCACAGTTCAAGAAACTGAGCTCAAATCCATCTGGCTCCAGCCTTTCTGTGTGGAGTTTGCATGTTCTCCCCGAGCCTGTGTGAGTTCTCTCCGGGCACTTCTCCCACACTCCAAAAATATGCATGGCAGATGGATTTGACACACTAAATTGTCTTTATGTGTGATTGTGTGCGTGAGTGGTTGATCATCTCTGTGTGCCCTGCAAATGGGTGGCAGCCATTACAGGGTATTCCCCACTTACTGCTCCAAGTCAGCTGGGATAGAAACCAGCAAGCCTGCGACCCTTGTGAGGATAAGAACTTCATTCATTTATCTAGTTTTGTTTATATATGAACTAATCTAGCACTGCCGCTTCACCTTTAATGATAAACACTGGTGGAATTGGTATGGCAACTAATAGCAGAAAATAGGGGAGAGAAAATCTATAATTGGTATCGCCTTAGGACATTTTCTTGCATTGTTTATGAAGCACCTGTATTCTATTGTTCTAGTGTAATGACAAGAAAGAATGTTCTTGTGAAAATTCAATTTGTGCCGGAGTCCAAAATCCATTTTCTTTGTTGTTGAACCATTTAGGCTCACAGGAAGTTAAAATGTAAGACAAACGCACCCTGTAATGATTTTTGGTCGCTTACCAAGAACATACACTAAGAGGAATTTCTATTAACACTTACCATTCATATATAGAAGGTTAAGTGACGTCGCCTGGCTCATTCGGATAACTCACTAAATCGCCAGTGACAACAGTCCAAATTAAAGACACTTTTTTTTTTATTATGTTCCTGCTGTTTTTCTTCATTTTCATTCAGTTTCAAAACAGATCAAATGAAATCCAGAATCGGTTTACAGAGAATGGGAGAGAAGCTTTTCCTCTAAGAGAATTCTTTGAACTCGCCCACCATTATTAGTTGACAGTCTCTCCCATGATGTGTCGACAGCAGTGATTTAGAGGCCCTCCGGGAAATGGCAAAAAAAGAAAGGCGAAGCCATTTGAACAGCACCAAACTGCCGCATATCCTGGATTTTCTTGCACACTAATGCATCACTTCATTGGAAAAAATAAAGTTGTTATGACTTCTTTTTTAAAATTCATATGATGAGTGGTTTTATTTATGACTTGGATAAGCCTAATTACCAAGGCAGAATGCCCATGGTCGAGCTGGAAATATTGAAACATTGTGTAATTTAATAAAACTAACACATGACAGCGACTGCCACTGAACGAAGACAACAAAGATTCAATTCATTTACACAAAGGTCACAGTTAAATAAAGCCCATATTTGGAATTAGATCGTGACAAGAAACTTTTGAAAATGAGCACTTGCTGATGATTCTTATGAATTATTGTTTTTGTCACCATCGCTTTTGGGGTTTTTATTTAGTTCAGGGGGCAAAATTTGTCACTTAGTAATTTTTCTGTTGTTCAAGCTTCCACCAAATACTGGATACAACAGTACTTCAGTGGAAGTGTAGAACAACAGAAAAATCTACGAATTTACTTTGTGATATATTTTATATGCATCGTTGTCAACAACAACAAACAATTTGGTTGGTGGTAAACCCAGTTTTCTAATGAGCAAACTTTGCATTTACTTTACTTCTCTTGTACTGTAGTTGTAGTTTCATGATAGAGGAAGAAACCCCCTTTAGCACTAATGTATTCTTCTTCATCAGGACTGTATAATCTAGTATGGATTGAATTCATCAATTGCGCCTCATCACCAATTCTCAATAACAATACAAATACAAATACTTAACAGAGGTTTTAGTTTGAATTGGCATATGAGATGCAGCTCAGTTATGTCCTAAGTAGTCTATACACAGTATTGTAACTCACTCACTTATTTTATTGTTTCTTAATTTCTTATTTTGTTATCATCATTTACCAATATCTTATTTTTAACTTTTCCACCTCCTTTGTGGTATTTGTTTTCATCTACATTCTTTTATTTTTTTAATGACCAAATTAGAAACTTGAAATGATGGTGTGGAAGAGGCGGTCATTTTATTGTGGATAGAATGTGATGCATATGACTGTCCTCATTACTTTCACTACCATCTAACCTTTTTGATTGAATCTGGATCCCAGTAAAGGTCTACGTCAATGCAGTCTCCAGAAGTCTCTGATGAGTGTCTAGTGGGGTTAATTAAGGATCGACTGGAGATGGAAAACACGATTCCGTAGCATCAGTAAGAATAAGACAGCTAGCTAGTGGTGAACTGAAATACATGGATGTACAATAAGTTATGACACTAACAAGGTGGCCAAGTACTGTATTTCTTCAAGTACAAGTCGAGTTTATTTTCCTCATTTCGAACCCCCATACTGGGGGTCGACTTATAACCGCATAATTCAGAACTGACAATTTTGTCCCACATATCGTTGTTTGAATGACATAAATTCTTTTGTGAAATAAGTAACATCCTGTCATTTACAAAGCTAAAAAAGGATATATATATATATATATATGTGTATATATATATATATATATATATATATATATATATATATATATATATATATATATATATATATATATATATATATATATATATATATATATATATATATATATTGTGGCGAGGCGAAGAAACCACACGTTGCTGTGCTAGTGGAGATCTTTACTCTTTGCATGCCATCACAAAACTGATACAACAAAGTCCAAAACAGCAAAGACAAAGCCAACAGGTTGAAAGCATCAAAGGATCATAGCGACATGCCTACTGGGTGAGAGACATGGTCCTAGTGTCCGCCACACAGCTCCCCCCCGAACACCCAGAAAGGCATAACGGAAAACCCCACAGGGTATTCACCAGTCTGGCACCCTGAGTCACATTCCGGTCCTGGGCGGTGTATGTGACACCAGGGCCCCAGGTGCGACAGGAGTAAGGGTGAGACGCTCAGCGTGAAAACCATGAGGTAGCGTTGGCAAAGGGATGTTCTGAAGTTCCGCAGGAGCCGGAGTGGCAGTGCTGACCCGCATGCTGGCAGGCACAGTGGCTTCCGAGGGACGGCCGGTCGCGGCTGCGTCCCAGTCTGTGCCTGGGCATGAACCTGCTGCGGCACCAACACCAGTTGACCCGCTCCGATGTATACTCGGACCATACCTGCGGGCATGGTGAATCGGTACATTTCGATACAGCATGCTTTTGCACAGAGCATCATAAAAATGCACTTTCGTCACGCGTCACCTAATTGCCTCTAAGATGTCAATAACAAGGCTGCGTAGATAATATTTTGGTGGACTCTGATGGATTATGAAAAGGAAAAAACGGCTTGACTTGTCTCCTTTGTCCCTTAGACGTGTGCTTGAACAAGCCAGCATGGATGGCAGATGGGAGGAGAAACAATAGTTTCAACATTGGCGTCTAAGCGCAGGAGTACATTGCACTTGTCTTGTTTCCGCCCCACCCCCTCCCCTCCCCTCCCCCTATAACCGCAACAGTATGTCATTTGTCATACGAAGAAAAAATGTGTCGAAAAGTACCGTAATTTCGTAATTTTAATCACACAAAGTATTAAAATTGGACCAGTGCTTAAAAGTAGACAGCCATGATCTATGTAACCACTAAAGTCAGACTTGCCTTTTTGTAAATATCACCCAAAATCGAAGTTAAAAAAAAAAAAGACAGGGGTCGACTTATAAATGAGGTCGATTTATGTTACTTACATGAACGGAAGGAATGAGCAGAGTTTAAAAGGTCCATACATCCAAAGGTTAAAGAGATTAGGAATCTTTTTTTTTTTTGTCACTGGTGATGAGTGGCATTATAACATTTGCACAACTATTTTCCCCAGTGATTCTGGACATTCAGTTCCGGTGTAATCACTAGAAATTCAATAAATGAACAGTAATCATCGAAACAAGAATTTGTGGAAAGCATTGTAAAACCATTAGAGACAAAAAAGCACCACAAGAGCAGATATAAGTGAAACAAAATCAATGGGTGACACAATAACCCTCCAGCCGAAATACCATGCTCAGTGGGGAACTGGAGGTGCCTCCTCGTGACTATAAAGGGGAGTTGTCTGGCCATTCAAAACGTTTTAATATCTTGTAACTTCCGGCTGCTTCTCTCATGAGTTCCCACAACAAGTCAATTAGAATTTGTTTGACACTTTTTTTTTTTTTTTGGTACATTCTTGATGTAATCTAGTGATTCTCAAAGTGTGATCGGCAAACCTCTGGGGGTCCGTGGCCTGACTGTTTATCTTTTAACAATTACAGATTTTAGCCTTATTTGGCTTAGTTTTTGTTTTTAGTGCATATTTTGGTGGGTAAATTGTGAAACTATTCATAATGTTACCTTCCTTCTATGTCTCCACCTTACTTTATCATTTCTGAGGCAGGTGTTTCCCTGATGGGGGGTCGGAGCCATCAGCCGCATACCAGCTTAAGCGAGGCTGGAGCAGGACGAGGCCGCCGAGTAAAGTGCTGAATACCTGTATATTCCTGTTACTCATGCTCCCTCGTGGGCTTTTGCATCCCGTTTGTGAGTATTTCTGTTGCTACTTTGGAAGTGTGTATTTTTGTCGCTACCTTCAGTTTCTACGGCGTCCTCCAGCTGGCTGCACCCCCACTCCGCGTTATGTTTGAGGATTTTCCGCTACATAGTTTTTCATGTCTCTTTTAATTGGACTTTGACCGGTGTTTTCATTCCGTGACTTTGGGTTACTTTGAGATACTTTGCTGTTTTTTTGTGTCGTGATTTTCATGCGTTGCATGCTCCTTTTAAGAATTTTTTGGGACTTTTCTCGAGTGTGTCCGGTCTGTTGGGGTCCAACTGTCAAGCTCTCACTGTTACAACGTAACACATAACTCTTCAATTAAACAATTATTTCAACCAGTTAAATATATTTTAAAATGTCATAAATTTCAAATGTATCAAAATGTGTTTTGTATCTACCATTGCTTGTTAACCAGCAAAGCTAAAGCGACATTTTATTTTTTTAATGCTGTTTTTGACTAAGTAATTGTCAGCAACCTTTTTGGGGGAAATTGACACGGTTTGTTACAAGGAGGTGTGCAATTTGCAATTTATTTTCTAAACTTCAGTATAGCTGAAAAATAACAAATACAATTGTTGTGAAATTGAATCTGTTGCTGAAAAAAAAGGGCATTGATGTTTGGCTTAAATTATTTTTTTTGTTTGTTTTGTTCCTGCAAACATTTGCAATGAGGGTCCTTGGAAATTTTGTTTTCTCAAAGCGGTCTTTGACTTCAAAAGGTTTGAGAATCCCTGATGTAATCCACTCATTTTATAAACCTGACTTGGGACTGGCCATGGACAGGTATTGGCTAGCCCACTGACCAATTATGGACACTGAATGCACTCTTTGCAAGGTTCGGTATCTAAAAGCAAGATGGTTGCTTCTAGTCAATGGAATCTGGAAACAAAAGTTGAAAAAAAAAATCCCTCCCCTATCACGCTCTCAGTGCATCACAGGTTTATTTTTTCATTAAAAAAAGCTATATTGCTGAGGGACGTACCGTGAAGGTTCCCCGCATACCAGACAGACGAGTTAACTATAAATGCACTTGCCACTGGCACATATCTACTTAAATCTTAAATTATTAGGCCTCATACATTAACTGTACTGTCATCCCTTCCCATTCCCATCCCTTTGGCTGTAGGAGAGCCGCGATTATATTAGCGACACCCAAAAGTCTAATTAGAGTGAAGCCCGTAGCTGACCAAAAATGATAATCAGAGTTGACACTTGAAATTCCAATTAATTACAAAAGAAATCTCAGAAAGATATTTACAAATGAACTTGCGTGAGTGAGTTTCATGAGGAAGATGGGCCAAAGGGATGGGAAGGGATAACAGTATAGTACAATACTGTATAAAGTTTAGAAGCTTAGTATTTAAGTAAATCTCTCTCTCTCTCTCTCTCTCTCTCTCTCTCTCTCTCTCTCTCTCTCTTTCTCTCTCTCTCTCTCTCTCTCTCTCTCTCTCTCTCTCTCTCTCTCTCTCTCTCTATATATATATATATATATATATATATATATATATATATATATATATATATATATATATATATATATATATATATATATATATATTTAAATATTTTTCACATTCAGGTACCCACATACACATGCATGTAAAGTCCATGGGGGGGGGGGGGGGGGGGGGGGGGCATGATGTTACTTGGTTTTTACATGGTTATGTTACGTTGGTTTTTACATGGTTTTTCACTTTCCACAAAAAACAAGGGATTACTTTATTGGAATCTTGGAAACTGGCACAAACATCGTCAGTCCTTTCAAAACATCCATTTCGTATGTTCCATATGTCGTCCGTGGAGCCTATCACAGATAACTTTGGATGAGATGCATTGTAAATACTGGACTAGCTTTGCTGGACCCCAACAGCTTACCGTCCTTACCTGTCTAGTAGAAGTGACTCAATCCAGGAACGGTTCTAGTGATGGACGCTCAAGTGGATGTAATTTTTATTTGTATTATTTTACCCCTCTATATACATCTATCCACCCTGAGAAAATAAGAAGGGGTGTTTCCCACTGTTAGCATTCCCCATGTTGATTTTCTCCCAGAATGCAGTGGGAAAACGATTGCAAACAGAGACGTTAAAACAGATGCAAGTATTTCTGTGGGAGGCTGCGAGGCCTCTGCTGGCAGCCACTTAATGCGATATGCGCCCGTAAGATGAAGTCACAAACACGGCAACTGTAGTTACTCCCACTCGCAGGGCAGCACAGACAGGGCATTATTGTGCTGTACCAGCTGGTACCACGCTTCTCAGCGTCCTTGTGTCTTCATCTCCTGGTGCTCCACAAATCAGGACATGGATCAAAAATGGAAAAGCCAACCTGTGATTATCCTCTTGAGATGCATCATCACTCTCTGCTTTTGCACCTTTGGTTCTGCTCAAAGGCGTAAGTACCGCTCTTATCACTGCTGAGGACTTCATTTGTTGCCGCTGAACTGCAGGAGGATGTTGATCAGGTTGCTGAGACAGAGAGTTAGTGTTTTCAGCTTTTGCAGTGCTGCCAATCCTCTTACAGGCATCTGAAAATTAATTAGCCAAGCCTACAAAAACACCAAAACACATATTTTTCTTTGGCACTGCTTCATGATGGAAAAAGTGTCTGACCTGAATTTTTCTAAAAACAGTCCAAAGTCGAAGTGTGATTCTGTTGAAAACCAGCAAGTCTGAACACATCATTTTGATCTTTAACTTGACATCCAAGTCACAACTGTTGGTCTTGTCCTATAGGTGGAAAACCACTACGTGGAAGTTAATAAACACTTTCATATTGTTTCATAAGTTTTTGCTTGCAATTCCCTTGTATCACTGTGAAATGCAACAACAAATGTTCTGGTATTGCACTTTCTAACATCCACCAAAAGCAGTGAGCACTTCCAGCTGTGTCAGGTGTTTAGGCAGGAACTTTTTTAGGTCATTTCAAGACCTTCAGGATACACTGGATTACAAATTTACAAATTCATGTTTTTGGTCAGGTAGGTCAGTGGTGCCCAACCACCGGTCCATGGCCCGGTACCGGTCCGTGGATCAACTGGTACTGGGCCGCATAGGCTGCGCCCGAAATAGTGATATTTTGGAACTGATTTAGTTTATCCTTTAATAGTTGATTTATTTGTGCTTGTTTGGCTTGAGCTTTGTTTTTTAGCACCACTTCTGGCGGCTGTTGATATTACATTTTTTAGTGAGACAGGATGGTTTTGCTTTAATTGAGAGCAGTCAGTCGATGACGCACACGTTGTTCAGTTTCAGTGAAATCTGGCCCTCGAGTGTCTGTAAGTTGATTTTTTTTTTTTGTAAGAATGTTGACGTATGATAATATGGCCAAATTTCTTGTGACTGTGGATAACATGCTAGCTAATGTTGGTCATGTGGGCCCCCGTGTTACGAGAATAATCCGTTCTGCGGTTGGGCTCGTAAGGGTTAGGGTTAGGGATCACCGTATGGCGGGCAATCCAAACCTAAGTTAAATAGCTAATGCGTTTAGAATAATTGTAAATATAGTGATTATACATTTGCAACAAAATATGAATGCTTGCAATGAAGACATGCTTTGCTGTGAGAATGATTATAGTGACTATAAATTTGCTACAAAATATAACTGCTTGCAAAGAAGAAATTCTATGTTGTGAGAATGAGTGCACTGCTTGTAGAGAAAAAAGTAGGAGGAAGGCTGCTCAAGCCTGTCTGCTGGGGCGCTCCTGCAGCTGTGATTTTCAACATATCTTCCAGATTAAATATTTTGCAGAATGTCTTGCGACGACGTTTTTCACCCACATGCTCACTCAGGTAAAAACATCAAAACTGTACATACATATTAAAAATTAGTACCAAAATATTATCGTAAGTTCTACATATATATAACATACATGTATACAATCAGAAAACATCATAAATATAAAATAAAGAAAGGATTTATTTACCTTTGAGTGGCGCTTGTTTTGCCTATATTCCCTAGTAAGTGTAGCTTAGGCTAGGCTAGCTTCGTATTTCTTGATTATCTCCAGCTTTGTTTCCTTAATCATTTTCTTACTTCTCTCTAACATCACTAGCAATCATGGGGCCCATGGCTAACCCATTCAACTTTGAATTAAGCAGTAAAATGCATTATAAATACGGTTCTGTAACCACTCACAATTGAACAAAGCTTTACCGTTCCGCCATTTTGAAACGAGTGAGGCCGACCAATAGCAGACCAGCATCTCCGTGCCAATAGCAGACCAGCATTATACTGCGTTGCATGGAAGCAGTTTGATGACAATAGTAAATAAGTGCAATTACCTAAAAACGCCAGCAGATGGAGGCAAAGCAACACAAATACAGCCAAGCCCCTAGGGTCATGTTAGTTGTTTTTGTCGCAAACCCGAGAAAATACTGTAAAGAGGGGATGAAGAAACTCAGTATTCCACATCATAACATGAAAAAAACGTAAGCCAGGGACGCTGTAACACGGGGGTCAACTGTATATATACATATATATAGGTCAACATATACAAAGGTTTGGCATTGATAAGAAGTCATTTGCATCTAATTAATGCTTTGTATTGAAATGAATCCATTTGTAATTCAGTGGACTTAAACAATGGAATCTGTGTACATTTTTGTACATTTTGTCTCATTTGTCTCATATACACCACCACAATGTAATAGGATGTACGTGAATTAGAAGTTTCAGCACCCAGTTTTAATGACGAGCTTCCGCAAACACAGTATATGGCATTTACTGTTGTCTCATACTTTCAGGGTTTGGACAAAATGGCACAATGAAAATAATAAAGAAATAAGCATGCGTTTGATTTTTTTTTTTTCAAGTTTTCCATGACCAAGTCTGACTTTTGTTGTTGGAGATGGTTATCCTGCAGATGTTTCCGCCTTTCCGTTTGTCTTTCTTATGAAAATGAAAAACGTGGCACATTGGATTGGGGTCACGATCTAAGTACGATAAATGATACATTTCAACAACTATATATGTTAATCTTAATCTTATTTTAAATTGTCTTTAAAAGTATCTAAATTGAAAATTGTGTCACAAGGCCTTGCAAGGCGCAAGCCCTGTAAGCTCTTCTGGACAAAATCCAAATTTCCCCACCTCTCTCAGTTTGCACAGTGCCTGCTGGGCCTGTTCCTGTCCAAGAGAACAGCACTGCTGACCTCCAGGTCGTAAAAATAAGCTCTGGCAATGATGTAACGCTGGCTGTTGTGGTGAACCCGGAAGAACTGTTTTACCTGAAAGGCAAAGCCCTGATGGTGAAGAAAGAACTGGATTATGAGGTAATTAATTTCCAAAACAAATTTATTGTGGGTTACATTTTTCAGTTACATTCTGATAGATTGATTTGTTTTGTTTTTCATTTGGGTGATTAATTGATTATATCATAAACTTAGCAATACATATTTTATACTTTAACAAGCACAACAGGGGACATATTTACCTCAGATTCAACATTTCAATTGTTATCAAATATAGCAGATGTAAACTTGCATCCAAAACATGATCAAGCATAAAAAAAAAAATATTTCTATGCATTTTCCTCAAATATAAGTCGCACCTGTGTATAAAATGCACCCTTAATTTTTGGGTCAAGTTCTGGTAATTTAAATCTTATAAGACGCACCAATACTTTGGCAAAGATGTAAAAACTATATCAAAATAGTATCAATCTCATCTTTTGCAAAATCTTCATATTTTCTTGTGTTCATATCCGTAAGTTATATATTTGTTGCCCTTTAAGTTAAGTGCCAGTGTAATGTGCTCCAAGCAGTTTTTCCTTTTTCTCGTGATGCGGTTCAAGTTTATTCGACCAAAAATACCCAAAGTTGAGCAGCATCCGTGTTTCACCAAGTGTATGATAATGTGTATATACCAAAAGACCACAATTAATATCATTGGCGGTCCATGCATTTTAAACTTAGGCATTCAGTGATTGGACCCCTCAAGCGCACACGAACGCATTACTGGGCTACACAGGCTATTTTTCGTTTAAACATCAATTAACCCGCCTCAGCAATGAAAACTTATCGTTCTACGTGTCGATACTTAGAATAAGTAATAAAAATTTCAAATGATTTTTCCACGAAGTTTTATAAAGTTCAAGAAGTGCAGGTAAGCTTTAACAAGATTGTACGCTAAATTACAAGTGGCAATTTAATATAAGTGCCATCATCTGGGCATGATGAGTTGGGAGGAGGAAGGAAGCGGACCCAAAACAATGCAAGAAAATTGAGAAATCTGTGGCTCAAAAAAGGAAGTTTTAACAAGGAAATGAGGCAGGCAGGACCTAACCGGAAGAAATACTGGACCAAGTGTCACCAGACAGGTGGAGCAAATCAAACAAACGAGAACGCAGACAATAAAGGCAGACGCGAGTGGAACAGGAACATGATCGAAAGCCCACACACTCACAACAACCAAACCCAACCAAACATGACAATTGAATATGAATGACATCAAATGACAAAAACATATTAACTCACTCAAAATGGCTGTCCCCAAGTTATTTCAGGACTAAATCCATTCTTCTATTTCCTCAGACTCATGACTTGCTTGTAGAGTTTGTCTTCGTGGTTCATTTCCAATAATAAATCCTTTTGTATTGACATGGATGTCAATGCTGAAAGTCGCGTCGGTCTAATTTCCATTTTGCTCTTCTCAAGCCATTGTGGCTTTAAAAAAAAAAAAAAAAGGGTCTGCATGTCTGGCTTCATTGTACGCTAACGTTAGCTGGTTGAGCAACATGTTTTTTTCTTTCTCTTTTAAAAAAAAAATAACTATTTAGCTACTTTCACCGTTAAAGATGGTGGATCAATATAGCTTCCTGCAGTGAGCTTCCAGTCTACGTGAGGTTTCTTGAAGGTGTTTTTATGGGCCGATTGACTATTCCATCTGTCTAACAAAAACATGGTCCCGTACACAGTATGTCATTGCTCACTGCACAGAAGCCCTCAACTGTTCAAGCGAATGCCCGAGCGCCTCCAGGCTCAGGGCAGACATGTCTGCCTGGCGACACACGTTAGCTGAATTCTAACTGGCTAAAAACTCTACACTAAAACTGCAGCACTTCCAGGAGTGTAACCATATGGATATAATATGACACGAAAAGAACAGAATATGGAGAATGATTTTACATATAAAATATATATATTTAGTATAAATACATTTAAAAGGAAATTGATTTTTATTACAGTTATTATAATTATTATAGTTGACTGTATTGCACTTATGATAATGTCAGGTTATATTAGGCCAGCAGAGAAGACCTTGCTGGCACTGAAGGCCCACCACTTATTAATATATGTACTATATAGCCGAGTGGGCTATATAGCTTGGCACTCTTAATTGAGTCAGAGGGAGACGTCGTAATTTTTACATGATGCTCTTTGTTTGAGTAATATTCCTGCGTGTGACTTAGTTCAGTCTGCTCGCTTCTTTGATTGAAAAATGAAAATAATGGCGTAACAACCTCAGCCAAATGAGCAGACTCAACCCAACTGACGCCCCCCTGCTCTAGCCCGCCTAATTACTGAAGGATAGTCCGCCTTCCATTTGGGGGCAATGTTTCATTAGGTACATTGCCTCTCAGTACAGGAACAAAGATATTGCCATTTGTCATTCAAATTTATGTCGACATACAGGTAGAGTATTATTCTTCAATTGGGGTAATTATGAAAGAATACGGTCGATACAAAAATGCACAACCGTGCGTCAAAACTCGGCTTATGTGGCTGATTCAAAAATAAATAAATAAAATAAAAAATTACGTTACGGTTTATCGGACGCACCCACACTTTTGGCCTTATTTTTTATTTTTATTTTTTGGTTGGGCGGTGGGCGTCTTATATTTGGGGAAGTAACCGCAGTTATTGACAAATGGCCCAAGGAACATTTTGGATTGTCATTGGAATGGATCTATGTTTTGGTAGGCTTTGCCCAACAGAGCAGCCCTGGTGGTCTGGATACAATGCAGCAGATCAGGCTCCAAATCTGTGAGTACAAAATCAGCTAGTGATACACATCAACCGTTACACTTCATAAATCATTTTGCTCCTTTCAAGGTCAATGAGTCTGTTGAAGTGTTGGTGGAGAATATAAATGATAACCCTCCAAACTTTGCTCAGAATAACTACATGTTGGAAGTCAATGAGGTGAGTTGTGCAGCTCTTAGACATTTCCAAATTGTCATTCATCTCATGTTGAATGTTGTTGTTAATTTTGGACTTTTCAGCTGACTCCAGTCAATTCCAGTGTTGGATTGATAGACGCTACTGATGCTGATTCTGACCCACTATTTTATCGCTTAGAGTCTGCCATGGTAAGTTAAGTCAAAGCCAAAGTTTTTATTGTCACGTGCACGTGTAAAAACAAGCCTCTCTGTTCAATGAAATTCTTGCTTTGCCGTTTACACGACTTAGAAGAAAGTATAATATTAGTGGTATGTGTTGTAAAGTGAATTTGGATATTTGTATGTAAATACATTATACATGTTTGAAGATGCTGTCTGAAAATATGCAAAGATTGAGAACTGTGTAGTATTTATTTGTGGAAATACAGAACTCTGTTTCGTGGCCAATGTAAATCCTGCGTGGCATGTGGCGTAACTGCATAGAGCAGTGCTTCTGAAATATTGGGGCAAGCCCCCCGGGGGGCGCGGATGACCGCAGGTCTATGGTTTTGTAAGTGTTTTTGCGTAATTATAATAAAATAAGAATTTTCATATGTATGTTGTTTTGTTTTCAGGCACTTTGATGCACTTTTTTTTCTGTTTTAGACTAAGCTGCAACCCATATAAACTCTTTAAAAATTAAAAAAAAAAATGAAAAGAAAAAAAGGATACAGGTTTAGGTTTACTTATATCATTTTCACAGATAATCATCTTATTTATTGTCAGCGCATTGAGTGTGTGAGTGTGTGTGCGTGCGTGTGTGTGTGGAGGGTAATAGGTCAACCCCACCCAGCATAGGGGTTGAAAATGAGGAAAAACAACTCCACTTGTACACAGAGAAATTACGATCATTCTCTAGCTAGTGTCAAAACATAGATGCTATCGGAGAGGTGACGTTTAAAGATGAAGTCAACCCTAAAAGTCGTTTCTTTACAATAATGTGTTCTATGCAGGCCACACTAGTCTAAACATGGTATTCTTATCTAATATAAAATTTGAGGAATATCGATTAAGCAACAAAATCCATCATGTCTTATCCATGACAGAGAGCGGCCTGCTATTGCTTAATGACACCAGAGTTGCTCAGCGCTCAGGTTGTCAATGTTTCAAAGTCAGAAAACAGGAGAGCTGTGATTGGTCGTTACCTGATCCCTGAGCAACTCTGATGTCGTTTTCATTGAGTCAAAAGAAAGTAGCAGATGGCTGTCCAGTCAAATGGATAAAGATTTTCTTTTTGCTTAATTCAGACTCTCCAAACACAAGATTATTAAGAATGACATGTGTAGACTAGTCAGAACATATTATTGTCAAGAAAATTTGAGGGCTGACTTCCCTTTTAAAGTTGGTTTCTTTCACAAAATTATCACGGTAGGGGCAGCTCAAAAGACACTCCTGCTGTGCCCGCTTAGTGGAGAGCAATCTGCCAAATTGGCAATTACTGTACGCACAGGAGCCTTGTGCTCGAAAATCATAATGCGCCAGCATTTTTGCACTACGGTGCTGATGCATTGTCTACAAAATTAGAACCCATAACCTTTGACTGCTTTCAATATTTCGCACTCAACATTTCATATTTTGTTAATCTGCTCCTTCCTGATCACTCCACTGTCAATCTTGGAGGAAGGAAAACATCCTCACAAGCCCCAGTTGATTTTTTTAAGTTGATGCTACCAGATATAAAGTACTAGTCAAACCTTAGAAAACAATCTCTGATTTTACCCTCTGTTTTTTCATTATTTAAAACTATAATTAACGTAATTCCCCAAATATAGTGGACCCATGTGTCACGAGATCAATCTGTTCCGCGGTTGGCCTCGTCAGGCGAATTCACCATAGGGCAGGCAATCCAAACCTATGTTAAATAGGTTTAGAACTCCAGGTAAGAACATCAAAGTTGTACATACATTTTAAAAATTGGTACCAAAATAGTATTGTAAGTGATACGTATATATAATATGCATGTGTACAATCAGAAAACATCATAATTTCTTCTTTAATTTGATTGTGTCAGTTGTACAGCTCTCTCTTATTTATATTCTAAAACTGTAAAGAATAGAAAATACGCCAAACACAACTCAGGTAGGTCCCATTTACAAAAATTATGTATCTCACTAAATGTACACAAATTGCGTGGATTAAATCAATCATATAACTGATTTACAAATGAATATCAATACAAAACGTTAATTAGATGCGAACGATGATAATCGATACAAAACATTTGCATACCGTCCTTCCCCACTACAAGATGCACTATCAACAGCGACCAGCGGTAGCGCTAAAAAACAAAGACTAAGCCAAACAAGTCACAAATCTGTATCTGTTAAAGGCAAACTAAATCAGTATCAAAACACCCAAATTCAGACCATGGAACTCTGGGGGTCCGCGGACCCCAGTTTGAGAACCGATGGATCAGCGTATGAATGCGAATGTAAATGATTGGCAGCTGTGTTTTTCTGGCAACTAGTCCAGGTTCTATGACGTGTCTTTAAAAGTCAGGACCCTAGCACAATACAAATTGATGCATTTTACAAAATTCTGAAGAACAGAATCAGATGTGCAAAAGTTCTGAAATTAATTCCTACGCATGTGGCAAGTTCTTTGTTTTTATTTGAGTAAAAGAGATGTGTTATTCTCTCTGGTTGAAGTCTTTCATGGCGCCCCCTTGGTCATGACCCGATCTTCTTATCTCTGTATGTTAAATTAGGACAAATACTTCCGGCTGGAGAACGTCAACACTCCAAAATTACTCGTTAAAAGTGTCATCGACTACGACGTTGTTCAGAAAATCTCACTGGTTTTACACGTACAGGTACAGAGCAGTATCACAGCTCTCCTCTCAAAATCAACAGATGAAGTCTGATTTTCTGTGATTTTTTTGACGTTGATTACCTTACAGGACACGTTCAATGGTTCAGCCTCCAATGAGCCCTTCTTCACATCCGTGGCTACCATCACAGTGCATATAAAAGATGTAGATAACCGACCGCCCTGGTTTCAGCCTTGTTTAAGAACTAACTTGGGGCTTGCCAAGCTGTGTGTAAGCACTGGCTATAGAGGCAAAGTCAATCTAACGGAGAAGGAGGCAAGTCCACACCATGGTGATGTACTCTCAAAACTAATCCAAATATAAAATGCGCAAAGGTACACTCACATATAGACTTTCACTCATCACTCTTTCCCCCACTTTCATTTAATGAAGAGGATTTTGCACTTAGTATTATTTGATGCAGATCCACCTGCAAGATTTGTATTTTTTTTTTTTAAACATTGACAGGTACGATCTTAGGACAATTTTAACAAAGACGAGCTGTAAAATCAGAACATGCATTTACCCCGCAGGAAGGCCCACTGACACTGGAACCTGGCCCAGTTTTTGCGAAAGATGGAGATAAGAACAGGAGTGAACAAATCAGCTACCGGATTTTAAGAGGTGCTCCTTTGCTTTATAGTTGCGATTAATTGATGTTTTCTCACGTAGGGCTACTGCTGCCTCCTAGTGTTTGGACAGGAGTCGTCATAAAGTAACATTGCGAAATACTGTACATGAGATATTATTAGACACTAGAATTATATTTGTATCCTCAATTTTCTTTCGTAACACTATTTTTCCAAAGAGGCGTTTCTTAACCTGGATTTTTTGTTACTAGAGAGGCTTGTAAGTAGCGGTACCACCGTACAAGCAAGCTTACAATACATGATACTTAATTAATCAAAGCTGCTACACCTAGCTGGAGAATTTGCATATTTCTATTATGTCATAATAGTCACATTCACAAATGCCCCGGAACAGCTCATGTAATTTTGACTTGGTTTCTTTTTACCAATTCCATTTGGGTCAGTCCTAATGGTGGTACAAAACAAACGCAACGATGTGTGATACTGCAATATTGTGTTGCCGATGTTGAATGATGTTTATAGGTGTGGTTAAAATATTAAAAATGTTCATCATTTTCTTGTCGATGCAGGTAATGAAGGAAATCTATTTCAAATAGATGAGGATACGGGCAATATCAGCATGACAAAAGCTGCGGATATCGTGGGCCCAATAACACTTACTGTTCTGGTAACACAACACCATATTGGACAATATATTGCTGTCCTTTTCGTTTGTCATGGTTTTTCCATTTCCAATTCCAACGCACTCAGGCGTCACAAGTGACCAACAGAGATCAGTTTGCTGTGACGCAGGTGATCTTTGATGTGACGAAGAAGAGCAGAAACCCTCCTCACTTTGAGAGGGAGCGTTACGAGGGCTTCATCTACAGCAACTCCATACCTGAGAACATGATCCTCAGGGACCGCAGTAGCAACAGACCTTTTCGGGTCAGAGCGCGAGATGAGGACTTTGCCGGTGTGAGTTCTCTTCTGGTGGAGTAAAGGCTTTTAAGCGGAGAATCATGGTTCACTATTACTGTTAGTCGTTTCAGCCAATTACAAATAGAATATTTAGACAGACTTAACAGAGCACAAAACAATGGCTTTATTGTTATATAGTAATGCTGCTTCCATAGCCCCATTCGCACCGCTACCAGGAACCTTCTAAGCGCCTAGTTGCGACTAGGGTCTTCGGCTATGTACCCGATAGCTCGAGGGGGGTGTGTTGTGCTCACTAACACTGATTGGTTGCTTGAACTTTGGGGTGACTTGTTTAGGTTTCAGGAGCCGCCATTATGCTTCATTGTCACTGTGGCCAGTGTACTATTTCGAAATAACGGGAGGAGAGAAAATTGATTGGTGGCTGAGCGCTCTGGGAAAGACTTTATTGAGTATTTATGGGGAAGAGAACATCCACAGCCAATTTGCTTCAACTACACGAAAAGGCGAGTCGCTGAATTAACACCCACCATGAGTGAGCAAGTTTTGTGTCGCGGAGCGTTAAAAAATATTTTAAAAATAGACAGACAGAACACCGACTGAAGCAGATTAGGCTGTAGTCTTAAAAAAGATGCCGGGAGATGCGGAAGCGTCAACCAAAGACGTCTTCGCCCCCGTTCTACTTCTTGTTGAAGCAAACTGGCGTTGGGTGTCCGAGTCCTTCAAATACTCACAAGTGTCGACACAGACGTGTAAGCAATGGAAGCGTCCACTGGTGCCCGCCTTCAGCGAGCGCTTTGGTGCCTCCCTCACACTTTTCCACGAAGCAAAGCCCAAAAACAACACAGCAGGTGCAGTGAGCCTACGTCCGACTGAGGCAGACTTATGTCAGTGATCAGAAACCCACCACAGCTGGCGCCCAGTTCGTGGCATGCTTTCCTCTAAATGCTCCGCATCTCAAAGCACATACAGGGGGACACGGAAGCGCTCGCCGGCGCCCACCTTTGCCGTGGACTTTCGCGCCGGCCTGCACGTACGTGTCCTCCGCTAAGTTCTCCACGATGCAAGCCCCTCTGCAGGAGCTTGAAAATTATCCTAATCATTTGAACCAGGTGTGTTTGGAAGGAAGCATTGAAAACGTGAATGATACCGGCCCTCGAGGACTGGACTTTGACATCTATGCCCTAGATCAGGCATGTCCAAACCCGGTCCTCGAGGGGCGGCTGTCCTGCATGTTTTTGATGTTTCCGTCATCCAATGCAACTGATTCGAATGAACAGGATTGTTATCAGACTTTTGCAAAGCTTGCTTAATAGCTGAACATTTGAATCAGGTGTACTGAGCAGTTATATTGATTGATATTGCTTTTTTTTCTTTTGTTACTGTTAAAAAGGATACAGTTTTAGCTATATTTTTACCATTTTTAGAGACAATAATCTTGTTCACAGTCGGGACAAGTGGGGGGAGGGTGCGCAAAAAAAAGTTCTCTTTTCAAGGGGGGCTTTGCAAAAAACAATTGAGAAGCACTGCATTCGTACAACCTATGTATTCAGCTCTGCTTCTCATCCCACAAACGGATGTTCCTTACAAATGTGGAACTGTTTAAATGATGATAAACATCAACAGTTTGGATCCGTTTACATTTATTATTTATATTTCAGGGAGTGAACCCGGATATCAAATATGAGGTACAGTACAGCAGTTACGTCAACGTGACCTCGGATGGCTTTGTGATTCTGAAGAGAGTTGTCAAGACGGAGTCCTTTGCATTACAGGTGAAAATCATGTTCACAAGCACACCGACAATCGAAGAAAAACATAATTTTACCTAACGTTTAAGCTATTGATGTGGGTTTTTTTTCCCCTCTGAAATCAGCTCAGAGCAGTGGACACGACAACAGGAGAGTTTGGTACAGCTGCCCTCTCTGTACAGGTTATACCTGGTAGGAACAGCACTCTACAGTGTACAGCTCAGTTAACATAAGATGGCATGGTCTTAAACATGTGTAGAAAATTGAGGGAAATGAAATAGATTTATAAAATATCCTTTGCTCTGTATAGTATGTAAGGCTTTAAAACAGTGCTGCTTTTGCTTAGGCAATATGCTTTTGCACTTGTGTACTTAAAATGAATAACATCTACCGTAATTCCCCAAATATAAGCCACACTTTTCTCCCCAAACTTAAAGGGACAGTGTGTAAGATTTAGACCGTTTTTTTTCATTAAAAAGGAATACATTAAATGATGGTAAATTTCAAAACCTTGCAAATGAATGTGTTCTTAATGACCAACAGTATGTTTTAATTATAGGTCTAGTTATCATTAAATTATATTACATAGGGGCTGGCACTTCTCCGGAGGCGGCCATGTTTGTTATAGCTATGGACAATGGTAAATGCAGCACCTCCTGCTGTCTGTAATGAAACACGGTTTAAATCTTACACACTATCCTTTTAAGGCCAAAAGTATGGGTCCTATAAAGGGTAACTTAAAAATTTGATTTATTATTTTTTTTTTTTAATTTGACACCATCTGAGGAAGATTGATCAATCAGCCCCATCAGCTGAGTTTTGACACGCAGATGCAAATTTTTATTTTGGCCGTATTCTTGCATACAATAATTATCTTAACGGGACAAGGGTAGACGTCAGGTGGCTATTAGCGGCAAGTGCGGCAAACAGCAGCTTGTGTTAGCTGAGCTTGTTATGGCATTATTCTCAATAAAAGAACCGAGTAGACCGAACTACCTTCTGAGTACATCATTGTTGACACGCAGGAAACTGAGAGGATCATGTGGCAAATCTGAAACCCTTAACTTTACGCGCAACAAATACATAAAGAAAATATGAAGAGTTAAGGGTGCGTCTTATACACGGGTGCATCTTATATTTGTGGAATTACGGTAAATATTTTCTAAATGAACAGTATGTAAAAGTATGTGCAAAGTTCATTTCTCCATGTAAGTGGCCTCCTCTCTGCAGCCGATGCCATGCCGTCCCCTTTAAATGTTGGCTACCGTGCGGGTGACATGGCGCTCCTCGGGCTGGTTATGGCGGCTTTGCTGGTCCTGTGCCTCATTGTGATTGGCTTCCTAATTTCCCGCCTAATAAAGGGCAACTCCAACATGGATAAAATATGTGAGGTCAGTGTTTGGAGCTGAATAATCTTATCAAACACAAAGAACAACATGCACTACATTGACAACAGCATTGTAGACTGTATTTAGTTCATGTTTCTGTTAGTCCAAGACATTTGATGATTATTTCCTGCTGATTATTATTATTATTTCGTGATTATTTCTTGACTAGTGACTAGATTAAAGGGACCGTGTGTAAGATTTAGTTAATTAAAAAGAAATCAATTAAATGATTGTACATTTCAAAAACTTGCCAATTAATGTGTTCTTAATGACCAACAGTTTGTTTGAAATATAATGATCGGTCTAGTTATCATGAAATGATATTACATGGGGGGGTGGTCCGGAGGCGGCCATGATTGTTATAGCTACGGACAATGGTAAATGCAGCAGCATCTGCTGTGTGTAATGAAAAACAGTATAAATCTTACACGCTATCCCTTTAAGTCAATTGAGCACTGTAGCGATAACTGTGACCAGCTAAATACGCTGGCACTCTAGACGTTGCCTTTTTCCATAACATTAGGAACGGAAAGAGTTAAGACGCCGTGCATGCTTCTTCAAGGTCAAATCTATCAGAAGCAGCAAATACTGTATGCCTTCATAACAGAAAATAAGGGACATCACTTAAAGAAACATCTGGGCCAAAAACAAGAAAAACAATACTACTAAGAAATTAGATTAGGAAGGCCAAAATATATAATAAAATGTTTAATAATAATCCCGATTTACATCAAAACATGAAACGTCTTGGCACCAGTAGCAAAGGATGACCCACTGACTGGCAAAACTGACAACTTTTAAAGGCCCATTCAAGTGTTTCCCAATTATAGTATTTTCTTTGCACCTAACGTTCTCTTTTGGATGAGCGTTCAAGAATTATTCTGTAATGAAATATGGTCGCGTGATGAATCTGCACATCCATCATATTCAACAGATAACAAACACAGGGCCTTCATTTGGAGCCATCATTAATGACGTGTTAATCTCTCCGCTGGTTCCAGTGCTTGGACTGTCTGAAATCCGAGCAGCCAAATAGGGGCCACAGAGACTCCCTCCAGTACACCAACGACGGCTTTCTGAATGAGGCTGACGGAAGCCGTGGTCGCTGGAGGAACGCCCTTCCCAAACGGAGCACCTTCCCCACAGGCAGAGTCATGCCCTTGGGGAGACGCAACCGCCACTCCTGCGGTGGCTTTAATAACCACGCCCCCAAAGGGAGTCCCACTCTAAGACCCTCCAGGAGAGGTCGAGGAGACGGAGACGATTACAGCTCAAGGTCGGTCCTGGCCAAGCAGAGGAGGAAGGAGGGGCAGAAGACGGTGTGGTTTAAGGAGATCGAGGACTCTTCAGACATCGAAGTGGAGATTATCCCGGACACTGTGGGCCGGGTGGAGGAGGAGACGCAGGAGGAGCTGGAAGGGGAGTTGGTGATGGAGGGAGTAGTCAAAGACCCTGTTGCCCCTTGCGCAGAATCTGATGATGGACAGGAAACCCGCAGCGCGGAGCAGGACCATGTGAGTCCCACTTCAGAAAAGCAAGAAGAGAACAAGCAGGATGGCTGACAAGACTTCTGCTTCAAGTCAGTGTCACTTTTGGGTACTTCCTCCAGCCAAGATCTGAACTGGCTAGTCCATAAAGACTCATCGTTTCCATAATTGCATAAACCTTAAAGCGGGGGTGTCAAACAGACGGGCCGAAGGAGGTTTAATCCAATCTGCAAGAAGAGTCTGTGAAGCACTGAAAAAAAAAAAAAGAATAGGACCGAACGCGTTAGTCCGCGGAGAATAATCCTATGATGTCCTTGCGTGTGTCCAAGCATTCAGTCGTGGCTCTGTCTGATCACTTCTTTCTTTAACTCTTTCGGTGCCGTGGATGAGAATTCTCGTCTTTTAAAATATATATATATTTTTTTTATGGAGGGTGGCTGATACCCTTGACGAGTGTTTAACTAATATTAAGACAATTGAGCACTGCAGTGATAACTGTGACCATTGGATAGCAATGTTGCCATACATACTATAGTGGTACCTCTACTTACAAACGCCTCATGTTACGAAAAGTTCAGGTTACGAAAAGCCTTGGCCGAAAAATATTGTCTCTAGCAATAAGAGAAAATTCTAGACACGAAAGGCGACATTGTTGGCATATGAGACATGAGACACCAGCGCACGCTCCACCAAAAATGTAAAGTAATAGGTTATCACAACCCGCGAGGTCTACAGTATTTGTTAGTTTGTGATGTGTTTTTATAGTTTATTAATATGTCAGCTTGCCCACACACAAGACACTTAGTTTTTTGCACCGATCTTTACTGTGGTCTTCAACTTTTTTTTTTTACTTGTTTCATCCACACTTCCCACCAACAATTTACACTTTAGAACCAACAAACATAAAATTGACATTAGCTACGGCTAACACACAGTGCAGATTCACATGAAAACACATCTGTAACGTCCCACTTTGGGCTGTCGCGTCTAACATTAGCGTTGGTAGCACGTCATTAGCACTTTAGCAATAACATCACACAGGAAGCACTTTGCATCACCCCAAACTAAACTTAAGTAAACGTAATCCAAAAATAAAAAGTATTTCTTTGTGGACTTGTAAATGATTCCTGGATCACTGGAAATGTAAAATAAAAACGTACAAATTTAACATCCTAAAAAGGTGTCTCTCACTGCAGTCATCACCAACGCACCAGCACCATCTCAAGGCAACAAATGAACTGCATTCATATTGTCAACTGCTACAATTAATGATTTATTCAAAGGATATAAGAGCGTTTTTTTTGATCGACTCTTTAAATGATGTAGTTTCATTAATATGATGCACTGACGTAATTCTAATATGTATTTGTTAACGTTTGATGCATTTTTTTAATTTTATAATTAATTATGGAATAATAATAATGGTATATAATTCATTTAAAGGGTTTAGGATCATTTGGGAGGACTTGGAACGGATTAGGCTATTTACATGTTACAAAAGGATTTCCGGAATGAATTACTTTTGTAAGCAGAGGTACCACTGTACACAAATATTGCATACTTGAAATTCTAAGTAAGGAATAGATATCAGTCCTTCATTTGATTCCACCCATGTTTACATAGCCAGAGAACACAATATTCTGTCGGCCTTGAAAGATGAGTGAAAATGCTACATTAAACGGCACTCTACAAGTTGCCTTTTCCGATCACGCTTGGCAATGAAAGAGTTCAAGGAAAAAGTGAGAAAAGGAAAACGGTTAACAAGCGCGTTATCACGAGTTGCTGTCAGCCGAAACTCAAGCTAGTACTCGAGAACAACTGACTCAGTTCTCCTCCAGACTTCCTTGTGCCTAAAACCAAACGTTACAATACGCAACAATTCTTTTTGCAAGCAATGCAAAGATCAGCATTGCAACTTACAGAATAGAAAAAACTGTTAACAAGCGTGTTTTCCTAAGCTACTGTCTGCCCAACTCATGTTAGTGTTCAATAACTGACAGTCCTCCGCAGACTTCCTCGTGCCTAACAACAAACATTTCAAGTCGCCAAAATTCTTACTTTTACAAGCAATGCAAAGATCGGCACTGCAATTTACTAGTGGAACATTTGCATTCGCATTTAGCTTTGTCGTGCTACTGCAGATCAAATCTTTTTTGGCGGGGGTCGCCATCTGAGTCATTCACCTTTGGTCACTAGTGTATTAAGAATGTTATTTTTAAATTTAGTTTCTTTATAGCTCAGTTGCCCATAATGCCCATGTGTATCACATGCCATGACTATTTCTTCATGGGTTTTTAAATGTATATGATTACGTGGGTGACACCTAGTGTCCAGAATGTGACATTACAGCACCATTTTATTCTGTCTATGCAATTGGTACTTAACTCCTTGCAAAGTTGCACAACCATGGCTTGTAATTGTAGCATTTTCATTCCTCTGGATATTTATTTTATTATGGGTACGTTGTATTTAACTATTTATCATATGTTGTGTGCAAAATATGTATTTTTTGAACAAATGGAAAAAAGGATCAGGATAATGTCCATTCTTATGGAAAATGCCATATAGTAATTCATAGGGGACCTAAAAGGAAGTTACTGGCATTCTAACTTAATTAACTATTTGGGGTATAATTGGCACCAGGCAGGCCAGTATGCAGAGCAAAAAAATCGTTGTACAATTAACACAAATTGTTTTTAAGTTATATCCCATCATTTTACCTGGGTGCCTGCTTGAGGATAGATTATCCTCCATGTTGCCCCTGAGCCAAAATGAGTTTGACACCCCTGCCTTAATGACTTCATGGACCAAAAGTATGCATTTGCTACTGTGAGTTTCTGGGATATTGTGCTCGCAATAATAATACTTTGTTAAAAAACTGACTTCCACGAGCCGATAAAATAATAATTCTTGACTGCTCTAGGTGGCACTTTAATGCATACCAGCACAACGGTCAGTCTTCATTTAAGTTGAAATTTGTGCATTGTCCATTTAAACTAAGCTGAAAAAGAAAAAAAGACAATCAAAAAAGTGTTAATTAAAAAAAAAAACTCTCCCATAATACATGCAATTTTAGAGGCTAGTTACTCTTGCTGTATTTGAAATAATTGAAAACGTGCAAATGTGCAGTGTTGTTTGGAAGTTAACATGTGTAACTGATTTCTGATTACATTTTTTTGTTGAAGCTGACTCACCAAAACAAGTCTTAACAGAGAACTACAGTAAGAAAAACAAGGGTAGATATTATTCAAACTAGGTGAGGAATATTCCAGATTTTTTTTTTCTCACTTCCCATGCCTCTTTAAATGCCCAGTAATTTAAGTTAATGAAAAAGCAACCACAGGCCTAGTTCGAAGACAATTATCTGTTGAGGGCCTTGTACATTTTAATTGTCATGACCCATGAGCACGGCTGTCTATATCTGAGCATATGAATAAAAACATGGCTATTTAAATACATTGTTGGTTAAGAATAACATTTTTTTTTCTCTCAGTATACAGTATAGCGCGTTGGTCCAAACTATTGTAGGTCTTTCAATTTGGTCAAAATGCTCAGATAAACTATAGGAGTGAGTACAGTGGACCCCTGGGTTACAGCGTCCCCAGCTTAGGTTTTTTTTTCACGTTACGATGTGGAATACATAGTTTTTTTGTCCCTCTTTAAGGCATTTATCCCGCTTCACAATTAACATCAACAGCTGTCATGACGAGTGGGGTCGGTTGGTTGTGGTTTTGCCTCCCTCTTGAGGGGTTTTTAGGTAATTGCTCTTATTTTCTGTCGGCGTCAAACTGCCTCCACTGCAACTCGTCACTACATTGCTGGTCTACTATTGGTCGGCGTCTCGACTCCCTCCGCATTAGCTAATTAACATAGGTTTGGATTACCCGCCATAAGGCGAATTCGCATTACGATCCCAACCTCGGAACAGATTAATCTCATAAATCGGGGGCCCGCTGTATTTGGTACAAAACAATCTTCCATCTACATCCAATAATTTTTTTAAAGATGTAAGACTAACAAACATCCAACCATTGCGGAAGAGAGACCACATAGGTACAGGAATAACATGTAAGCTCTGCGCAGAAAGGCTGGAGCCAGAAGTGAACCCTCGACATCTGCAATGTGAAGTGGACACGCTGACAATTTAGAAAGAATTGTACACTCATAACAATTTTACTTGAGTTTATTTCGGTAGTAAGGCCAATCACAAGTAAAACACTTCCCAAAGTCAGTAGTAGAATGGCAACTTCCCCTAAAATTCAATTCAATTAAGATTACGGCTTAAAACAAGTACCTGATGAAACTGAAGACCAGTGCGGACACACCCACTTTCTTTCTCTACAAACTGACAGAAATTTTCAACTTCTTCTGTGGAGCTCAACAACAAAATCTATTGGTAATAGTGTTTGATCGCAAAGCAACAAAAGTTGTGCAACACAAATAAAATGCCTTTTGTGTGAATTGTTAACACTGTACCGCCATCTGTATATTATATGTGATACGTGTTGTACTTATTTGGCTTTAGCAAAGCCAACCCTGTTATTCTCTCGATCAAACACGGTGTAGTACTGGCCGATGAAGACGTCACCCAGAATCCACAGGGGACCCGCTGGTGGAGGGATGTCCAGACCCATGAAGCCGCTCAGACAAATGGTCTTTCCAGCTTGGCTCTCCTGCAATTTAGAAAGTGACACAAACAGGGTGTGCTGTTGTTCTGGCACTTTAAAATGAAGAGGCCAGCAGCATCAAAGCATAAAAGTTGGCAGCGCACTTGCAACAGGAACGAGAAAAACAAACCAAGTGTAATCCCTCTGAAAAACAAAGCTACCCCCTCATGACTTGGTCAACTGAAACAAGGCCTCAACTGTTTTGTTGTGTTTGTTTTTTTTTTTTTTTTTAGGTGACGTAATGCTCACTCAAGAGTTTTATTGTTGTTGAGCAGTAGAGTCAATCTCTGTTGCCCCCTCCTGGAAAAGAAAAGCACCTGCTGCGCATGTTCTCACCTTCAGAACATACTGGTCTCCAGTCAGCTGGTAGGCCTTGCCGCCCACACTGAAGGTGATGACTGGGAGTGACGGAATCTTATCACAGTTGACCATGTACTGAAACAGAATTGGGAAAGCGTTACATGTTTCCATACACCAAACATCTTGTACGAGTTAGAAAATAAACGTAAATGTTCCATTGCACTGTACATCATGACTTCATAGTTGTCAGAATACAGTTACAGTAAAAATAGCGATTATACATTTGCTACAATCAATATAACTGCCTGCAGTGAAGAAATGCTTTGCCATGAGAATGGATGCACTGCTTGCGATGAAACCATTTTTGCTGTAAGAAGATCGCTGTCTCAAACTTGGCTATGGGAAGGACAGCTCTGACCAGCCTGCTCAAGCTTAACTCCAGAAAGACATCACTTCACTCACAATTTCCAAAACATCTTGCAGAATGTCTTGCCACACAGAACGTTTTGCCACACATGCACTAATCATACACACACAGAAGGACAAGCACACTGGATTCCGGCCATGTTTTTTCTTTCAGGATGGGAACCGTCATGTAATTAGACACTTCTGAATCAAATAAAAAGAGAGGGTTCGGAGAGGCTGATTTAGAGCGCTGTTGAATTGTTCTCGTGCAGTCCTTTACTGTTCTCCTCATGCATAAGCTAGGAAAGAATGCCGTTTCTCCTTTTTTGTATATAGTTTCTTACAAACGTCCAACAGGCGAACCTGACAATAGTCATACTTGCAATTGACATCGGTAAGCTAAGTGGCATTCATGATTCAGTGCTCAGGATATGAACTGGATGGATATGGAAAACCCAAAGAGCTAGTGAGGTCTGAGGTTCATTCTCACCTCTCCCTGGATAAGTGGAGTAGCTCCGATAGCTTTCTGCAGCGCCTTGACTTCCGCGGCCGGGCCAGTTATCAGAGACGTGCCGGTGTCCACAATGGCTTCACATCCGGCTTTACATAAGCTCAGCTGGCTGCCCACTTGCAACCTGCAATTCAACATGTGGCATGAAGCTACTGTAACTGGAGCAAAGCCGTGCAAGAATGGGAAGAACGGGCAGGTAAATACCATGGAGGAATACTGTATTTCTCCAAGTACAAGTTGACCTTTGATTAGAAGTCCACCCCCCTTTTTTACTGCACTTTGAGGTGAATTTGACAAAAAATGTGGTTATAATTCTAACCCTGACTTTAGTGGTTTACATAGATCATGGTTTTGCAAATTAGACACAAGGGGTGTGTCTTATTAAAATGACAAACTCACAAAATCACTCAATACTTTTACTTGCATTTCTACATGGTATATCGAATAACATACTGCTGCGGTTATGGGATGGAGGGGTGGGGCTGAAATGAGAGAAGCGCAAGGCAATGTACGTGTGCGTGGAGATGCAAACACTGTAACTAACTTTGCAACTAATAAAATGATTTGAAGTTTCAATGCTTTATTTTTAGCCACAGCTGAATATTAATTTGTCTAAAATCTCTAAAACTCATCATCACAACACGCCAAATAGCTCCTCCTATTTCAATCCACGGACATGCTCTTTTTCCTCCTTGTAATATCTTCAAAGATGCTTGGTACTCTTCCACAGGCAGTCAAATGTTTTGCTAATAATCTTACTTAAGATATTCACCCAAGCCTTCTTCACGCCCACCTGCAGACATCCATGCCGCCGCTCTCGCATTTTTGTCTTCAACGGCTTGATTAAGCATGTGTCCAAGGGCTGAAGGAGACAAGTCAAGCTTTTCCTTCACATTATGTGTCAAAGTCCGCCGAAAAAAATTATCCACACAGTTTCATTGTTGACAACAGAGGCAATTAGGAAAGAGCATTTTCGCGAGGTTCATGTACAAACGGATGCTCACAATATCAAATTAGGGGTATATTTAATAATTTTAAGCCTTGTAAATGACATACTGTATTACTTATTTCACATTCTAATTAATGTTATTCTAACAGATATGTGGAGAAAATTGGTCTGTTTTGAGTGACAAGTGGACCCCATCCCCCTGTGTGTGTGTTGAAAATGATGAAAAAAAAAGTATAGTTTTAAACATGTAATTGTAATTGGAACAATACAGTCTATACCAGGGGTCAACAACCCAAAATGTTTGAAGAGCCATATTTGTTTGTCTGTTTTCTTTTGCAACAGACCTGAAAGAAACCTGTGTTGTAGGCTATAACACAAATCTCCGTTGACAGAAATGTTGAAAGCTAATATTTACTCTCCATTTTTTGAGCAATGGAAAACATTAAGAATGCGTTATGTTTGTAAACCATATTAAAACAAGAAATGTATTCCATCTTTTTCCATTTTGATACATGTTTCATAAAGCTCCAGGGAGCCACTAGGACGGCGCTAAAGAACCGCATACCGCACCAGAGTTGCGGGTTGCTGACCCCTGCTCTAAACTTTACAGTTTTTCCTTCATTAAATTGACTCAATTGTAATCAATTAAATAAACCCCCTTTTTTTGTGGTGTTGATGAAGCAATTTAGCCCTCAGAGAACTCACGAGTTCATGGGGATCTGCCAGTAAGCTTGACGGCTGATGTTGACGTAGCTGAATTCTCCACTGTAGTATTTAGGATCCGTTCCTCCCAGCAGCAGCTCGCCACCTGGCTCAGTGTCAGGGTTCCTGAAGCAGGGAAAATGCAGATCAACGTTTCACTATAGTGCTGGGTATTGTGTCTTAAAAGTGTATCGCGATATATTGCGATACAGTAAAGGCGTATTGCAATATGTATTGCGAAATATTGGGCAATGTTTGGTAAATTAAAAAAAAAAAACCAGGATTATTAGAATCATCATTAGAATAGATTATTTTTACATATTCTTTTTCAGAAGCCACACATCATTAACATCTATGAGCACACATTATTTTTTTCCTTTTTTTGGAAAAAAGGCAGCATGTCCACTTTTTTTTTTTTTAAATTCAAGCATGCCCTTGACTATGTTAATACATCCCCAGCAGTTGAGAACACTCTTTCTCATGCTACTGATGTGGCAGAAATACAGACGTGTCAGCAGAGGATACAGGTGCTCTTCACGGTAAACGAAACGGATCTGTGACGTCATTTGCATTGATGAAAAAAGATATGACAAAAAAAAAAAACAAGGAGAAATCTAATGTTATAATTTATCAAATACAGAGAAACTATATAATATATTTGATCATATTGATAAAAATGTATTTTGACCATTTTTGGGTCTTTTTCTTCGACATCAAGGGTGTCCAAAGTCGGTCCTCGAGGGCCGAAGTCCTACATGTTTGAGGTTTCTTTTCCCGACACACCTGATTCAAATGATCAGCTCATGAGCAAGCTCAGCAGAAACCTGATAACGATCCTGATCATTTGAATCAGGTGTGTCAAGAAAAGAAACCTGGAAAACACGCAGGACAGCGGCCCTCGCGGACCGACTTTGGTCACCCCTGTTCTACATCATTCTCACTGTACTTTAGCCAAGGGACGCCACACTCCAGGTGGCGTGCTTACTAAGTGGTCTTGCCATATTGAACTTTTGACATGTTGTCACCATCTTGTTGGAATTTCAGCTGGCTAGTGTCTTCTTTCAATGCTTTCCTTTTGATGTGAAATGCAAAAAAAATGCTATTTAACTCTATAGTGCTTTTAACCATGCAAAAATGAATACTAGTGCAATTCCCACAATTGTACCCGATGGGAGAAGCCATAGCTTTAAGTACACTGTAATATCAGCATTAATGCAATAATGTCATCCTTGTTATGGAGAAATTAACCATAGGAGTTGGAGGCATTTTTTCTCTGTTGCTAACTTCTAACATATCTCTCAATGTGAAGTACAGTTTTATCTACTTATCTACTATCTTATCTAATTTCAGTTTCTTGATGTTGTAAAATCAGTTGGGGTTTTTTTTCCCTTTTCAAGTTACTGCGTGGGCCGTTCCCTTCAGCCTGCTTTAGAACGATTTCATGAAGGCGCGTGGTAGCCACACAAGTGAACCAACTTATGACATTTGCAAGCCCTTCAATGACTTTGATTGGCTTAGCCTGGACTTTCATAATGCAAAAGTCTTCAAAAGCCATAATTACTCTAATCATGACATAATAAATATTTAATACATTTCTATTTCATAAATATACAGCGTAGTTACTTTTGCTATTTTTACAATTTATGTTCAAAAGGCATAGGTTCCCTCCCACCCAAAAAAGTACGTATGTATGCATAGGATGATGTCACTGAACATTTTGAGGGAAAAATCCCCGGACACCAAGGGGTTAATGCTGCACATCAGCTAAATCAATTTGAACCATCCATCAATCCATTATCTTAACCACTTATCCTTACAAGGGTCACAGCTGAGCTGGAGCGTGTCTTCAGCAAGTAGGCGGGGTGCACACTAAACTCCTTGCCAGCCAATCAAAAGCACACAAATGCAACAGTTTTTGTTTTTCTCCTTTTCCGCTTGACATGAGTACACTCAGTCAAATGCACGATGTCGTTTGAACGTGTAGCCTTCCCATGAATGTGATCATTTTTTAAAAACGTCACCAGGAATGTTCCTCACCTGTTCAAGTAGAAAGAGAATACATTCTGGTCAACCTTCTTCTGGCTCATGATGTTATCAAAGACCGGAGCCACGGCGTCCACCGAGATGCGTGGATAGGCCATGCCGAGGATCCCGTCAAATTTGGCCGCAATAAAAGCTATTCCGGGCTGCTTTATGGCTTCACCGAAGAGCTGATTCTCCACAGATATGTCCCCAATCTAGAAAAAAAATGAATAAATACACGAGGCGAGCTCAAGATTTTTTCCCCCCTATTGCAAGATCCTTAATTTGATGCAGAAGCATAACTCAAACTTACGGTGCACGTGTCTTGACTGAGGTAGCCCGACAAACTGCCGCTTCCATACTGGATTGCAAAGGAAGTGCCATTCTTCACGTATGTGCTGGATTTGGCAGAGTTATACTTGTGGTGAAGCACTACCCAAAAATAGAAAAAAAATGAGTCAACGAATGTGATGTTTTAACTTACAGAACTGCTATTGAATTAACATCAAGAATGACTTACAGCAAGCAATGTCAAGAAGGGAGCAGTGAATAGAAGGAACCCACAAGTTGGAGGAACCAGTGTCAAAGACCACAGTGAAGGGCTGGGGGGGCGTGCCCAGGCCAATCTCACCATAGTACTGGGCCTGGTGGCAATGTAGGAGTTTTTAGAACACGGCACCTTGGAAACTTGCAGTGAGAAACTGTATTGAACTGAAAAGTCTTATAGCGCTTGTTAGCAAGAAATGCACTCTGAAAGATTAGTGGCAAATCCAACACAAAATGTAGGCCAGTCTGTTCTATGCTAATCAGTAATATGAGAGTCTGAAGACGCAGGTTGAGCAGTCCAGGTCATGAGGAATCGGAAAATTCTTTTTCAAAAATTCAATTAAAAAAAAAGAAAGAAAGAACGAAAGAACGAAAGAAAGAAAAGAACTGGGGCTGGAGAACTGGAGGAAAATCTATTTCCAAGTGGGCTGGACCAATCAAATCATGGTACTCCATATATTTATATACCTTTAAAACAACAACTTCAAATTTATTAGCATTTCTTATTACTGTCCAAAATACTAAAGGCTCAACATCACTATTAATCATAAAATATTAACATTACTAATAATCATAAAACATTTCAAGTTTTTCGTTTTTAAAAAAAAATTCAGCTCAGCTCATTTTTATATTTTGCAAAATCATTTTTCGTGGGCTGGATTAAACCCATTTGTGGGTCGTATGTTTGACATCCCTGTATAGATGCTGTAAAAAAATTGGTAACAGTGGTTGAAAGTTGTTTTTATTTTGCGGTTTCCTTGTGTTGATGTTAAAAAGGATAGCGTTTGAAGTATACAATTTTTATAGACAATAATCTTATTTACTGGTTTAATGTGACAGAGATGTTTCAAAATCTCATTGCAAAACCCTGATTGTCAACTGAACAACAAAGAATGAAGTTCCTCTTTCTATACTCATTAGCACACACAAGTTCTCAAATCTGGGGGAATATGCGTTCCTTTGTCCCCTTATCATGTGATGTCCTTTGCATTGTGACTTAGAACGTGACACTAAATTATGTTATGTTTTCAAAGAGTCAGCATAAGGCTTCAACCGAAAACCTTGTGTCATGACCCTAATGGTTTGCCATTGCAATCATTCAATTGTGATTGTGCATTCAAACCATTTTTATTTGAATTAACACTGACGTGGAGTGAGATGTCTTAGGACAAAGGCCATTAGGGATTTGGGAGGTTATTGTTATTTCATTGTGTGGTATAATAATAATAATACTAAACATTTGGCAATAAAAAAAACTCTTGAATCTTAAAAGTTATTGAAAAGTGGGGAAATTAGAGGAAGAAAATAGCTCAAAAGCAGCTGACTGTCGAATTGTGGCAAGAATAAAGCAAGCTATCATGTGCACAAGCTTCCTATTTCTATCTCCCACACCTTTGCCCATTTTAGGCTTTAGCTGTTGCAGTTGGATTGACAGGACCTCAATGGCAGGACACCTTTATGCACCATGGCGATTTTTCAGGAAACACACAGTCAATTTAGCATTCAAACACCACGTGAACAAAATGTGTTTGAGAGAGGGATGCCTACATCAAGGTAGTTCTTTAGAGTCTCAGGAGTGGGCCCACTACTTGAAGGAAAGCCAAAGTTGTACTTTAAGGAGTGCTTGCTGGCCATAAGCTCCACTGCATTTTTCCCTGAGTCCGTCAACTCACGCCTGATGGAACGGAACTTCTTCAATGGAATTCTGCATGAAGAGCACAAGAAAGATGTTCGTTGTGTAGTCTGTCAGCAAACATAAGGAAACAAATGTAGTAATAAAAAAGTAATACATCTAGTTGTGAAGCAGGCTCTACAGTAAACACATTTTTTAAAGGCTGGCAGAAATGTATAACCTACAACAGTTAACCTCCAAATGATATCTTACACAATGCAAGACAGGAAGCCCTTGTGACTTAAGATGACAAATTAAATAAAAAATATGTTAAGAGAAACTGTACTTTTCCTGCCTTTACGGAGCTTTGCCAAAATCAATCAAATCATGTCATTATCAATTTGGTCTTAGTTCATCAGACTTCCTCCTTAGATGTTTGCCACAAATAATGTTTGACTTCCTGCAGACCTTTCAAATGCACTTTAGCCCTTGATCTGGTGAGCCTATTGTGTAGATCAACAAATGAAAATACAATAGATTAAGACCAATTCTTGGGGCTAAATTTGCCTTAATTTGTTCATTTATAATTTCCTCGTTTCAATTGCAGATTCTTTTTTTTTTTTTACATGAGTCATAGTATACATCTCTATCCTTTGCAGATCTCTGCAAATCTCAGCATCCTTTGCCAATGCTATTAAGAAGTCGAATCTCGAGCTTCACGTAAATGGTATATATTTGCATAAACCTTTTCTTCTTTTTAATTCTATTAAAAACAAAAAACTCAAAAATAACGGTTCCCCATGCACACAAACAGCAGACCACGCTAAATGATCCCATAAGACTTACCAACGACTTTCCAAGACTTACAACCTAGGACTGGAAAATTAGGCCTATTTAATCCATATTTTTTCCCCATTCATTCTCAACTATCACTCACAAAGGCCTTGTAGAGACATTGAAAAACAACAACATAACGTGCCCAACCAGACTATATGCACTTTGGCATTTCAGAAAAAAAAACATTGCTAGCATGGCTAAAAACAATGATTTACTGTAATCTCGGCGTTTAAAATAAAAAAAAAATCTCACCTAACAATCGCGTCGCTCGCCAGGGCTAATGCCGATAGAAGAAGCAGATAAAAAGTCCTCATTTTAAAGGTTGAGACGTAGGTGACCGGCAAACAACGATGACTGAGCGATTTGACTCTTGGGTTAACTATAGAAACGATTTACATCAGGTGACCGAGTCATGTGAGTCTCATGCTGCATTTGTGTTCCACTAGACAATGGGAACATCCATAACTCAATCACAAACGTAAAGGTTACCGGAAAAATAGCGATGCGTTGATGTAAAGACCGCACTGAAAAGTTGGTGATTCAATCAGCGATAAACCTCTTCAACCTATGAATTGGTAAAATAAAAATAATAACAATAAAAAAATGAAATAGAAACCGACATCAAGTCAAAAAGTATTCAAATAATAATGTATCTTAATAAAAATCGTTGAGTGTTCTTGTTCCACAAAATGCATAAGCATACCAAAACAGACAAGAATGAGTGTTTATTTTTAATTCTGTAATCTTTATTTGTTAACAGGATTGAAATTCCGTTTTCGTCCGGGTATCAGATATTCAAGGGAAAGACACTTTAAAATCAACTGCAGTTTCTTGTTTCTACCAGGAGAGGTCCCTGTTACTGGACTAAAGAGGGAAAAAAAACAATTCTCGAAGCAATTGATCCAAATAGAGTAGATACGGTTCGATTTACTTGAGTAAATACAAACGTAAGACAGATGTGAATATCAATAATCGGTAATCCACTACCATGGCCTTGATTAGTTCACTTTACAGATCAACTGTACTGTTCTGTGGTACGCGATTTAATAAATAAATACATTTACTCTAATTAGTAAATCACAGTTACTGGGATTGCAGGTTGCAATTTGTTCATTCCCTCCGGAGTAGAAAGCTAATACAGTATAGCAGTACCTGTAATTACGGACCAAGAGGAGAAACATATGTGAATATGAAAGAAAAAACATAATCTTATTCGGGTTATATGCATAACAGAGTTGCATAAAGTACAGTGAGGCATTCAAGTAAGGCTAACTATTTTATAAAAATATGAAAACTAAAGGTTAAGGACATAACTTTACTCATTTATTTGGAATACTGCTTGATGATGTCATGTCCAGCGTACCATGTGATTTACTTCCTTCTTCTACCGTGCTAAAGAAAAAAAAAAGTTTATGCAAACAGAGATTCATGCATGTTGTGGGGCACGCGTCCCTGAATAATAATTATTTTTTGAAATGTTATGTCAAACAAATATTCCCATAGTTGCAAGAAACAGCAATGAAAAATGATACAAAAAAAGTAATAAGCTAAATTCCATCTGAACTGTTTTACTTGACAGTCACTTTGGTCATTACAGTGTGAAAAATGTCCCTATTTTGTTTTTTGTTTTTTTTAACAACTTCAATGCATTCTTCTCTCCCTGAGTAAATTTACTCAGACATTGAATGTTTTAGTAGTTTGTTTGTATATATATATATATATATATATATATATATATATATATATATATATATATATATATATATATATATATATATATATATATATATATATATATATATATATATATATATATATATATATATATATATATATATATATATATATATATATATATATATATATATATATATATATATATGTTGTAGTCTGTTCTTGTTTCCGTAGCACATAGGGGAGGTCCTCTATAAGGGGCTAAATTTTATGGAGTATTGTCAAAATACGTATGCGTAATTAACAATTTGTGTCAATAAACAGAAATAATTTGTGTGTTTGAATTTATTGTGAATATGATTCAAAATTGTAATGGTTTGAATTATTTTATCATGACTACAAATCTAAAACCTGTGAGTGCAAAGTCTTTTCAAGACAAATCTCACTTCTCCGGATACCAAGATCGACTACACATGACTTCACGCCTGTGCATTGAAATGGGTTCTTTTTCTGAAGCTTCATCGACAGCGAGCGACATCTCTTGGCAGAAACAAACATTGCAGTTGATTTGAACCCTTCTGTTATTTTTGTCTGCAAGGAACAAGATTGTCCCTCGGTTGTCCTTAGATGATTAATAGGCCTGAGGTAAGAGCAGATCAGTCAGTATCTTTCCCGTGCAAAACCTTTGATGCACACACAAATCTGTTCATTTTATTTACTGTTGTAGTACTTTTGTGGCTATTCTGTTGTTAACATCAGACAATTTATTTATAATTTACTTTATGTTAGTTTTTCAAGCAATATATGGATTTGGAGTCACAGGTCATTAGCCTGCAAACTAAGCTGTAGCCCTGTGAGACCAATTTCATCAAATAATTTGTGAATAACTTTGACTTTAACATTGCTATCTACCTGCTGGGAGAAGACTCCACCCGAAGAGTGATCCAAAGACGTTACAAAATGTTTTAACATATTTAGATCATTATACATCCTAGCCATTAGACATGTTACTAAACATATCGCAACTATTTTTTGTCATTTTCAACTTGTTTGTATCATGAGGAAACATGCTGCGAGAGGGTGCAGACCCGGAAGCAGGGAAGCACAGAAAGGGTGTGCTCAAAAATAATAGTTTAATATAAAGATGGCCAAAAAAAAAAAAAAACAAGTTCGAAGGAATGACGACTAGGAACTGACATCAACGATGACCCGACAACAACTGAAAGGAAACGGGAAACTAAATACACTCAAAACCAACGTGGCAAAAAAAAAAAAAAAAGGAACACCTGGGCAGGGAACAATAGGAGCAGGGAGTTGATTGGCAGACTCAAGGTTAATAGGACAGCTGGATGGAATTACACTGACGAGACACAGACACCAGGGAAACAAAAACATCAACTAAAAGACATGAACAAAACCACACAACTCTTTTTTTTTTTCAAAAGAGCCCAAAACAAAAAAGAACGCAAAACCTCAATACTAACTCACAGAACAAAAATACAACAGCAAAACAACAGTACAACAGTATTTGCTTAAAAAACTCCAAAAGTGAAGTGTGGGGAAAAAAATACAATCGGGGCAGGGAAAACTTGGGTAAAAAGGCAGAGAACAGTGACAGAGAAAAAAAGAATGTGGATTAGCAAAAATCAACTGGTACGCGAGTCCACAAGTGCAAGGTCTATAAAGCTGAAAAGATGGCTGGCTAGCATGGAAGGATTTTCAACAAACTGGGCAAGGGTGAGCAAACTGAAGAATAACACCAGGTATTTCAGGCAGTCACAATCAGAGGTGTTGCAATTTAGGTTTCGACAGAGCCGAGAGGAGACGGAGCAGAAAAGTAGGTCACACCTCAGACAGGGAAGACAAATCTTGCCAAGCAAAGCTGGGAGGCAAAACAAGAGAACACACACACACACACACACACACACACACACACACACCTCAACCACTGAGAAACACTGCATTCTCAATGGACTCATGCAACACACTTTATTTCTTGAATCAGAAAACAACTGCAGATATTTTAACTAAAAGTATTACCTTTTAGTTAAAACAAAAAAAAAGGTTACACACACAAACACAGATTGGAAATTTCAGCATCTTTTTGTTGGTAATGTTTCAATGGAACCTGATGTAAAATGTAAAATTGTAACCAAATAACCATGCTAGGTTATTCAAGAGGTAAATATTTTAAATAATATATTTTATAATATATTTTAAACTCCTTTTGAGCATATATATTTTTCCTCATGTTTTGAGCCCTGCGGTTTATAGTCCAGTGCGGCTTATCTGCGGTCTTTTTTCCCACCGGTCAAGCAAATGTGTGTATGCTAAAGGAATCGGTTTAGGTTCTATGAAATAGAACTGCAAGATGTGAATCAATGGCTGTGCTCAAAAAGAGTTTTAAAATACTGTATACTGTATTATTAAAAATATTTTTTTAAAATGTCTAAATTGAAATATTATTATTATTATTAAACCCTTCAGAACTGCAGTAGTACCACCTTTGAGATTTTCTGCATACACTTAGAGCACCCTCTTTTGGTTACTTCGAAATATTTTTTTTCTCAGTCGACGTCAGTTCTCCAATGTAGGAGCATGCAAAAAAGACAGGTTAATGTTCGAGGATTAGTGTGGTAAAGGCCTCGCATCCCTGTAAATCATCACAAATGAGCAAAAGCATTTTCCTTGTTTGTGCACATGTGCTGCAGGTCCCCAATGATAAGCTCTCCTTCAGCTAGTTTTACAGTAAGTGAAACTCAATGCTGTATTTTCACACGAGCGGTCAGTCAATATTTCTCAAATTATTTCACAATTCACACCATAAAAATTATAATTACCAACACAAATGACAGGGATGGCTTATTATCAAAGCAGCTCAGTGAGTAACATTTAACAATGACTTTGTTTAGTTTTTTTTTTTTTTTCATTTTCAACAATGAAACATTTGTGTAATTGTTAGCAGGACTAAACAAAGGTAGACAGACAGTTCAATACAGTATTTGATAAGCATGTAACATAAATTGCATCCTGTTGATGATGTTTCAAACAGATATTTGTAAGGTAAGGCTGATAACTCGTACACAGTTATTGCAATAAGGAAAACATTAAATTGATACAAGCATGCTGTGGAAATTCCATACCTTGTTACCATAGCTACTGGTAACAGGGTTTCTTGTTTGGATGGACTTTTTTTTTTCTCAGTTCATCCAAGGACTTGTGTCTGTCAAGAATGTAAACGATAGGAACTTATGAAAAAAACATTCATGAGATTGAATTGTGAAGAGAAAGCAATGACACTGATTGCTGGCTTTTCCCTTTATTGAAGTGGAGGGTTCACGAGACCAGACCAAGCCTGCAAACACAAGATTAGGGTTGGGTGACCAGTTGGATCAAAGGTCTAGGGGGCACCAAAAAAAATTCAAGTGAAAATTAATATTCGATGTAATCAAGATAAAAACTTTTTTTTTCTATTCTCTTCATTCCAAATGTGTATATATATATATATATATATATATATATATATATATATATATATATATATATATATATATATATATATATATATATATATATATATATATATATATATATATATAATGTATGTATATATCAAATTATAAGGAAATGGGAGTACATTTATATATATATATATATATATACAGTATATATATATATATATATATATATATATATATATATATATATATATATATATATATATATATATATATATATATATATATATATATATATATATATAATGTATGTATATATCAAATTATAAGGAAAGGGGAGTACATTTATATATATATATATATATATATATATATATATATATATATATATATATATATATATATATATATACAGTCGGCCCCCGGCTTACGAGCACCCTGATTTACGAACAATTCGCCTTATGAGCGTGGATCAGGGAGATTTTTGTCCTCCGCTTACGAACAAACCTCTCGCCTTACGAGCAATTCAACATGCCGGCCATTGAGTATGTAGAAATGTTCTCGTTTAATTGCGTCAATAAAATCAACAGTAGCGACATCATCAATCATCAGTAGATATTTGTGGCAGTTACGTGAACGCTATTGGTCTTACTACGTCACACTGAGTGTCTCACTCACGGTGTCTAAATATATTACCATTTAAGTGTAGTGTTTGTACAGCTAAAGGGAAAAACAGCTGACATGAAATTAAATGTGCCGATTGCAGGACAAAGAATTGTCATTGGTTTAAATGTGTGTTTTTTTTAAATTAATTGTCAATACATTCCAACCGTTTAAAAAAAAAAAGTGTGAATAATTATCAGTCAGTCACGGAGATGCGAATATGCTTTTGGTCGATTAAGGTCACCCGGTCTCACTCACGGAGATGCTATTGGCCGGCGTCACACGTCAATCACAGAAATGCCGATATGCTATTGGCCGAACGCCTTTATCTAGCTTGAAGGGACAGGATGGAAGGAAGCAGAGAAAATTAGTGAAAAACAGAATGTTGTGAAGACTTTGCAAACTTTATCTGTTAGACATAGCTTCTAAAATTACTAGCAGCGGTAAAGAAAGAAATAAGAGGATGATGTTTTAGTATCTGCGTGATTTGCACCCTGACTGAAAGAGTTACTGTAACACTGTAAGACCAATAGCATATGTATCGCCGTGTTAACTTTGAGCGTTGAGCTCTGCCCCCTATGCTTACACCCAGCTCAAGTCTCGCCGTTTCAAAGGTAAAAGCTATTTATCCAATGTATTTATTATAAAATGCAAGTGAATAGCAGATTATGTCACTCAATTTTAATACAGTATATGCATACAGTGTGTCGTTTTTACCTAAGGCTTCTGCGTGCGATGCACGCATTCACGAATTAACATGGGTTTGGATTGCCCGCTATACGAGCAATTCGAGACACGAGCGTAGCCGCTGAACGGATTAAGTTCGTAACCCGGGGGCCCACTGTATATATATATATATATATATATATATATATATATATATATATATATATATATATATATGTATATGTATGTATGTATATATCAAATTTTAAGGAAATGATATAATTATATCATTGAATATGTGAAAATGAAAACGTTAATTCTTTGAAATCAAACAAAAGACCAAATTGAATATAACAATTGGACAACGCTACGAGTTCCGAGTCAGATATGCTTTGTAGTTACCAAAGTTGGTCGATGATAGATGGTTCGGGTGGGGCTAATTTTAGCAGCTAGACTATTGTGTTTAACATACTGTTAAAACTTTAACATGAGTTTTGTATGCTTCATCTTGATACAGGTTGACCAGAACTATTTATCAACTCTTATTAATAGCAATTATACAGTGAAAATCAGCATTAGCTTACCTTACCATGTGTTTTCTAACTTCACGTTAGTATTGCGCCGTTCTAAATGGTTTGTCAAATGACCAGTCCTATTTGGCGAAGTGGACAGCTTTTTAGGTGTCGCGCAAGTGAACCTAATGGTAATATTCTTCTTGTCTCTTCAACTGAAAGTAATAGGCGTATGTCTGCTTGTGTACGTATTGTCCACATTCAACCTGTGGTCTGCTGGTGCCAGATTCATCTCTGCTCTAGTGGATACTAAGAATAGGAAGTAAACATTTTGCCTGGGACAGTTCTCCTCCGATCTTGCAGTATGTTGGCGAATTTAGAACACACAGACACACACACACACACACACACACACCACTTTCAGGCTAAAAATGCAATGTAATGCATTACTCTCATTTGTAAGAAGTACAATATTACTATTTTTTGTGTGTAATACAGTATATTACACTACCATGTACAAAAAGTAATGTATTACAGTAATTTCATTACTTTTGTCATGCATTACTCCCAACACTGGCTGCAATAGGAAAAATATGCAGATTTTAATAATCTATTATTCAAAGAGGCAGCATGGACGTAATTGCCAGTGAATATAAGGATTAATTTACATTGTCCATCATATTAGAAAACTGCCCACTTTGTCTCGCCCCAATTGTCTCAGATGACAGATGATTCCACTTGACATTCTATCCAGTTACATGGGTCAAACACATCACAAGTCCAGCAGAGTACAAATCACATAGTTATTTGTGCCTTCAGAAAATACATAACGCAAAAAGTCATTATTGCGTTCATTGTACAAGGCCTCATGGAAAAGTGTCTTGCCATTAGACTGTGAACACAAGGACTAAAGTGGTCAGCTGATACAAAGAAGCAGCTTGATCACATTCACCACAGGGGAAATATTGCATCCAATAACGGAGTTAACAAACAAGGAGAAGAACAGCTGGTGCCGTTACAGAAACCTCTAAATGGTTCAAACACAAGGCAGTTAAACTTCAGAGGTCCCTAAGCACCGGTATGTGGCCCGGTACCGGTCCATGGATCAACTGGGCCGCCCCGAAATCATGATGCTTGGGAACTGATTTAGTTTTTCCTTTAACAGTTCATTCATTTGTGCTTTGTTTGGATTGATGTTTGTGTTTTGGCCCTGCCTCTGGCTGCTGTTGATATTACATTTTGAAGTAAAGAAGGGCAGCGTGGCTTCAACTGAGAGCAGGCACTGTCAGTGATGCACACGTTGTTTTGCCTCTCTGAAAGCTGGCCCAAAAGTGTACTATACTCATTTGCATCTTAATGTTTTGTATTGAAATGAATAACATTTGTAGTTCAGTTATACGATTTAATCAATGTATTTTGTGTACATTTTTGTCCATTTTGTACCTTTCGTGGCAGCAGACCCAAAAGAATTTTCGAGACTCAAGCAAGTTGAGGGCTCCCATTGGTTTGTCGTTGGTGGTGAGCTCATATTTTATGTGCACTTAAATTTTCCCCCAAGCGTTGACCTGTCCATGGTTATGAAAAATTTTGGGACCCCTGAGATAAATGATACAAACATTGATACTTACTGTAAGATTGAGACAGCAGTGAAAATACCTCTGAAAAATCCACACTAGTGAATTTAAGTTGATTTTGTTATTATTTAGCAAGCTTAAAAACTCCTATTTTCAAGCATAGTGTTTTTGTCAAACACTAGGGTCGAGGCTTGCTGGTGCCCAGCTAACTTTGGGCAGTAGATGGGGTACACCCTGAGCTGGTTGCCAGCCAATCGCAGGGCACACAGACACAAACAACCATTCACGCACCCAATCACTCCTAAGGCCAATTTAGAGTGTCTGATACACCTACCATGCATGTTTTTGGCATGTGTGTGGAAGCCACACAGGCTTAGGGAGAACATGCAAACTCACACAGGAAGGCTCGAGCTAGCTGGGATTGAGTTGGGTCCCTTAACGGACGTCCTAACCACTGCGCCACCCGTGAAGGAAATCAAGTCCAAAAATTGTCTTTACATGATATGTTCTATTCACTTGTACTCGTCTAAACATTGTACAGTATTTCGATTATTGCTTATATATTGCCTTTGTAAAACGTGAATTAAACAGAAAAATCCATCGTCGAAGATGTAGGCATTTGAACACATTCTGTCAACTAAAAATGACATCGGTACTTACCGGCTTGTCTGTCACATGACGAAATTCAACCAATTTCATCTTCTCTTTACAAAAGATGTGGAGAAAATGAACATGTCAATGAGCACGACCAATACCTCCCTAAAACACTTTGACCAAAGTCAGAATCGAGCCGTTCAAATATATATATTGAGTATTGCAGTATTGGTGCATTGGCTCATGTGCAAATGTTGAGTCCCTTATTGGAAGACCCAAGAGTTTATTTTCTATTCTGCTAGATTTTCATCACAACTAAGTGACTTTGATGTGGACACCAAAGGCACTTTACAGTGATGTTGACCCACATACTGTTCACAAAACAATTTCGTGCAATTCAATATCACTTGTCATAAGAGCGCACCAGGGAATGAGAAGGGAGGACTGAGGAGGCTCAACGGAGGATATGCAATCAAGGAACCACTGTTGTGTTCTTTGGAGAAGTCATTCTATTTCTCACCAGTGACGTATATAAAGGACAAACCAGTTTGGATTCAAAGAGGAACAAAACTTCAGAAATTGAAACATCTTTTGCCATGGATAAACCTGCGCTGGACTATAAGCCACAGGTCATAACATCAGATGCAGTATTTATACAGAAAGGTGGTATATGATTGTTTTATTTATTTTTTAATTGTCTACCAACTGTAACATCCCCTCTTTAACATACTGAACATGCCTGTATGTTTAGCCCCAACATTATATTTATAGAAAATGGGTGGATCAATATCATTTACATATCGCCAACAGAATACTACAGAGTTAAATAGCAGTTCAAACTTGAAATCAACACTTTGATTGCATTCTGTCTCCCATTGTTTAATTGACACAATGCACATTAATAATATACAGTATACAATCATATTATAAATACAATCATATATACCAGAGGTGGCCAAGTTCGGTCCTCAAGAGCCACAATCCAGCCTGTTTTCATTGTGTCTCTTCAACTAACACACCTGATTCCAATGATTAGCTCATCAGCATGCTTTGCACAATCCTGATAACGACGCTGATTTGACTCAGGTGTGTTGGTTGAAGAGATACATTGAAAACAGTCTGGATTGTGGCTCTTGAGGACCGAACTTGGCCACCCCTGATATATACTGTATATCAAATTTACACTTCACAAACTTTTATACTATTACATTATATTTATATTAACTGTTATTTAATTTAGACATTTTTTTTTATACTTGAAGTAATATATTTTAAAACTCTTTGAGCACAGTCATTGATTCACATTTTTTGAGTTCTATTTCCTAGTTGTTTCATAAACTGACTCCTTGAACAGATACACACATTTGCTTGACCGGTGGAAAAAAAAACAGCAGATAAGACGCACTGGACTAGAAGCCGCAGGGCTCAAATCATGAGAAAAAAATTGGGGCTTATATTCTGAAAAATATGGTAATTGAAATCACTTTTAGTGCAAAACAGTACAGTGCAAATTAATTCTGCATTAGAATTTAATATTTTCAAATGCATGTAGTCACATGAAAAAAAAATGTGTAGTCAATCTTGGTATCCGGAGAAGTGAGATTTGTCTTGAAAAGACTTTGCACTCACAGGTTTTAGATTTGTAGTCATGATAAAATAATTCAAACCATTACAATTTTGAATCATAGTCACAATAAATTCAAACACACAAATTATTTCTGTTTATTGACACAAATTGTTAATTACGCATACGTATTCTGACAATACTGTAACTCCATAAAGTTTAGCCCCGACTATGGTGAGGCCACGGAAACAAGAACAGACTATATATATATATATATATATATATATATATATATATATATATATATATATATATATATATATATATATATATATATATATATATATATATATGTATATATAAGTATTTTTTTTCCACCATTTATTTGATGATGCAAGACAACATGCCAAGGAAGGCAATGCATTTACCTTTTAAGCTTCCTTGACCATCATTTTCCAATAACATGGCATGCAGGACTCTCCAACACTCTTTCTTGAAATGATCTCTTGTTTTTTCAACTCCCCTATCGTTATCTCACATTCTTCTTTCCCATACTTCTCATTTCTGTTTGTCTGTCCTTGTGGCTGTTAGGTGTCGCGCTGCAAAAATAACTGTCTGAGTCTGAGTTTCCCTTTGTGGTTATGAGAGAAAGGTGGACTGTTACATCTTCAAGTCTGGGAACGCTTCCCAAGTTTACAGAGGCTCTTGTTCTGCACTTATTAATAAGCACTTCTTATTAAGATTTCTTATTTCTCTCCTCTGACATGAAAAGTCATTACTGTGGCGGCGTACTTGTGTTTAGAGTCCACTCGAGCCTATGACTATTCCCGTCATTCGAAAACATAAAATGGTGCCCAAGCTCCTTTTGAAAATCATCTGAAGCCATCTGGATCGATACTGTAATTATCGTTATCAAAAAGGAGCATATTCACCAACGTGATTAGCAGTGTTGGCCAAGCTACTTCAAAACTGTAATGCATTATTTACTTACTTATTACTGTCATTTCAAAGTAATTGGTTACATTACAATATTACGGTATTTGAAATGTAAGGCTTTACACTACTATTGCATTACTTTTATATTACTCTCACTAACGTCTGGAAATATGGATTTGCCATTGTAAATGTAACTTCTTACGCTCACCTAAAAACAGCACAAATCATTTCATCTGTATTGTAAATCTTTAAAGACATGACGAGATACAAAATCTTTTTCTCTGTATTTTAATCTCTTTAATACTTAGCTTCACAGCATTATGATACATTCTTGATACTTTGGAAGGAACAGTGAATTTCAATGTTAATACAGTGGACCCCTGGGTTACAGCGTCCCTGGCTTACGTTTTTTTCATGTTACGATGTGGAAAATGAGTTTTTTCATCCCCTCTTTAAGACATTTATCCCGCTTTACTATTAACATCAACAACTGTGATGACCTGTGGGGTTGGTTGTGTTTGTTGTTTTGCCTCCCTCTTGAGGCGATTTTAGATCTTATTCTCTGTTGGTGTCAAACCGCCTTTGCTGCAATGCGTCCCTACAATGCTAGTCTGCTATTGGTCGGCGTCTCGACTTCCTGATGCCGCGTTCACAGATGGAGCGCGAATAATGGAGTTTGCGCGACGGGCGCGATGACGCGTCAAGCGACGCGATAGACGCGATGGAGCGACGCGCGGCGCATAATCACGCGTGACGCGAGAATTTCAAAAAATTGAACTTTTGTCCCGTGTCGCGTTATGTCAGCCAATCAGCTTCGGGAACATTCAACGTCTCAAGCAGGGGGCAGGAACAAATCATGGCTGCTGCTTTGCGGTCACCGGAGCTACCCAACACGGCCAGCTGAGCTTTCAATACAAAACGGACCCAAGCAAGAGCACTTGTCTGGCTTGTAGAAAGGCGGAAGGGAGAACTTGGGACAACTGGTATGTGCAGCGTTTGCTTCCTTTTTTTGACAGCTGTTGAACCGTAGTTACTGTGCTAACGATAGTGCAGCACTGACAGTACAGTATTTAGCATGGTATTGGCCACTTGATTGCGACATTGAAACTTTTTTTTTGGCAGACGTGAAAGCGAGGGACACGCAGTGTAAAAAAAGAATAATAAAGGTGCTGTCGGAGAAAATATTGGCTCTGCCATATCCCGGAAAAGTGAACGTTCTCAGCAATGCTCTCCTTTCCGGATCCACTGTATAGTGCACAGCAAGCTCATTCCCCTCCCCTCGCGTGATACTGTTGTGTGAAAAGTGAACTTCATCTTGACCTCGCGACAAAACGCCTCGCGTAGAGCGTAAACGACGCGCTCCATCTAAACACAGCATAAGATACGGGGAGGCACGGGGTCACAAAGATGGCTGCCTAAAGACTTGAGCTCGTGTGAGAGTGCTTTCAAAATTGTATTTATTATGCATTTTAGTGATTAATTCAAACTTGAATTGGTTATCTATGAGTCCTAAGATTGCTAGTGATGTTAAAGAGAGAAGATAATTATATAGAAAAGAAGCTGGAGATAATTAAGAAATACGAAGAAAGCTAAGCTAGCCTTGCCTAGGCTGGCCTTACTAGGGAATATGACCATAACAAGCGTCACTCAAAGGGAAATAAATCCTTTATTTATTTTTTTATTTATGATCGTATATAATTGTATGCATGTATATTATATATAAGTAGCACTTACTATACTATTTCGATACCAATTTTTAATATGTATATACAATTTTGATGTTTTTAATTGGGGTTTTACACGCATTAGCTAATTAACATAGGTTTGGACTGCCCACTATACGGTGAATTCGCGTAACAATCTCAACTGCGGAACGGATTAATCTCGTAAACCGGGGGCCCACTGTATTCAAATTCATGTTCAGTCGGCTAGGTTAGGGACAGACGTTTCAAAAATAAATGGTTTTGCCCAGGACTTTTCTCCTTCGATGTTGCAGTGTTTTTGCTGAATTTGGGGAAACATTTGAGGAAAAAAAGCCCCCCACAGCTTTCAGGTTAAAAATGCATTGTAAACATTGCATTACTCCCATTTGTACTAAGTAAAATATCACTATTTTTGTGAGTGTAATGCATTACACTACTGCTTTACAGCAAAAAGTAATGAATTACAGTAATTACATTATGTTCGTAATGCATTACTCCCAAGCCTCAGCACTGGTAATTAGGTTTGAAAAGATGTGCTGTTTTGTTTGTTTCTCCATTTTCCAGTTTTTAAAACAACAGTACAACAATAATAACAGGATAACATGGGCTTGTTTCATTCAAATCTCCTACAGTATTTTGGACATCCAAAAATGAGGAAACACGGTTTTTGTTTAAAATTATATTTTTTAAACACTGACTTTTATGCTAGCAGTTTTCGCTTCAGTTACATCTCAGATATCTGAACAGTTGTTTTCACCTATAAATTACCAGCAAACAGTAAACACTGTACCAGTGTTAAAAAAAAAAAAAAAGTACGCAACTATGCAGGCGCACAGCTTATGGAGAACATTTCCTGTGAGGTGTACAATATTTTTTCAGAAAATCTTGCTTTAACATGCCTGAAGGGCATTTGACCATTGCACCACGTTACATTGTAATTTAGTACATTCTACACTTTTTTTTGCAAGTGATCTTGAAAGTGAGCACAAGATCTAAATGAAAAACGGCGATTTTTGAAAACACAGCAAAAAAATCATTTGACACCATATAGCTTGGGGCTTGAGGCATTAAACATTCATGTACAACAAGCAGATGCACAGGGCTCGTCAAAGCGAACAGAGAGACAGAAGGAGAATAAAACAGCTTCTCAATAGATATTATCATCATCATACTCATGGGGTTGATAATAATTCCCTCAAGCTGAGCACAAATTCATGGGGTGTGCTTCTCTGGATCAATAGACTCCAAGCTCACATCTGTAATGGTTTTGGTGGTGGTGGTGGTGGGGGCCCAAGTTAGAAGACAAGGCGAGCCGGGCCTGCATCAGAAATTCCACATAATTAGATTGAATCATTTGCTTCATGCTGACAGAAGAGTCGTTTGTGCAAGAAGAGATTTTCTGTGGCTTTTAATTAGGGAAGAGATAGAAGTGTTAATCTTCCCTGATCTTTTTCCCCTCCAGCTGAAGTGTGGGGAAAAGGCAAGGACATGAAATGTGTGCATCACTTTCGCAATGCAGCAACACATTTCATAAAAACCTACAACTTAAACCATTAGCATATTAAGATAGTCAACACTATATTAACGGAGGATATTAAGAAAAATGATATTTGCTTGTATACCGTGATAGGTTGGATTAGTGGAACTGCTGTTACATCTACCTCACGGTTCTAAGGTTACAGGTTTGAATCTTGATGAAGAACACTACACTACAAGGTTGTAATTTCTTGCCTTCAATGAGGACTGTGCGGTTGAATTTCCTCCATTGTTTGCTTTTGTGCATTCCTGTTCCAAGCTTGACTTTTCATGACACAACACGCTATCGGCATTGTACAGAAGCTGAAGGAAGTTGGTTTATTTATTTTTCAAAATTCATAAGATTGATCTTTGGGACATTTTACATCGATTCCGAATCATAATAAATAAGAATCCCAATTCCTATGCGGAAATGACTCTACATATGCACACAAACACTCACACACAAATAATGTAGTGTAGTGTAGTGTAGTGTTTTATATCATGTTTGTGTTTGTGTGTTTAAATATATATATATATATATATACATATATATATATATATATATATATATATATATATATATATATATATATATATATATATATATATATATATATATATATATATATATATATATATATATATATATATATACAAAGGACGAACATGATATAAAGCACTACTCTACCAGGTAAACAATTTAAAAAAAGAGAACGTGAAACTGACTATGTTGCACCATCTCATATATGCCAGGCAGGTGCAGAAAAGCATTAAATTGGATATGGACCTGTGAAGCAGACAGTTGGCTGGGGATGCCAGCAATCATGGCATGAGAGTAAATGAAAATAAGCCCAAAGCCCACTGAGCAGTTAAAAATAAAAAAAAGAAATGGGTTTGGTTGGTTCAGGTTTCTTTTGTACAAAAAAATCAGAAAACAGTTTCAGGATGAACTCGATTGCAGTTCAACAATCAAGAAATATTGGTAACAATGAGAATAACTAACTTTACAGTTTACATTTTAGTGAACATTAAATAATGTAAATAATTGTGCTGGAACAATTTCACATTTGAACCTTTGAAATATGAATGAATGAATTGAACATCTTATAGCGTTACTAGATTTAGTATTAATTCATATTGAGTTGTAGATTTTTCGACAAACCTTGTAATCAATGATTTTGCAGGGTAGGTTTAGATCAGGGGTCCTCAACTTTCATCACCACCGATTGATCAAGGTATATGGCAAGGGGCAAATACAGTGATCCCCCCTACTTCGCGCTTAATGGGGGCTATCAACCCCGCGCAAAGGCTGAAACCCGCGAAGAAGGGTATCAGTTCCTAGATTTCTATGTACGCCCCAATATATATAGTAACCAGTAGTAACCATAAGTAACCAGCAGTAACCATAAACAATCTTTTTTTTTGTATTTTATTTCCTTTCTCCTATTATTTAACATTACATTATCCTTATTAACATTATTGTATATTCATTAAATAACTAATATTACTTAGTTTGTTGAGAATTTGTTCTCAGGACTGGTTATCTGCACCAAGACTCTGGTGAAAGAGTACACAAGTCATCACGTTGAACTTCACATTTATTTTGGCTCATGTATGGTGTATCGTGTAGTCTCTGTTGAAAAATAAATCAAGAACAATCTTAAAGTAAGTCAACTAACATATAAACACATAATTATGAATTTACTGTATTTTTAGCCGACATTAGCGGGTTAGCAACAACTAACAACAACTATAAAGTGCAACCTCTACACAAACGAACACATAAACAGAATAAACATTCATCACTAACCAAACATAGGCAGTAGCGTGCGTTATCAACATAAATGATAATAAACTATAAATATGAGCTTACGTAGTCGTCATTCACTACGTCACCGTAACGAGCCAAATGACCGCAGAGAACGGAAAACAAGAAACGGAAATGCAACGCGACCCGACAAATTAAAAGCACACATTTCAAAATAAGATAAAAAACGTCACGAACTCTAACGCTTGAAGAATTCTTAACATAGTTATTAACTAATATTACTTCGCTAATTGATTAATACAGTACTGTATAATGTACTTTTTTTGCTCTTTTCAGTTTTTGTACATTTTTGCACATTTTTTAAATTATTTTTTATTTTGAAATATTTTTTATTTTTCCTGGAAAAAAACGCAAAGTACTGAGACCGCGATATCTGAGACCGCGAAGTAGGAGGGATCACTGTATAACATGCACATAAAATATGAGCTCACCATTAACGATATACCAGTCAAAGGCTGTCAGCGTCTCTCTCTTCAATAGCAAACATCGCTATAGATCAGTTACTCAGGTATGTCCCGAGAATGATATATTTTACAAAAATGTACACAAATTACATTGATTAAATCAATCATAACAGAATTACCAATGCAATTCATTTCAATACAAAATGTCAATTGGATGCAAATGAGTACCTATCAATGCTAAACTTTTGTTTATGCTAACATATACCAAAGGGAAATACTTAGCACAAACAAAAATGCTAATAAGCTAAACACGTACAAGGCAGCCTTATATAACATGCTGAAGCTATGAACGAACATTAGTGAGCAATTGTATCCACAGTCACAAGTTGTTGGATCAACAAACGAACACATTTTGGGCATACATTCAATGACATCATTCTTAGAAAGAAAGTACAATTCACAGACACTCGTGGGCCAGATTTCAGAGAACAACGTGTGTGTCACCAACAGTGACTGCTCTCAATTGAAGTCACACCGTCCTTCCTCACTACAAAATGTAATAACAGCGGCCAGAGGCAGTGCCAAAAAACAAAGATCAAGCCGAAAAAGCACAAATAAAGCACAGATCTACCGTTATATGGGTTAACTAAATGGGCTCCAAAACATCATTATTTCGGGTGCTGCATATGAAGCCCGGTACCATTTGATTCACGGACCGGTACCGGGGTGCGGACTGGCACTTGGGGACCTCCGGTTTAGATGATAGACTACATAGAAAAAAAAAAGCTATGGGTGCTGCTTATGCAACTGAAATAGACCTTGCTTGCTTGATTGACCCTTTCTTCTGAGCAATTTTAAAGTACATGTCAAGAGACTTTATAATTTACAACTGTTCTGGTGCTCTGATCACCTAATTAGCTCTCATTGAAAGTGGCAGAACGAGCATTCACTCAAATCAGTCACCTTGCCTTTGAAGAGCCTGTGCTGTCATTTTCTTAGTGGAAAGAGTCATGGAACTTATATTTTTATAGTATTTATATTTATATTTTTTTTAAGCAGAGTCATAACAAAAGGAACTGTTTGGTCACGGTCAACTTAATTTACAATGATAAGACTAAATTTTGTGCTTCGGATGACGGGGATTTATAGTCATAGTGTTGGAATTATTTTGAGGTTAAAGCAGATAACCAGCTGCTTCTGCTTTGGCACCCGAGAGTCTCTATCTCAAACCTTCCATGCATATGAATCACATTATGTCTTGAGTATAGATAATTGTCATTTACTTGCGCTAATTTCAGGAGCATCACTGTGACATAAATTATGAGCCTGTCTTTAACTCAATCATTGCCAGACTTCCCAGTTTTATGCTATTGATATATAGATGCCTGTCACTGCCAGTGAATGTTAAAATAATCACTGATTCGTGACAGGGTAGATTCATCATCAGTAGGACACAAAGTAGTCCACGACAGAACCAGCATTTAGGCTCTAAAAGTATGACGGAAGATGTGTGCGTGAATAACAATTTGTAACAGTCATCGTTTTGTCTTTTAAATGCTTTGCTGTGAGTACGATTCGAAATCGTTTGAAATGTTTTCTTGTGGCTGCGAATCAAAATTGTGAGGGTTCGAATTTTTTACTCGTCGCAACGAATCAAAATTGCGTTCGAATTTTTCTAAAATCTAAATTGTGTGAGTCATTCAATCTATCACTATGGAAAGGGTCAGAAAGCCATTCCTAAAATTTTAAGACTTCAGCAAACCACAGTAGTCCCTTTCAAGGGAACACTTTCAGGAACACTTGCTAGGTTGAGTTTCCCTTTCCGTTCACACCAAAAACGTTCCAGATGTGGAGGGTTCCCCTAAGCGTCTACCAGGAACCTGCTAAGGGCCTAGTTGTCCCGAGGGTCTTCGGCTTGCTACCCGGGTAGCTCAAGTGGGGCGGGGCGTGTTGTGCTGACGAACGCTGATTGGTTGCCTGAATTTGGGGTGGGTTGTTTACGTATCAGCATCCGCCATTATGCTTCGTTTTCACTGTGGCTAGTTTAATATTTTGAAATAACGGAAGGGGAAAAAATTGGTGGGTGCTCTGGTCGAGACTCTACTGAGTATTTACGAGGAAACATCCAAAGCCTATTTGCTTCAACTACGCGAAAAGCGTGTCGCTGACTTAACGGCCGCCATGAGCTAGTGCGTTTGGGACGTGGAGCTTTAAAAAAATATGTTTTTAAAAAACACACGGACAGAACACCAGCTCATGCAGGTTTACGTCTCGTCAATCTGGATCAGAAACCCACTACAGCTGATGTTCAGTTCCTTCAGTATTCTTGGCATAGGTTTTTGTTGTTGCCGGGTGACGCGGAAACGCCAGGCCAAGGCAGGTGTCAGCAACGTGTCTTTTGGCGACTTTGCCGCCCTTTCTACTTCTCATTGTTAAGGAAACTGCCATTGGGTGTCCATTGGGTCCCATTGGCTGTCCAAGCGCTTACCGGCGCTCGCCTTCAGCTTCTGTGCCTCCTGGCACTCCTTTCCACGACGCAAAGCCTCAAAAAGAACACACTGATCACGTCCCAACTGCAGCGGGCCCACACCCAACTGAAACCGACTTGTGAGGGATCCGAAACCCAACACAGCTGGCGCCCGCTCTGTGGCGTGCACTTCCCCAAAAGTTCCGCATCTCAAAGCACATGCAGGGGGACATGGCAGGTCTTTTGCGTGCGCTTCCGTGCCGGCGAGCTTCTCCGTGTCCTCCGGCAAGCTCTCCGTGATGCAAGCCCACGAAAAGAGCACGGAGCGAGCACACACTGCAGCGGGCCCACACCCGCCGATCGATGTCAGTGCAGATGCTCCTTTCCGCTGTCTACTTTTAGCAGGCTTCCTGTCACAAAGCACTTGCTGAAAAAGGCAAAGTGCTCGCTCCGCCAGCGACTTGTAGCTTTGTTGATAGATTGCACTGCTCGAATGACATATATCAGTTTATTAGTATCAAGCTATCAAAGCTGCATATAAATGAAGAAAAAGCTAATTGGGCTCCATTCTCATGCAGTGTGTGGCAGCTTCTCTGGTTCATCATCCTGCTTGTCATTCACCTTTTTAATTAGCTCCACTTGTTAGACAGAAGGGAGAGTGCAGCTTGGCACCCTTGCCTCACAGCATCAGTCCAATTTGAATTAGCCACCCGGTCCGCTGTCCCTCGGTATGAAGGCAAACTTATGGGCCACAGAGTTCCTGGACTGTTTGCTGCGAAAGGATCTAGTGAGAGCTATTTTCTCTAAACAGAAAAAAAAAAATGAAAGTGGTGTACAGACAGCCTGCAAACGTTGCCCCAAAACAGTGATGAAGGAATTGTTGGAACTGACATGGATTTAGGTATTTGCATTGTTACCAAAATCAATTCCAGCGTGGTCATTCAATCTCCATTAATCGGTGATTAATAAAACATTTTGTAATTAGACGACGCAAATAAGAAACAATTCGCTCTCATCCAAGTTTTATGTTCTGAAGTTCAATACAATACAATAAATAAATCTGTTCTGTTCCTCGACCCGCAGTTTCCAACTCGCAAACAAGTCAGACGCAAGAAGACGCTTCGAGACATTCTATAGTTACATCTTTTCTAAAACGCACTGGCAGATGACCAATCCAAAACACATCAGCAAGACAATTTCAGAATGAAATCCAGACTTAAACCCAATTGTAAATCTGTGGAATTACATCAACAAGGCAGTTGCATTCAATTTCGAGGGCAAAGACTGTCACGTAGAGCCAGGTAGTTATTCATGAAGTATTTTTTTCATTATAGATAAAATTACCATTCAAAATATCATTTTATTTCAACCCGAATTATTTTTGTCTAGTATCTATTGTCCATTAGTTTACTGATCTTTAACAGTAAAGGGGAATAGGCAAACTTGGAAGAAAACAAGAATTTGAGCAATTACGGCAAATGTGATCGATTCACCTATACAACTATAGTGTGTAAAATGCTGGCAGGCAAAGCAGGTATGAAAACGCATCCCTTTTTGTTCAACTTAAAATTCACGCATCCATCCATTTTCTTTAGCTGATTTTCCTCACTAGGGTCACCGCCTTGCTGTGGTGCTTATCCCAGCTCTCTTCGAGGAGTAGGCTGGGGACAACCTGACCTGGTTGCCAGCCAATCACAGGGCAGACAGAGACAAACTACCATTCACACTCACAATCACACCCAAGGGCAATTTGGAGTGTCCATTACACCTCCATGTTTTTGGCATAAGGGAAAAGACCAGTGTGCCCGGAGAAGACTCTCAAGCACAGGGAGAACATGCAAACTCCACACAGGAAGGCCGAGGCAAGTTGGAATGGAATCCAGGACTTCTGATCTGTGAGGCAGACGTGCTAACCAGTTACCCACCTTGTCACTCAACTCAAAATGATGTTTATTAGATTGGTAATAATACATATCCTTCCTACAATTCTTTCAGGTAGAAATGACAAACACTGGCTCGTCTGTAAATCTTTCACAAATTTTGAATTTGGAATTGGATGAAATAAGCGACCCCGGAACACAGCGTTAGATGGATGGAAGCTACACTTAATATTACCCCAATATTAGTCAACCCGCATTGGCTTCCAGTACACATAAGATGCGATTTTAAGGTGTTGTTAATCACTCATAAAATTTTACAGGGCTTAGCTCCTTCCTATCTCGTCCACTTATTATTACTGTATGTTCCATCCCAAAAACTTTGGTCATAAAACGCTGGTGTGTTAATAACCCCGCGGGCTAAAAAGAAGTCAGCTGTATCTCGAGCTTTTTTCATTCACGTGCCAGTGCTCTGGAATGCCCTACTATTGGAAATGTGTGCTGCTGCTACAGTGGAACTCTTTAAAACCTAACTGAAAACGCATTTTTTACTGAATACTCATGCATTTAGTTAATGGGTCTGTCTGACAGCACCTTCCTTCTTCTCCTTCCTGCCTCCTTCTCCTGGTTTGAAGAGGGGGCTAGATGGTGAGAGACCAATTGACTGCTGTCATGCAGACCTGCGGCAATCGACCAATGCGCGTTTTGTTAGGATGGATCCACCTGACTGTGATGAGGATCTTACCAGATCGCCTGCCGTCCAGGTATCTATGAACTGGAAACTTACTGCTCAATACGGCACAACGTGTTATATTTAACACTTGCCATCTAGTGCTACCTGTTCAACCTAGAAGGGGGCTCCACCCACTTGCGGTCCCTTCTGAAGGTTTCTCATTTTCCCCAGGTGGGATTTTTCCTTCCTCATCAGGGCACATGGTTCAGGAGATACTGTTGTGTATTTCTGATGTTCTGTATGATTTCCTTTTCCACCTGTGAATTACTCTTAGACTGGTGATTCAGGGATATTCAAATAACTTTAAATTGAACTATTTTTGGACAAAATTTGGACCCTGTTATATGGGCTAAAGACCACATTTATTTCCATGAGTATTTTTCAGCAGATTTTGACTGACCACATCCGCTTAAATATGTCCTGGTTTTAAAGAACTATTTTTTGGACAAAAACTTGCACCATTGTTGGACTGGCTATAATAGAAGCCAATTTTCAATTACTATTTTCTGACTAAATTTGGACAATATTAGAAGTGTTAAATAGCCCTTTTACCATTGACTATATTAGGACAGGATTTCGACCATATTGGACGGGCTGTAACACAAACCAGATTTTGACAGCTTTTTCTGGACTAAATTTAATCGAAAATGGATGGACCAGATTTAGCCCAAAATCCAACATCCTGCAGACATCTGGTGCTGAGTGGGTGATATCTAGTTGCCAATATTCTTTTTCAAAATGTGCTGTGTTATTTTATAATCCATTTTTATTGTCAATATTAGGATTAGAATATACAGAAGTCTCACGTTTCCAAGGAAGATGACTACCTTACCTCTCCAATAATATTCAAATTGGTTGTTTTTCTGGACAGGTATATGTGAACAGTCAAACCTTAAGGAAGCTGAATTTGAGGACCTAGCCTTCAAATGTCTTCCTATCATCTTGCTCTGGCTTGTTGTGCCTACAAAAATAGTGATTTAATAGCGCTGGGCGACAGTATCGATATATCAATATATTGCAATACGAAGTGACGTAATATGCGTATTGCAATACAATGTTCAGTTTCTAACATATTACGTATCGGTGTTCAAACGCCTTAATGTCGTGATTGTCAGCAGAGAAGGAGGGCATCCAGCAGAAAAGGGAAAACTTGGTGATACGAAGATAGCATTCCTTTTTTTTCTAAGCATATATTGATATTTTTTTTTAAGCATGAGTCAGTGATGTGTGGCTTCTGAAAAAGAATCAATCCAATTTGTCTATTCTAATAACATCCTTCTTTTTTCAGTCATTGCTAATATATTTGCCATAGATTTTTTTTTTTTTTTTTTTATACAAACATTGCCCAAAATATCGCAAAACGTATCGCAATATGCCTTTGCTGAATCGCAAAATATTGCAATACACTTTTAAGACAAAATACCCAGCACTATTGTTGAATGAATTATTCAGTAGGTACAGAATAAAGGAATCCTCAGAGACGAGCCCTTTAATGTCCATATTAGAGAACAGTGATTAATTGGATTAAAACTGTGCACACATTTGTATTTGCTCACATGTCTTCAGAGCTTATGTTCGTTTATGGGGATGGAATATAATCTTCTTAAAGGCCCTCCTGAAATCTCGGTTAAAAATAGTGTAAATGATGGGGTTCAGGCAACTGTTGCAGTAGCCGATCCAGAAAAAGAGGTTAAAGAGTGCATCGGGGATGGTGCATTTGTCTCCGCAGAGTGCTTGAAGACTGTAAGTAAAGAAAAACGGGAACCAGCAAAGAACAAATACTCCCATCACCACAGCCAGAACAAAGGTGAATCGCTTCTCCCTCATTTGTGCCACTTTGTTCTTGGACAAAGACATCTGTCTGCTTCGGGATGGCACGGGAGAAGGGAGGAGGAAGTGATGGGAGCCGAGATCCGATGATACCCACGATATGGAAGCGCAAGACGGAGGAGGAGGCTTTAACCTGCTTGCTGGTCCCACAGTGTCCTTTCCATCCTCTGTTTCCCTCTTCCCTCCAGGTCTCCTAGAGAAGCGTAGTGAAAGAGAAAACGAGGAAGATATTTTTATATCGTCCTCCCTGTTTTTTTCCTCTAAGTTAATATTGTCCAATTCTTCTCTCTTGTGGCTACTGCTGTTGCTCTCTATGTTGGAAGAGCTGTGTCTGTTCCCAGGTGGTTGGTTGCCCGGCTTATACTGGGATTTTCTGCACTTGGCTCCAACTCCAACTCCAGCACCAAAGCAGGTCTCAGATTGGGACACTTGCTGCTCCATCACATTCTTAGCCACAAACACAGTGGAGGCTCTCTGTTTAGCAACACGGTATATCTTACAGTAGACCAGTATCATGATGACTCCTGGTGCAAAGAATGACACGAGGCAGGAGGAGAGGATGTACCATGTCTGGTTGTTGAGTAGACACTCCTGTTTGTCTTTGTTCTCATCTATTAAATCCCAACTTTCCTCGGTGTGCGCAATCAGAAGAGGCGGTGAAGAAATGATGATAGATATCAGCCACACCACACTGATCATCAGTTTTATTCGTTTGGGGGTCCGTTTGCGGTTGTAGCTGACGGCTTTCGTGACTGACCAGTAGCGGTCGAGGCTAATGGCACAAAGGTGGACGATGGATGAAGTGCAAAACAAAACGTCCAGAGCCAGGTAGAAGGAGCACCAAGTGGAACCAAAATACCAGTAGCCCATCACCTGAAAATGAAAAGAAACCATTTAGGGCATGAGAGTTCAAAGTCTCAAGTCTGGCTTGATATGGATTCCCACTAAGCTGAGTGGGAATCCATAATGAGCCAGTTACAAAAAAACCAAACAAAAAGGCAATTATGTGACCCACTAAACATCCAATGTGTACGAGCAATTACGAGCAAATCTAAGACTCACCTGTATCTAAGAGGCACTCTTAATTTCAGGGTGAAATGCTGGGATTTTCTATGTTACCACGTACAAGACGCACCAACACTTTGCCAACCATGTAAAAACTATAGCAAAACAGAATGAATATCAGCTTTTGTAAACTCTTAATATCGATATCCGTGAGTTATATATTACTGGTACTGGCATTATGTGAAGCGTGTTTTAGATGTTCCACATCGTGAGCGGTCAGTGAATTTGAATGCGCTCGAAGCTGTTATTTTTCCTTTTCTTCGCAACTCGGTTCGAGTTCATTTTACCATAAAAACCCAAAGTAGAGCATTTTTCACCAAGTTTATGATTGTGTGTATATGCCAAAAGACCGCAATTAAAAAATCAGTCAAGTGGATTACCTTTACGTATTCTTAAATGGTGCACTCTTAATTGAATCAGCTGGAGATATAATGAGTGTTTCCTCTTAGTTCTGGTAATATTCCTGTGTTTGAACAAGGATTGACCCGGATGTTGGTTCAGTCTGCTTGCTTATTTTATTGAAAATAATGCCGTAGCCGTATTTGGGGAGTTACAGTAATATCAGTGGACTTACAGAAAATATAGCCAAAAATGAATGCTACTGCAAAAGGTGTTGGTTGCAGTCTGACCCGAAACAACCTAGTGCCAACCAGTCAAACCTCAGTGTATAATACACACCATACTAATACTACAGCTCAAAGAAAACACTGCAATAGCTGCTAGCTATATCTGTTCTAATACCTCTGGGAGTGTCATATTCATGAGCTTGTTTGAATGATAATTCAACTGTATTTATAACACTACCACAGCAAAACATTGTAAATAAAACATAAAATGTGAACTATATCAATCATGAGCAACTATGGATGTATAGATAAACATTTTTTTTCTAATTAAAACATACAGGAAAGCCCTTTGACATTTACAATACAGTCCATCCATCACGGTAGTGGGACAGCAATCAGTTTGATCATTTACATCGTAATAATGAATTCCCTCATCGAGCACATGTTAAGCAAAGCTGTGAGCAGATGATGGAGGCGAGCACGATTGACGTCTCCAATAGCAAGGATCATGGATGTCCATGGCTGAGATACTGAAATTGTAATGTTGAGATAACTGCATGCATTTCACTCACGTTTGTTGTCAGCTGAGCTGTGAACAAAAAAAACACAGTTTTCTTCTAGTTGAATGACCCATTAAGCCCAGACTGAATGCAATTTGCTTCATTTTAGCATCGGCTTTTGGCCCTTTCAGTACTGTTTCTTTGTACCTTTCTTTGTGTACTTTATCTTCCAGAATGCATTTTTCATCAGTCATTGGCTGGCTCCAAGTCATGGCAAAGCTTCTTAGTGGTACCAATATAAACACCATGTTCAATCCATTTGTGGATAATGGCTGTGTTTAAACGCACACAATTATAACACTTTTAAAACCCAAATATTGACAATAGTTGGCTTTGAAAAGCTATGTAAATAGGCGCAATAATTATATTTGTCCAAGTGAACACCACTTGAGTTCTAATGGGGAGGTTGTCCGTCCCAACCATGCCTTTTCAGGTCCTGAAATTCCAGATGACCTATCACACCCCTGCACATGCCCAAACTCAGGTAAGAGGTGAGCTGCGAAAAACAAATAAATAATGCAATAAAGCGGATCAAGCTGTGTTATGTAGAGTGTATAATGATCTTGGTATGGTAATCTTTGATACGGCAATATTAAACTGAATAATCAGGTAGGTTTTGAAATGATCTTGTATAGAATAACTGTATAGAAAACAAAAAGTGAGATATTCACAGGTCAATGTTAACATACAACTGATTTCAAATATATTTTACAGTATTGTTTGTTTTCTTATTGTTTTCGTTATCAGGCTGGAAAGTTATATAGCACATACTGTATTAGTAATTAGTAATTGTTTTCCATACAAATCTAGACAATTGGTCCATCCACCCGTTATTTTTTTTAATTTTTGTTTTTTGTAAGTTATTGCCCAAGCTAAACTAATGTAAATGGCTTGCTCTCTTTGGCAATCCAATGTTAATGACGAAACAAGCGTCATTTTTGAGGTTTTTCTGAAAGGTGATTGTTTTGGAAGAAGGATTTGTACTTTGTACAAATGTTGTTGTATTTTAAGTGTGCATTTATACACACAAACACACACACACGCACGCACGCACACACACGCACACACACACACACACACACACACACACACACACACACGCATACGTGTTTATAGGGTATAAATTGACAAGTGTCACAAACCGGCTCGATGGTGGTTTAAGTTGACACACCTTTTAAAAGGGCCTAGAACAATAGAAGTAAGGTCAAATCACTACCAAAAAATTGAGAAAATTTTAGAACACTTTAGCTCTTAGAAAAGAGGTTCAGAACCTGAGATCACAAGACCTGACTAGATGGTGGTTTCGGATGACACTTGAATTGTGGTATGCATGGACAAAACCAGGATTATGATGACTTTAAATGGACAACGAGGGCACACCCTCACCACCCAAAATTAACATAAACACACCAACCAGACACCAATGACGACACTTGAATTGTGGTATACATGGACACAACAAGAATATGTTGACTTTAAATGGACAACGAGGGCACACCCCCAACACCTAAAATTAACATAAAAACACTAACCAGACACCTCTATACAATAAGTGCACAGAAGCAAACGTGAGTATTGGCTGTAGATGAGTGATGATTTCAACCTTGTAAGTGCTCATTCACAACTAATTAATAGACACAAGACAGTAAAGAGTATCAACAATGTTGAGACCTTAAAACGGCAATGTTGTCATAACTACAATTTACCAAATTAAGAAGCAACTGCATGAAGGGTGTAGACAATTGTCTTTATTAACAATGGTTCATTTAACCCAGGCTCTTTCAATGAAAAGACCAAGTAGCCTGCCATTATGAAATTAACAGCATTATATAAAATTATAACGATTCCTGATTATCAAACTGTAAACAATGTCTGTCAAAAATACTGAATCAGACATTCTCAGTTAACAATAACAAGAGACCCAACGGAGTCTATCAAGATCAAGAAAAAAAAATCCACTAACTCAAATCACTTTTGGTTATGTGTGAGTTTTATAGTGGAGCTGTTTATTAATATTAAACAAATGCAAAACTATTGTGGAACTCCAAACTTAAACATGGAAATGTGGATAGCATCTGAACAACTTTAATCCAAGTGCAATAATGTAAACTAAAGAGTTGATACACCTATTTAGCATTTTCTTAGCATTTTTTAGCATTTCCTGTCCAATTAATACATTTAAAAACACATTTTCCAACTGTTTTTTGGGGGATTCTCTATGTGACGTTCCCAAGATGAGCCGGGATTTGTCGCTATGTGAGCCTTGAGTATAGGTGATGAAATTTTCAGTTGAGTAGTAAAATATATTTGTAAAAGTATTAAGAGTACATGAAATTGATTGATTGATTATCGAAAAAAAAAACCTTTTTATTGCTGAAAATGGCTATGGGTTTACAGCTTTTTCTGAGCCTGCTGCCTCTTGATTGTGAGGATTCGGTTCCTTACAAAGTCTCTTATATTTTGTACCGTACGTTGTGACAACGCAGAGTCTTCTGCCTCCTTGCACTGCCTGCATTCAACTTTAGAGGCAAGTTTTCCTTTCCTAATGTGGCCTCCAAAATGTCGCATCACTGCAGCGATTTCTGGTTTGGTCCACATTCTCTTTGGCTGTCTTCTAGCGTCATAATCTTGACCAGCATCATCTTTTCCTGAGAGATATGCATGGTCAAAAACAGAACAAAAGTTATACACAAGTACTTGAACAATCAGAAGTAAGTCTGACTAATGTGTGAAAATTAAAAAGGCTGCAAAACAAATACGTGAAACCGCTGCTCTTCACAGTTTTTGGTAAGGGACTAATGCAGGCTTTCGAATGGCTGCAGGTTGGAAAAGAGGACTAAAGTTCTCTTTACAATGCCCGATTGCTCCATTCTGAGTCTCTGTCACAACAGCATATGGGACGTTGAAAAGCCCGGCTCTCAAGCACGCCTACAAGACACGTCGTGATTGGCTCCCGGCGTGATCATGGGAGTTGGGGTATATTAAAACTCCTGCCCTGTCCTCCTTCTATCGACCAATGAGGGCAGCAGTCACGAATCATGTATCTTGGAGGCGTGCTTGAGAGCCGTGCTTCCCAAAGGAGAACCCATGGGAAGAGGGTTTTAACATTCAAAGATCTTAAATTTTGCCTTACCGCTAGATGTAGGGACTGTGTCTTCTCCTGTAGACATCACATGTGATTGTGTATCTAATAAAAAAAAAACAAAAATTACTTGTGATAAATGACTTGTCAAGAAGACTATTCTTGTCCCATCTAATGAAAGAAAAAAAAAAATCAAGAAAACTGAGAACACACCCTTGAATCCAGACTCCTGTTCATGTTTCAGGATCGTACAGACTGATGCTGGATCCAGGTCTTCGCCATGTTCAGGCAATGGTTGTTTGATCCCTTTGGTGATGCCCTTAGGCTCACTGTCATTATCTTCAGTCTCACTAAATGACAAGCTTTCTAGACAAAAAAACGTTGTCATAATGAAAGAACAGTGAGCCATCAGACCCTTAACTGAAGAAACTGGTCTGTATTAGTACAGAATGATCTTAGCTCACATGACCAATGAACCATTGACACAAGCGCGAAAGGATGTATGTGTATGTATGCGTGTGTGGTGAGGGTGGGGGGCTTCTAAAGAAAACATTAGCTTACCTTCGATTTCAATTTCATCCAGAGATTTTCCTTGTAGCCCGGAAAGATCACCTTTCTCTATGGAAAGTAGCAGTTTGGATATCTTTGCCAATTGTGTGGTTGGGACTGGCAACCTGTAGAAATCCCGATGGACCCGAATATCATGTCCCAGAAAATCTGCAACCTGGTCGAGTTCATTTTTTTTCAAATTCAGGATTTGTGATAGTGTGGCGACATGTTTTCGAAGGTGAGTTGACCTGAGGAACTCTGGCTGTTTTGCTCCACACAAGCTTGCATAAACACGCAAGCAATCATGTCCCCTGTAGTGGGTCAGGGTTTTAGGCCTTCCAAATAAAAAAACATTGTCATGCGGGACACTGCATTCCTTCCTTTTGCTACTCAGCAGTGATAGAGCTTCAACCGTAGACGGCGCAAGAAGAACCACAACCTTTCTCTCTCTTTTCCCAACAATTTCTACTCTGGTGAAATAGTTGCACAACCTCTGCTCCAGCTTAGACAGGCCCATGGCTACATCTTTATGCAGCTGTGTTCTGTCCCTCTCGTCAAAACTTTTGACGAGCATTTTTGAGACTTCTCCAGCGCGTCTACGATTGAATACAATAATTTGTGCTAAAGTAACTTTAGCAAGCTCAGCGTAGTTCTTTGGTGTTGCTTGCTCCTTCAAGTTAGTAACTGCACTGTGTGCCGTCTTCTGGAGGTACTGGTGAAGTACCTGGACATCCTCTGTGAAAGGCAGTGTTGTTGGTTTATTATACTTGGCACTGCTCAGGGTGTGCAGAGCTTTGTGGGAAACCAGCTCACACCACTGAGATCTGTACAGTTTCATGAAAGTTTCTGTTGACTTCACCAATGTGTCATCTTCTGCCATTAGGGCACGAGAATGAATGTGGTCGCAAATTTTCTTGAGCGATTGTCCCAATTTCAAAGCTAGGCTGGGTGTTTCATAGGAGAGGCTTTCGTCATTAAACCCAGCAACTTTCTTGACAGCTTGAATAACTGTCAGGAAGTTTGAGGGCTTTATGGCTTCTTCCATGCTGTTGATAGAGAAGTCAGCACGCAGACAAATCAGCAGTCGTCCCACTTCCCGGAGCTTTTGACGAATGTATTCATGCTTTGTTGAGTCTTGTCCATGTTTGCTGTACAAGGACTGGGCCAACTGAACAATGGATAGGTCATTTCGCACAGCCAGGCCAATATCATCCGTGTTCATTCGAGTCAGAATCTTCCAAATTCCACTTGAGAAGTGTTGGCTGAATACAGTCTGTTGGGCTGTAGCCAAACACAGAACTCTGGCTCGTCCTTCTTGTTTATCCAAATTCTCACTTTCTGGCCTAAAAGGACATCTTCGGACATGTCTCCACAGTTCTTTGCGTACAAATAATCCCTGACAGTGCAGACAGTGCAAGAATTTTTGAGTCACAGCCGGAGCTTTAGGCCTCCTTTTTACTTTTAATTGTCCTTTTTCACCTCTGAGGATCCCAGTGTTATGTTGAAAATTGCCCCGGTTTCGCATTTTAAGAAATAGCGCTTTGCGTTCCTGTGAGTGTTCAGGGAGATAAAATGCATATGAAACTTCAGGGTGAGACATGTGTACTTTCAGGTGGCGAGTCAGTCTACTTTGTGGTTTACCACATACAAAACAGTAGTTTCTGTTGCTCAACTCAAGAGGTGGAGTTTGTTTATCTGTATTTGTCACATGCCTATTTGATGAGTCTTCATTAGAAACCTCTGAATCTGGTGTTTCACTGGGAGAGACTTCTGCGGGCTTGGCAGGAAGGGGCAAACATTTTGTCATGCTGGCTTCGTTTGTTACATATGTGTCTAATCTGTTGGATGAACTACTACTGGGCAATGATGGTATTCTTTCCAAAATCATGCTTGAATCTGAATCAGATTCTGAATCTGGGACATATTCACTTTGGCTGTTCTCATCGGAGTCTAATATTCTATCCCCATCGTTCTTCCGTCTGTAGCAGGATAGATGCCAGACTCTTGAACAAACTGTAACAGAGTTTGAAAATGTTAGGCCAATATACAGTCAGAGTTGCAACACAATTTTACAATCAATTATATAGTTACACCATGAGGACCATAGTCAGAAACAAGGGTCCTGTGGATATTTGGTTACAAGGCTGTTTGGTTTCTGACTATAATGGCTCACTGTGGACACTTTGGAAAAAGCAATGCGTTCAATTTACTTTACCTTTGCATTTGTATCCAGTCCATGTCAAAGAAGATATAGGTCCCAAGCATATAACACACTTGTCAAAGGCAGACAGTATTATTGTCTCAAGAAGATGTTCACAACATTCCTGAGGACAAAAGAAAAAATCTCTGTAGAACATGTTGGCAGAACATTTCAAAACCATATGGGATTGCACACTAAAAAAAAAAAAGTACAACAAAGATGCATAGATCAAATGTGGCTGCAATTACAAAGTATTACCCAAGTTTTTGTGGGCACCAAAATACTGCTGTTGACATGATAAATTATAAAACAGGACAATTAACGGCTTTCATACCGCCTCAACACCGCGCCCTTACCACCCATCCATTCATTTTCAAGCGCTTCATTCTACAGTACGGTTGGGTTGTGAGGGTACCAGCTTGAGCAGGGAAGCCCAGATTTTCCTCTCCCTGGTCATTTCGTCAAGCTCCCCTGGGAGGATCCCTAGGCGTTCTCAGGCCAGCCCAAACACATAATCTCTCTGACATGTCCTGGGTCATCCCAGGCCCTTTTCCCATGCACGGAACACTTTACCAGGGAGGCGTCCACCTCAACTAGCTACTCTCAATGCCGAGGAGCAACGGCTTGACACTGAGACCCTCCAGTATGACAATGCTTCTCACCCTATCTCTTAGGGTAAGATCATCATGTGAAGGAAACTCAATTCAGTCACTTGTGTCCGGGATCTCATTCTTTCACCCATGACACATAGATGAGGGCAGGATTGTAGATCGACTGGTTAATGGAGAGCTTGGTCCTTTCCCTCCTACCAACACTTTCAAAAATTATCCCAAGATACTTAAACTCCGACACTTGGGGCAGGACGTTATCTACTCCCGACTGGGAAAGTGTACTCCACCTTTTTTCCAACAAAGACCATGATTCTGATCATCATCGACCCAAGACTTCACACTCGTCCCTCTCTGGGCCGTCACTTTATCATGGTGGAGGGGTTTGCACGCCCCAATGATCCGAGGAGCTAAGTTGTCTGGGGCTTAATGCCCCTAGAAAGGTCACCCAGGGCAAACAAGTCCTAAGTAAGGAACCAGACTAAGCATGAACCATTTTCCTCTAATGATGGATAAAATACATGGAGTCGAGGTGCCCACATTCAGACGCCGGTCACTGTGGCCCCCCTCCGAAGCAAAGCCTGAAGGTGGGGCTAGCTGGCGAGTACCTGGTAGCCAAGCCCACACCCATGGGGCTCAGCCGGGTTCAGCCCATGGGGCTCAGCCGGGTTCAGCCCATGGGGCTCAGCACCTGTGGGATGGGCCGTAGGTCGGGTGGAGTGTGAGCTGGGCGGCGGCCAAAGACAGGAAACTTGGCGCTCCAACTCCAGCTGCAGAAGCTAGCTCTTGGGACATGGAATGTCACCTCTATGGCAGTGGGGATGGGGTGCTGCTGACCTCAACTTGGGACGCCGTGAACCAGTGGACAGAATACTCTGAAGACATCATAAAACCCATCGACACGCCTTCTTCTGAGTAAGCAGAGTCCGGAAGCTCTGAGGCGGGCTTCTGGGGCTGAAGTCACCATCGTGGTCAAAAAAACTCCTTGGTGGCAAGGCCTTGGGGGTGGATGAGATCCGCCCGGCATTTCTAAAGGCTCTGGATGTAGTAGAGCTGTCCTGGCAGACACGCTTCTGCAACATCGCATAGTCATCCGGGACAACACCTCTGGATTAGTAGATTGGGGTGGTGGTTCCGCTTTTTAATAAGGGGGACTGGAGGGTGTGTTCCACCTATAGAGGAATCACACTCCTCAGCCTCCTCGGTAAATTCTATTCAGGGGTCGAATCTCGATTTCAGGAGGAGCAGGGTGGTTTTTGTCCTGGCCGTGGAAAAGTGGACCAAATCTACACCCTCGGCAGGATCCTCAATAGTACAAGTAATTTCGCTCATCCAGTCTACATGTGTGTTGTAGACTTGCAGAAGGTGTTGAATCGTGTCCCTTGGGAAATTCTGTGGGAGTCGCTTTGGAAGTACGGTGTACCCAAAGCCTTGATACTGCCAATTTTGTCCCTTTAACACCACATTTCTGGCAGTTAGTTGAATCCGTTTCCAGTGGTGGTTGGACTCCGCCAAGGCTGCCCATTTTCACCATTTCTTTTCATTACCTTTATTCACAGAATCTGTAGGCGCAGCCAAAGCATTGAGGAGGGGTCTGGTTTCAGAGTTTCATTTCTGCTATTTGCGGATGATGTGGTGTTGTTGGCTTTTTCAGACCGTGACCTCCAACTCTCATTGGAGCAGTTCGCAGCTGAGTGTGAAGCAGAAGGATGAAGATCAGCATCTCCAAATTAGAGATCATGGTCCTCAGTCGGAAAAGGGTGGTGTGCCCTCTCGGGGTCAGAGATGAGGTCCTGCCCCAAGTGGAGGAGTTCAAGTATCTTGGGGTCTTCATGAGTGAGGGTAAAATGGAATGGAAGATCGACAGGCGGATCGATTCAACATCTGCTGTGTTCCAAACCCTGGTAAAGAGAGAGCTGAACCAAAAAGGCAAAGCAATCTACGTTCCTGCCCTCACAAGCTGTCGTTTATGACCAAAAGAACGAGATCTCAGAGACACGCAGCCGAAATGAGATTCCTCTGCAAGCTGTCTAGGCTCTCCCCTAGAGCCAGGGTGAGTAGCTCGGTCATCCGGGAAGGACCCAGTGTCGAGCTGCTGCTCCTCTCCGTTGAGAGGAGCCAGTAGAGGTGTAGTAGTTCGGGCATCTTGTTATCATGCCTCCCAGACATCTCCCTGGTGAGGTGTTACGGACATGTCCAACCAGGAGGAGACCCCAGGGACGACCCAGGACACGCTGGAGGGACTATGCCTCTTTCTTGGTGCGGGAACACATGGGGATTCCCCTAGAGGAGCTGGACGAAATGGCCGGAGAGAGGGAAGTCCGGGCTTCACTGCTGAGGGTGCTGCCCCCGCAATCTGAACCACGATAAGCTGAAGATGATGGATGGATAGGTTTCATATTCAAATCGCTCTGTAAGTTGGAGGTCCTTGCCTGAAGACGCCAACAACACCACATCATCACTAGTAGCAGAGAACAGAGAAGCAATACTGAGACCCCCATTACTTCTGATGCAACGATAAATTCTGTCCATAAAGGTAATGAACGGACTCCGTGACAAAGGGCATCCTTGGCAGTGTCCACCTCTCACTGGAAACGAATTCAACTTCCCGTCGGAAATACAGACTAAACTCTGACATGGATGGTACAGGGCCCGAACAGTCCGTATCAGAGGGCTAGGTACCCCCCCTCCTGAAACAGCCCCCACAGAATTCAATGAGAGACACTGTCTAAGGCCTTCACTCCTTCTCAAAGTCCAAAAAGCACACACAGACTGGTTGGGCGAACTCCCATAAAGGCTTGAGGATCCTGCGAAGGGTGTAGTGCTGGTCCATTGTGCCTCGGCCGGGACAAAAACCACACTGCTCTTCCTGAATCTGAGGTTCGACTTCCTGACGCACCCTTCTTTCCAGCACCCCCAATATATCTTATAGAGAAGGCTTAAGAGTGTGATCTCTCTATAATTGGAACACACCCTCTGGTCCCGCTTCTTAAAAAGGGGAATCATCGCACCGGTCTGCCGATCTAGAAGCGCTGTCCCCGATGTCCGAGTGATGTTGCAGAGGCGTGTCGACCAGGACAGCACCACAACATCCAGAGCCTTTAAGAACTCCAGGCAGTTCTCATCCACCCCTGGGGGCCTTCCACCAAGGACTTTTTTTTTTGACCACCTTGGCACTTCAGCCACAGAGATGGGAGAGCCCACGTGCTTCCAGACTCTGCTTCCTCTGAGGAAGACATGTCGGAGGAATTGAGGAGGTCTTCGAAGTATTCTGCCCACAGGTCAGCAGCGCGCTATATCCTTTGTAAATAATATTTATGGTGCACTGCTTACCCCTCCTGAGACGCCAGATAGTGGACCAAAATTTTCTCAAAGTAATCAGGATCTCATTTTCCATGGCCTCACCGAACTTCTCTCATACCCCGGTTTTTGCCTCGTCAAATACCCAAGCTGCACTCCGCTTGGCCAGTCAGTATTTGTCAGCTGCCTCTGGATTCCTACAAGCCAAAAAGACCCAATAGAACTCCTTCTTCAGCTTGAAGGCATTCCTTACCCTTGTCAACCAAAGGTTACAGGGATTTACATCACGACAGGCGCCTACTACCTTACGAAACTTCAATCAGGCGCCTCGATAATGGAGACGCGGAACATGGTCCCCCTCCCCCGAAACGTGGGACAAATTCTTCCAGAGTTGGGAGTTGAAACGCCTTCTGAGGTGGGACTCTACCAGATATTCCCAGCAGACCCGCACAATATGTTTGGGTCTGTCAGGTCTGACCGGCATCTCCCCCGTTTACCACCGGGTATGTCAGACCGGGACGAGCCCCCGGGGATTACCCAGGGCACGCTGGAGAGAATATGTTTCTCGGCTGGCCTAGGAATGCCTGGAGATAGCCATGGAGGAGCTGGACGATGTGGAAGTCTAGGCTTCCCTGCTGAGGATGCGGCCCCTGGTACCAGACCCCAGATAAGCGGAAGATAATGGACGGACAGATGGATGAATTCAATTTACCAACTGAATTTACCTGTTCAATGCCTTCAAACTCTGAGCTTAGGGATGGCAGCGCTACATCAGGCTGCTGTAAAGAGAAATGAAGAAAAAATTAACCTCAGATGACCAAACCGTTGTAGGCACAACACATTACATCACAGTGGGGATTCTTAGTGATACAGGATCAAGAATCATTGCGTTTTACTTGGTCATTTCACAAACAATCGTCTAACAACTACTGACAGAGTGTCCGTTTCTTCTGATCCATGTATAGTGTTAGGTTGAATTCGTATTCCTGTTTGTACTGTCATTTAATACATTTATAAAGCAACTGAAAGTAAGAGCATACTGCTGACAGGAGAAAAAGGGACAGTCTGTTTATATACAAGTAGTATTACTTCCCCACAATACTATCCTAAAGAGCATATATATTTTTAAATGATTACATTGATAGTAACATTTGAATTCCTGCACACAATTGTATTTGACAATGCCATATTAATGATTCATTATCAAGCCTACAAAATGTCATTACTCCACCATTATCAAATTACATAAATGAAACATTATTTATGTAATTAATATTCCCTCAGTTCCCTCCTTAGCGTAATATTGTCTCTGTTGTTTTCAATTGGAAATGACCCAATAGTTTTCTTGACACTGCGCATTTAACATAAGAAAATCTGCTGCACTATTGAAAATGTGTAGCAGGTTAGGGTTTTGAAAATCTCAAAGACAACCACACATGACATGATGTGTTGGTATACGATGTGAAACTAATGTAAACTACTATGGCTAGCCTACTTTGCGGTAGGTTAGCCATAGCAATAATTATATTAATTAGTAAGTAAGGAATCTGTTGAAACCTTCCCATTTATTCATGGTGAATTTGAATGTTTTGAGAAATTTGGCTACATTTGCAAGCAAATTAGTGTTCTAAGAATAATGTTCTCATATACACTTTTATAGTGATTTATTGGCATACGGCCAAAAGAGCATTTTAATTTTGCTTAGAATTAAAAACTCACCGAATCATTAATTCTCTTAACCAGATTCAAAATCATTTGCTTCCCTCCCTCAAGCAGTTTTTTATTGGCCTTATCAAATGCTTCCTCACGCTGAGCATGATGCTTCCGTAGGTTTTGAAGTCGGCAACTTGCTCTTAACTGTCAAAACACATGACACAAATCGGTCGTGTCGAAGAACAATCGTACGATTTTATTGTACGAAAAGGGGCAGTATGTTTTAGCAGGGATTAACGTGTGTATAAGAGCAATGTAGAAGACTTAATAAACTAACACAGTTTGATAGCGTGAACTTATTGAAGACTGTCAGATAGGTGATAATATGTGACTGCGAGACTTGTAGATAAAGCCAGGTGAAATGTCACTTTAAACCATAATCCTGCAAGCACACACACATAGACATGGAGGTGAGTTTGACTCCTAAACCTCCACACTGAATAGTTTCGGTGGGAATGTCTGCATATGCCTGTGTCAGTGTAAACCATATACGAAGATGAACACACACACACACACACAGCCGTTGGTGTGACTTAAAAATGTAATAATGACTGTATAATACACTACAAATCCAGTGGATCTGGCTCAAGTCTATTAATATTAATAAGCCTCTAAATAGTTTTAGTACTGGTGACTTGACACAGAACTTAGAAAATACTGTAGTTGTTGAACTCAACCAGAAGTTGGATTCTTAATGATGCTTATTGGCGCTGAGATGATTTACCTTTTCAGAATTGGTCAGTGGCTGCAGTACTGGACCAAGTTCAGTCTTGCTCGAGGTCATTAAGTCCCTTCTCTCCATCGTACACTGAAATACAGGGTCAAAACACACAGATATGCACAGGAACAATCAAACTCCATGGAATTGTTTAATTACAAATTGAATAAAGTTGCAAGAATATGCCTGAAAGGTAAACTTTTGACAGTTTTTCACTCCCAGTGATGCTGTTAAATTTATATTCAACAAAATGTGTGTACCGGTTCAAAGTCTTCAACATTTGAGGGCTGGGGAGACATCTCCACATCAGGATGCTGTAAATAGACAGGAAAGAAAATTCAAACTTTGATGCTCATACCTTCAGAGGCACAACGCATTACATCACAGGGAGGTGATTTTGAGTGATACAGGATCAAGAATCATTGAGTTTTACCTGGTCATTTCACAAACAATAATGCACCAAGTACTGATAGAGTGTCAGTTTGTTCTGATCTATGGAGACTGTTAAATTGAATTTGTATTCTGTTCATTCTGTCATTTAATGCAATTCTAAAGCAATTGAAAGTAAGCGCATACTGATGACATTGTAGGAAATGAGACAGTATGTTTTAGCAGGGATTAACGTGTGTATAAGAGCAATGTAGAAGACTTAATAAACTAACACAGTTTGATAGCGTGAACTTATTGAAGACTATCAGATAGGAGATAATATGTGACTGTGAGACTTGTAGATAAAGTGAGGTGAAATGTCACTTTAAACCATAATCCTACAAGTACACACACGGAGATGAGTTTGACTCCTAAATCTCTAGACTGAATAGTTTGGGTGGGAATGTCAGCATATGCCTGTGTCAGTGTAAGCCATATTCTAAGATGAACATACACACACGGACGTTGGTGAGACTTAAAAATGTAATAATGACTGCATAATACACTATAAATCCAGTGGATCTGGCTCAAGTCTATTAATATTAATAAGCCTCTAAATAGTTTTAGTACTGGTGACTTGACACAGAATGTAGAAAATACTGAAGTTGTTGAACTAACCGGGAAGTTGGATTCTTAATGATGCTTATTGGGGCTGAGATGATTTACCTTTTCAGAATTGGTCTGTGGCTGTAGTACTGCATGAGGTTCAGTCTTGCTCAAGGTCATAAAGTCCCTTCTCTCCATCGCACACTGAAATACAGGAAGATACAGGGTCAAAACACACAGAAATGCACAAGAACAATCAGATTCCAGGGAATTGTTTGATTACAAATTGAATAAAGTTGCAAGAATATGCCTGAAAGGTACACTTTTGGCAGTTCTTCACTCCCAGCGACGCCGTTAATTTTATATTAACAAAATGGATGTACCGGTTCAAAGTCTTCAACATTTGAGGGCTGGGGAGGCATCTCCACATCAGGATGCTGTAAATAGAAAGGAAAGAAAACTCAAACTTCGATGACCATACCTTCAGAGGCACAATGCATTACATCACAGGGGTGATTTTGACTGATACAGGATCAAGAATCATTGAGTTTTACTTGGTCATTTCACAAACAATAGTGCACCAAGTACTGATAGTGTCAGTTTATTCTGATCCACGGAGACTGTTAAATTGAATTTAAATTCTGTTCATTCTGTCATGTAATGCAATTCTAAAGCAAATGAAACTAAGCGCATACTGATGCCATTGTAGAAAAAGGGACAGTATGTTTTAGCAGGGATTAACACGTGTATATGAGAGCAATGTAGAAGTTAATAAACTAACACAGTTTGATAGCGTGAACTTATTGAAGACTATCAGAAAGGTGATAAAATGTGACTGTGAGACTTGTAGATAAAGCGAGGTGAAACGTCACTTTAAACCATAATCCTACAAGCACACACACATACACACGGAGGTGAGTTTGACTCCTAAACCTCTACACTGAATAGTTTTGGTGGGAATGTCAGCATATGCCTGTGTCAGTGTAAGCCATATTCTAAGATGAACACACACACACGGACGTTGATGAGACTTAATAATGTAATAATGACTGCATAATACACTATAAATCCAGTGGATCTGGCTCAAGTCTATTAATATTAATAAGCCTCTAAATAGTTTTAGTACTGGTGACTTGACACAGAACCTAGAAAATACTGAAGTTGTTGAACTAACTGGGAAGTTGGATTCTTAATGATGCTTATTGGTGCTGAGATGATTTACCTTTTCAGAATTGGTCTGCAGCTGTAGTACTGGATGAGGTTCAGTCTTGTTCGAGGTCATTAAGTCCCTTCTCTCCATCGCACACTGAAATACAAGAAAATACAGGGTCAAAACACACAGATATGCACAGGAACAATCAGACTCCAGGGAATTGTTTGATTACAAATTGAATAAAGTTGCAAGAATATGCCTGAAAAGTAAACTTTTGACAGTTTTTCACTCCCAGTGATGCCGCTAAATTTCTATTCAACAAAATGGATGTACCGGTTCAAAGTCTTCAACATTTGAGGGCTGGAGAGACATTTCCACATCAGGATGCTGTAAATAGAAAGGAAAGAAAACTCAAACTTCGATGACCCTACCTTCAGAGGCACATCGTATGACATCACAGGGGTGATTTTGAGTGATACAGGATCAAGAATCATTGAGTTTTACTTAGTCATTTCACAAACAGTAGTGCACAGAGTACTGATAGAGTGTCAGTTTATCCTGATCTCCGGAGACTGTTAAATTGAATTTGTATTCTGTTCATTCTGTCATTTAATGCAATTCTTAAGCAATTGAAAGTAAGCGCATACTGATGACATTGTACGAAAAGGAACAGTATGTTTTAGCGGGGAGTAATGTGTGTATAAGGGCAATGTAGAAGTTAATAAACAAACACAGTTTGATAGCATGAACTTATTGAAGACTATCTGATAGGTGATAATATGTGACTGTGAGACTTGTAGATAAAGTGAGGTGAAATGTCACTTTAAACCATATGCCTACAAGCTCACACACATACATACGGAGGTGAGTTTGACTCCTAAACCTCCATACTGAATTGTTTCGGTGTGAATGTCTGCATATGCCTGTGTCAGTGTAAGTCATATACGAAGATGAACACACACACACACACAGCCGTTGGTGTGACTTAAAAATGTAATAATGACTGTATAATACACTACAAATCCAGTGGATCTGGCTCAAGTCTATTAATATTAATAAGCCTCTAAATAGTTTTAGTACTGGTGACTTGACACAGAACTTAGAAAATACTGTAGTTGTTGAACTCAACCGGAAGTTGGATTCTTAATGATGCTTATTGGCGCTGAGATGATTTACCTTTTCAGAATTGGTCAGTGGCTGCAGTACTGGACCAGGTTCAGTCTTGCTCAAAGTCATTATGTTGCTTCTCTCCATCACACACTAAAATACACGAAAATACAGGGTCAAAACACACAGATATGCACAGGAACAGTCAGACTCCAGGGAATTGTTTGATTACAAATTGAATAAAGTTGCAGGGATATGCCTGAAAGGTAAACCTTTGCCAGTTTTTCACTCCAGTGATGGTGTTAAATTTATATTATGTTATTATTATGTTTATATTTTGATGTTATATATCATATGTATACAGATGTACCTGTTCAAAGTCTTCAAGGTTTGAGGGCTGGAGAGACATCTCCATATCAGGATACTGTAAACAGAAAGGAAAGAAAACTTAAACTTCGATGACCATAGATCGTGTTAGGCTGAATTTTTATGACTGTTTGTTATGTCATTTAATACAATTCTAAAGCAATTGAAAGTAAGTGCATACTGATGACAAAGGAGAAAAAGGGACAGTCATTTTTGGCGGGGATTAACATGTGTATACGAGAGCAATGTGAGTTGTTAATAAACAAAGTTCGATAAAGTGAAGTTATTGAAGACTAACAGATAGGTGATTATATGTGACTGTGAGACTTGTAGATAGAGCGAGGTGAAATGTCAATTTAAATCATATGCCTACAGTATGTGAACACACACATACACATGTAGTTTTACTCCTCAACCTCTACACTAAATAGTTTTGGTGTGAATGGCAGCATATGCCAGTGTCAGTGTAAGCCATATTCTAAACTGGAAACACACACACACAGACATATATATATATATATATATATATATATATATATATATATATATATATATATATATATATATATATATATATATATATTTGGACGTTGGTGTGACTTAAGAATGCAATAATGACTAAAAAAAAACACTGTAAATCGCACTCTTGTCTATTAATATTAATAAGCCTCGAAATAGATAGTTTTAGTACTGGTGATTTGACAAAGAACATGGAAAATACTGTAGTTGCTGAACTCCATCGGAAGTTGGATTCTAGATGATACTTAGTGGTGCTAAGGTGATTTACCTTTTCACAACTGGTTAGAGGCTGTTGTATTGAACCAGGTTTAGTCTGGCTCAAGGTCATTAGGTCCCTTTTCTCCATCACACACTGACATACAGAAAAATAAAGGGTCAAAACACACACATACTTAGTGGACTTCTTAATTTCTACTGTTATTTTCGGATGCATGCTAACCTTATACTGTGAACCTTTTCAAGCCAAAAAGTGTATTAGCTGTGAAAAGAATGCATAATTTACCTCCTGAAATGATTTCAGAGCATTTAAGGGGGCTGCAGTTGTATTTTCCCCTGTCATGAATTTGTTTTGGGACTTTTTACATAGGCCAGAATCCTGAGATTGAAACGGCATACAGTCAGCACTGTTTTTTCTGATTGCTTTTTTTTTTTTCTATTAACAATAACCAATCTCATCACATGCTGTTATGATCACCTTGTCTCTCCATGGCCATTCAGAGTCTCCGTAATCATATGTGATCTCCTCTCCTGGGTAAATGTCCTGTGTTGCAAACAAACACAAGTGGGGCTTTCCTTGCACATTTAAAGACTTCATTTTGGCATTTGGGTTGATGTGGTCATCATTGACCAGTCTTCCCAGCGATCCATCCTCTTTTGCTGCATCAAAACTTGAAAAAGAAAACACATTATTAAAGTATATGCTTGGAAGTGTAGACTATCATGATTTACGATCCTATTAAATAAATTAAAAAAAAATCTGGTTAAACATGGACTTGATAAACACCACCAAGCTCTTCCATTGAAGCGAAACTCAAACATGAAGGCTTTCATGTTGTTATGGTACACCCTCTGTCTTCTCTCACATTCTTGTATGTTGATAAGTTCACCACGATATTCTAGCAAGAAGTCTCCTTTTTCAAAAGAAGCGCAAGCAAAGACTCCTCGCCCTAGAATTGAAAAAACAACATTAATGATGTAAGGTGAAAGAATCAATTGTCAAATGTCATTGTGAGATTTAGCTTACCTTTGAATGCATTGATGTATTTCACATGCATTCCAAGCTTGTCTTTTCCAGAATCAATGTAAAGTCTTGCTTCATTTTTTGGATCCAGACACCTTCGCCTTGGCATTTTTTTTTTTCTGATTTTGAATCAAGAGCTCCTTCATTCAAATAAAGCCAAAGAAAAAAAAGGGTTTTAAAGGCACTACACAAAAGGCACTCATTATTCAATGAATTCATCAGTACGTGACAAAATTAAGAGTGAATCTGTCACAATGCAGAATCCCATCAATGTGCAGTATGCATGTCCGCCATTTCTTCCAAATAAGATACAATTATTATGGTAGAGCAACTGTCTGATCCAGGCAGAATGTACTATAACTCCCCAAGTAAAATATGGACTTTTTCCCCCAAAAATGAAGGTCAAAAGTATGGGTGTGTCTTCTCAACAGTAACCTCAAAATTATATATATTTTTTTCGACAGAAATAAAGTTAGATTGATATGTCCGCCAAATAAGTAGAATTTTTACGCTCAGATGTGCATTTATATATCAACCGTATTCTTGCTTACATATATCACCGTAACGGGACAAGGATGAGGAAGTCCGTTAGCTCTTGCAGCTAACTAGCTGCAAATAGTTTGTGTAAACAAACGCGGAAAAGTATTCCGTTAATTACCTGGTCCATTCAATTAAATGTACAGGTCTAGGATCGAACGAACGAGGCCAAGCAAGCAAAAACATTTAACACATATAAACCTAGAGATCCACCTGTTACAGCCCCCTTTGCATATAAACTAATGCACAAAACGTCCCGTGTTATCAATCATAAAAACGTCTTTAAAAAAAAAAAGGCTTAACAGGCCCTCTCATGAAAAAATAACCTCGTGAAACCTAAGCTGACCGTACTCACGTATAACTAGAAGTATTTACAGTGATTATTTATTGAATACTTACCTAAAAGGCCAGTCCAATGTCCCTTTCGCGGCAAATTGAAGTCTTTCCCGGGAAATTTGGTGCTAGGCCACGCCAACTTCTACGTCATGTCTCCGCCTCCAGCGTGTGTGTTTTTTGTGTGTGTGTATGAAAGTGCAATAATAAAAAACGACCAGCAGGGTGTCATACACACACACAGAAGTCATGCAAGGTGTAATACATTGACAGCTCCAAAAATCATATTTATAAGTTATTTAGAAAATAAATACAGCATAATTATTGTCCCAGCTGAGTAGTAGGCTCACATTTTCCTCTTTTTTTTCAAAAAAACGTTCTTTTATGCCCTAAAAAATTAAAATATAAGTCTTGAATTAGACTGACACTTGGTTTGTCAATTTATTCACAAGTGTCCACTTTTCCCAGGTGAAAAGTCTGGTATTTTGGCGGTCTATACCATATATACAAACGCACGCACACACACACACACACACACACACATACATACATACATATATACATACATACATACATACACTCATTTAAACACCCTCAATGATAGTGTGATGAGATGCATCCTGTTTTTTATCCTTACCTCATTGGCCAAGGAGAAGGGGATGACCAATGTCGCCACCAGTATGTCTGCTGAAGCCAAAGACACTAGGAAAAGATTTTGAGGAGCTCGCAAGGCACGGCTGGTAAACACAGCCACCACAACCAGCACATTTCCCACAACCGTCACGAGAATGATGACTGTGACAACCAGCATGATGAGCACTGATGTTGCTTGGGAGTGCGGAGGCAGAGGAGCAGACCTTGATGAAGAACTGGACACCTGACTAATATTCTCCAAAGAAGAGTTTGCGGGGACAGTAGCCATTACAAGGGGGAGCATATCTGTGTCCATTCTTCCTGAATAACAGTCTCTAGTTTTTACTCAACTCTGTTTAAAAGATACTGCCTTTTACCAGTTAGAATGTAGGAGAAGAAAGCAAAATTATCCACTCAAATGTCTTTGAATACAGAGTCCATCCATCACGGTCGTTGAACAGCAATCAGTTAGATCATTTACATCTTAATAATAAAAACTTGACTTTCAAGTCAGACCAATTAGGTCAGTTTTGGATTAACATGTGAAAGCAACACACCACAGAAATCTAGATGTTGACTTACGAAGATCGTTCTATTCGTTTCCAGTACAACACAGACAGAAAATACAAAGCCATTCTTAACTTGTAGTACAGCTACAGTCCAAATAGAGTCAAAGAACGTGAAGAAATCATCCCCAAAAATCACTGAAAAGGAGTGAAAGAGACTAAATGGAAAAAAGTAGTAAAAAAAAACGGAGGAAAAAGAAGAAGGAGAGGGACTGGATATATAAATAAATGATGCAAATGGTTGAAGCGCTGCATGAAAGTGCTGCTTTCCTCCGACGCTCCACTGCTGGAATAATCCAGAGGGAGAGAGGGCATAAATGAAGGAAAAAGAGGAGCGCAGTGAGGTGAGTGAGAGATGTTTGAGGAGCGTATTCTAACACCCAGAAAATGAGCTAGGAACGAGAGGAGAGGAGACGAGGGTGGAATGACAGATGAAAGAAATCTGACAGTGGAGCAGAGAGAGAAGAATGAAAAAGAAGACTTATTCGTGGATAAGGCAAAGTAGACAATAAAGGGAGGCAGAGAAGAGGGAGAATAAGTTAGGAGGAAGATACAGACGCCAAGTAAGTGAGGGATAAAAATCTAGGAGTGATAAAAGACCAGGGATGATTTGAAATAGACTCCATTGGCGAAAGGTCCAAGACCCAGAATATGTGGACGGACAGTGGTACAAAGCAGAGCAGGTCATACGCAATGTGGTGCTGAGGTGAGATTTCACGCGGTGCTCGAATCCTTGAGATTTCCCAAATAAGTCAAATAACATTGTCTTTACATTTTTCTCTACAATATGTTGCCCATTTTAAAACACAAAGTATAATTTAATATCCATACATTGATATTCTATTATACTCACTAGAGCCGCTGGCTTGCAGGTGCCAACCCCGGCCGTCTTCGGGCAGTAGGCAGTGGAAACCCTGAACTGGTTGCCAGCCACTTGCAGGGCACACAGAGACCAAAGACCATTCACACTCACGATGACACCTAAGGACAATTTGAATATGTCCAATACACCTGCCATGCGTGTTTTGGAAGTGTGTGAGGAAGCCGGAGTGCCGGAACGGCGAAAACATGCAAACTTCGCACAGGGAGGCTTGGGTGACCTGGAATTTAACCTGGGACCACTGTTCCATGAGGCAGCCCGTGTTAACCACTCTTCCACCATGCCGCCCTATAGTTTGATATAAAAATGACAATATAAGGGATATACTGCATTTTCTAGATTGTGAGGTACCATATTTTTCCATGTATAAGACGACCTCACGTATAAGTCAACGCTTCCTTTTTTACCTCAATTAGGGTGAATTTTGCAAAAACTCAAGTATAAGTCTACCCCTGACTTTGGTTGTTACACATACCATGGCTGCCCAATCAAAACACATGGTGTTTGTCACAGTTAAATGAAAATTCATCGAAAAGCCCTCAAAGTCATAATGACTGACACGCCAAATAGCTCCTCCCATTTAAAACCCGGATATCTTTTGCTTCCTGCTCATCATTTGCCAAACATCCTCGTTACTCTTGCACGGGCAGTCATCTTCTAACCAATTCAATTTGCTTTGGAGATGTCTTTGGAGATGATTTGCTGATCATCTTATTTGGGACGTTCTTTATCCAAGTGACGACTGACGAAAGGTTGACTTGCCCTGCATGCTGTTTCTCCCCCCACCTGCAGATAACCATGCCGGCTTGTTCAAGCACACGTCTAAGGGCTGAAGGAGACAAGTCAAGCCATATTTTCCTTTGCATAATGGGTCAAGGTCCGCTGGAAAAATTATCCACACAGTCTCATTGTTGACAACAAAGAGGCAATAAGGTGGTGCTTGATGAAAGTGCATTAGAAAGTGCAAATATGCCAAAATGGATGCATACTACATCGAATTACAGGTATGTATATATATATATATATATATATATATATATATATATATATATATATATATATATATATATATATATATAGAGAGAGAGAGAGAGAGAGAGAGAGAGAGAGAGAGAGAGAGAGAAATATTCTAACCTTGGAGTTTCAAATAATATTTTGTTAGAAGAAAAGGGTTCTTGGGTTCTCCAGGGTTAAGCCTTGTAAATGACATGATATTACTGTATTTTCCGGACTTTAAGGCACATTGGTATATAAGGTGCAGCAGCAAAATATGAGCAAAAAAATGATTTTTGTCACGGACAAGCTGCACTGGACAATAAGCCACAGGTAATAAGCCCAACATATATTATAGAAAATGGATGGATGGATGGATGGATATCTGTTAGTTAAATAGCAGTTCAAAATCGAAATCAATACGTCAATCAATCAATCAAATTTTATTTATATAGCCCTAAATCACCAAAGTCTCAAAGGGCTTTCACAGATGAAAAGAGGTCGTACAGAGACATCTTTTCAGTATAAGGTACCCAACAGCATCCCCTGTCAAAGTACTTCAATATTTTTTTGTCTCGTTTTGTTTGATAGGTTTATTTTGGTGAACATAATTACATAATTCATATACAATCGTAAATACATAAATAAAATCACATATACTGTGTACTGTATATACAATTTACACATCACAAATTTGCCTAAAATTTTATACATTCTCTAATTTAGACATATATTGTATATTTTTTTTTAAATAATATTGTTAATTATATATGTTTGAACTCTTTTTTGAGCACAGTCAATGATTCACATCTTTTCAGTTCTATTTGATAGTTGTTCCATAAATCGACACCTCAAACAGATACACACGTTTGCTTCCTGGTGGCTAGCAAAACAAACAAAACAACAACAACAACAACAAAAACACAGATAAGGCACACTGGACCATCAGCCGCAGGGCTCAAAACATGGGGACAAAGTCACGGCTTATAGTCCGAAAAATACGGCACTTATGTTGCATTCAAATTAACGTTATTCAAGCACAGATGCGTATGTGGAAAAAATGGTCTATTTTGAGTTATGGGGTCTAAGTCGACCCCCCCCCAAAATTGGGGTTGAAAATGAGGGGAAAAAAATCAACTCATAAGCAGAGAAATACTGTATATTATACAATGCATTTGAGGTAGTAGTGGTAACGGTAGCAGTAGTAGTAGCAGTAGAAATAGTAGTAGTAGTGGTAGTAGTAATTAGTTTATTTGGACAAATCAAGTCAAAAAATAAAATTCACATTGAAACCAAAGACTAAATCGAAAAATTATACTGTCTACTTTTTTCATATTATAACAAACTGTCAGACTATTATGATTATGTGCAAAAACTGTACAGAAACTGTAACTACAAATGTATACATACACACATTTATGTGCACATGTATCCAGCCATAAAATATACTGTACATACACATGCACATATCTACAGTACAATTATTTCTCTTTATACCTTGTATAAATGCTACATACTCACAGATAATGTATATGGTACATATTAAAAAAAATCTTTTCTATAGTTATGCAATGATGACATAACTACACTCATTGTATGATTTTGAAAGCCTTAATCGAATTACACATTTTCAATTCACTGTCAAAATTATTCCACTGGTTGACACCTTTTACTGAGATACATTTCTGTTTCACATTATTGTTCTTTTTTTTGTTTGTCTAAACTGAGATGTTCCATGCAGCTCACAATATCTATTTGTGTTGGAAGAGCCTCTGAACATAATTAAGGGGCATACAATTACCATTTTATTATCAAGTGAGCAGTTTTGAAATCCTATGGTCTGATTATTATTACATGAGACGAGGCAGTGAAGTGTTAATTAGAAAATGTAAGGAAACTGCACATGGGTTTTCTTTGCCCTGCCATGTTTTCTTTTGTTTTATTTTTCTGTATTATGCATGTGTAAGTATGGCCATTTTAAAAAAAAATGTGTTCAGTACTTTGAGTTGCGTATAATTGGATGGATGGATGGATGGATGGATGGATGGATGGATGGATGGATAAAGGATAATCAATAAAACAATAATATGTACAACAAATAATTTTCATCTAATTTGATCCAAGTTTATCTCTGAAATCCAATAAGATGCAAATCGGATACAGACCCAATCTGTACCTCTTTCCTCAACACGCAATTCCAACCTAATAGTCGACTAATTAACCATGACTTAATATGCCAAATCATAAAGTCAATAAAAATGAACCCTAAACTAAGACTAAGGGTACAATAATGAAAGTAGAATAAATTGAAAATATGAAATTGGCATGAATGTGACATAAAAAGTAATCAAACATAAAAACAATCCAGAAATAATTACAATTAATGCAATTTGACGAAAGTAGAAAAATTAGAATAAACCTCCAATCGAACAATATACATCATACACACGATATATACCAGCTATCGTTACATTATTGCTCCCTTTACACATCAAGACCTCTATTTGGGTTCTCCGGAGATGCACTTTAAGCTGTATTTTCAAGCCAATTACTCTTCTCTTGCCTTGAGATGCAGCCCACACAATAGTGGGAGGTGAGTGATGCATCACAGTGTGCTATGGATCCAGTCATGGAGCAGCTTTCTACATCAATCCATCCATCTTGCTCATAAGGGAAACTGGAGCCTCACTCAATAGAATGGATGACGTGATAAAGAGAGAAAATCATTCACTCACTCCTATGGAGATTATTCTTTGAGAGAAATAGGATGTTTGGTTGTGGGAGGAAGTTGGAGAGAGCCCACACACAGGCTTGGGGAGCAACGGAATACCGAATGTACGGATGTAGCGTAAACAGGTCATTTTTGTTTTTAAAACAGGGAAGAAACACAACTCTACAGCCAGGACAAAAAAAGGGAAGGAGGCTTCTCTCTCATCCACCGGGATGAACCCCAATGTACAGGCGCCACGCCGGGGGGCAATCAGTGTGCTCACACCTACTCTGTACCTCTCACCGTGGGCAACTCAAGAGTGGTAGAGAGTCCAAGCTGTCTTGAGAGGACTGCCAACAGAGCCCAAGCTGTGTACGGAGGCGAGTCCACTACTGTATATCTATGTGGAACTTCTTGGCCACGCACACCAACTCAGGTTCCTTCCCTGCTCGGGAGGGGACGTCCCATGCTCCAAGAGCTAGCTTTTGTAGACAGGGATCGGCCTGCCAAGGTTCCGGCCTTTGGCCGCCGCCAGGTTCTCTATGCACTAGACTCCTTTGGGCCCTCCCACCGGTGGTGAGCCCATGGTAGGGGGAACCCACGATGCGTCTTCTGAGGTGCCCGGTTAGGCCCCGTGGGTGCAGATCCCGCCATCAGGCTCTCACCAGTGAGCCTCATCTTCAGGCCTGGCTCCATACGGTGCCTACAGTGAGTCGCATCCAGGCAAGGGAATGAGATCAGCAAGCTTTGTTTTATCCCCACTCTCAATCCTCTGTATGTTTTCGCCAACTTGCCATACTATTGCATGACTCCGCTCTAAATATTTTGTCAAATTACTGGTCCTATATGGTGACGTAGACAGCTCTTTAGGTAACTATTATAGTCTTTATTTCTTTATCCCTGATGAACTGAAAGTAATGGGTATATGTCCATCTTGTGTACATATTGTCCATATTCCAATTGTCATCTGCTGCTACCACACTTAACTCTGCTGTAGTCATTACATATTAATAACAGAAAATAAACATTTTGCCCTGGACTTTTCTCCTCCGATCTCGTAGTGTTTTGGCGAATTTGGGGGTAGGGGGGGACAAACATTAATTTCAGCCTAAAAATGCATTGTAATGCATTGCGTTGCTCTCATTTGACCCGAGTAAAAGAATTTGAAAAATATTTGCATTTTTGCGTGTAATAAATTACACTACTGCGTTACAGCAGAAATTAATGCATTCAAGTAATTACATTACTTTTGTAATGCATTACAGTGATCCCTCCTACTTCACGGTGTCAGATATCGCGGTCTCAGTACTTCGCAGGTTTTTCCGGGAAAAATTAAAAATATTTCAAAATAAAAAAATAATTTAAAAAATGTGCAAAAATGGAAAAAAAATGAAAAAAAGCAAAAAAGTACATTATACAATACTGTATTCATCAAATAACTAAGTAATATTAGTTAATAACTATGTTGACAATTCTTCAAGCGTTAAGAGTTCGTGACGTATTTATCTTATTTTGAAATGCATGCTTTTAATTTGTCGGGTCATGTTGCATTTCCGTTTCCTATTTTAAGTTCTCTGTGTGTCATTTGGCTCGTTACGGTGACGGAGTGAATGACAACGTGAGCTCATTTTTATAGTTTATTATCAGTTTTGTTGATAACGCATGCTATTGCCTATGTTTAGTAAGAGATGAGTGTTTATTCTGTTTATGTGTTCTTTTGTGTAGAGGTTGCACTTTTATAGTTAGTAGTTGTTGCTAACCCGCTAATGTCGGCTAAAAATACAGTAAATTCATAGATTAAAGTTCGGCAAGTGTTTATATATTAGTTGACTGACTTTAACATTCAACAGCTACTACATGATACACCATACATGAGCCAAAATAAATGTGAAGTTCAACGTGATGACTTGCGTACTCTTTCACGGGAGTCTTGGTGCAGATAACCAGTCCTGAGAACAAATTCTTAAACTAATTAATATTATTTAATGAATATACAATAATGTTAATAAGGATAATGTAATGTTAAATAATAGGAGAAAGGAAATAAAATACGCAAAAAATACAAAAAAAAAAAAAGATTGTTTATGGTTACTAGGGCTATATTGGGGCTTACATAGAAATCTAGGAACTGATACCCTACTTTGCGGGTTTCAGACTTCGCGGGGGGTTGACACCCCCCATTAACCGTGAAGTAGGGGGGATCACTGTCCTTAGTCCCAACACTGGTTATCATGCATTCATATTCAGAAAGACCGGAAAAAATCGATATAAACAAACATATAGGGTATTGTAGTGATGCTCAATTTATTTTCATTAGTGTATTGGTATAAGAGTAAAAGTAATTACAGTAAATTCGGGTTGTATTAATTTAATATAGCTGTTTCCTTTATTAACTACATTTAAAAAAAAACAAACAAACGAAACAGTAGCTATAATGAATACCCTTTTTAAGAAAGTCACAACACTTCTCACATTAGTAAAGTAAGCTTGTAGACACCACACGAAGTCCCCAAAAAAGATACGATGAAATTGATTTCCAAGATGTACCTTTCAATTTGATCCCTGTGCAGAGTTCAAACCTTTTCAGTGTTGACTGATTTCAAATGTGATGCCCTATGAAGAAACCTTTGACCCTATTGGGGGGGATTTCAATCGTTCAGAGAGAATCCTTTGTCATTTGTCTGGCGTATTAGTTCTCCGACCGCTTTCAATTCTTGTTTGTGGCAGACCCATCCGCACATCAGTCTCACCAGACATTGGAACAGCCTGTTTCGAAGACAAATCCCAAATAACTAAGCTGTATGACCCCTGTCACCTCATTCAAAGTATTACTGCATTGCTGCATTCTTTCACACTGGACTGTGTACTGTGTTGTAATGACATAAAGATGATTACTTGCATAACACAAATACATAATAATTTTGATCGATAAATGAGATTAGTATAAGTATGCAATTTATAGATTCACATTCTCAGGATTGGAACATATGAGGTAATGAGTGGTGCAGAGGTAAAATATTTCTGAAAAAGGGTGTGAGAATATATTATTTATTTGTTATTCACATTAAGTTCAAAGACTAAAAAAAAACCCCCAGAAAAATTGTAATTGCTTTTGCAATGCAAATATCCATCCATCCATGTATTTATTTATTTATTTATTTATTTTGTATAGCCCCCGAACTGGCTGCCAGCCAACTGCAACTGCAGAGCACACAGAGAAGAACAACCATTCACACACCCAATGACACCTCAGGAGAATTTAGAATTTCCAAAACACCTGCCATGCATGTTTTTGGTGTGGGAGGAAGCTGGAGTGCCCGGAGAGAACCCACACAGGCTCAGGGAGAACATGCAAACTCCACATAGGAAGGCGGGAGCCAGGTGGATTTGAACCGGGACCTTTGAACTGTGATGCGGACGTACTAACCGAGTGCAGAATGTAAACACAGTTATTCATGAAATCAAATGGAATTTCCTGTCCAATGAAGTTTGTTCAACATGTAATGAGAATGATTCAAATCAACAAAGTGTTTATCTCAACAGTCTGGGCAACAGAGCAGAGCTCCTCCTCTTGTACTATCATCAGATCTCCTACCATCTGCTGCTCCTGGACCACAATGCACTGCTCCGCACCTCCTGATATAAGTACCTCCACCAGTTCTTGTCCTGTTTTGGATTGCAAATCGTCCGTAGAGAGCAGCAGCGGACCGTAGCTTGGCGTAGATAAATCGTCAGTGGGAACAAATACAACTGTGTGTTGGGTGTCACTTGAAGCTTTTTTATCTCCCTCAGTAGTAGCAGTAGTCTCAAATTCCCTGACGTATTTTACTGTTCCACTTTCTTCTCCTTTTTCCTGTCCTCTTTTCTGTACTCTATCATCCCCGCCCTCTTTCTTGGGTCTGCCTTCGACAGACTTTAAGTGGCGAGAGTGTTGGGCTGCCAATTCTTCCATAACTGGTTCAGCCTTCTGGATCAGTCCTTTATTGAGCTTTTCTTGTGTTTTCTCCTGTGAGTGGCGCTGTGCTTGATGCCTCATTAGACTTTGTCTCAGAGTGTAGGAGGCACCGCAATGACATCTGTGGGGCTTTTCTGAGACATGAGAAGATTTGATGTGTCTCCTCAGCTTTGTGGCCATAGTGTAGCCTAGAAGGGGAAAAAGTGAAAAGTTTTAAATTTAAATTTAAAATTTTCAATTTATGAGGGGATAGCTGAGGTGAAAAGCGTCATCCAGGACCAATACGGCAGAACGATGCATCTAGTAGTATGTTTTTAGGAGCCGATTCACAGCATTTAGAATTATTATTGGTTTTGATGCCAAAAACAAAATTAATTTAAATTTCAGTTTTTGAAATGGCCAAGAGCTAGAAAGTTATATATTTGTTTGTTGGTTGTTTTGGCTCAATGTTTTGCCCAATGCACATTTATGTTACTGCCACTTTAAGGCAGGGGGAGAGGTGCATGACACTGCCCCTTCAAGAGCCTTGGGCAAGCATCACAGGGGGCAGTTGAGATTGATTGCAGATTAGAGCACATGGTTTCTTTACCGTAATGTTTGCCTTTTATTTGAAGTATTTTTGTTTGAAGAGCTTTGGAACGACTGTGGAAATAAAATCATTGTTTTATTGAATCAAAGATAGGCCTGTCGAAAAATGTTTTTTATTCATTTTATTTGAACCTGGGCAAGCGTGTGACTAAGCCAGGCAGCCAGAAGTCTCAACTTGCACAATGTTGCCAAACAGATCACAACTAGTTTTGTTCATTTTCAACAAGTTTATTATTATTTTTTTTTTCTCATATCTTGAGAAATAAGTGTTTTAGACATGACAGTGTATCGTATATTGCACTTGTGACCATGGCAATAAACGAGCCACAAGTTGTGAAAAAGAAAACAAATCTCACACTTTCACTTCTTGTTCTATTTGATATACTCCGTCAGCCATTCAATCTTAAAAGAAGTGCAATTCTTTTTTACTCTGGCTCGGTGAGTGGATGTGCCGCTGCCCGTTCGTTTAGCGAGGAAAAGGGAGGCATTTGCCTTTCTTTCAGTCAATGCGTTTGATTGTATGGAGAGTGTAAGTGAAACTTATCGTATGATTGGCTGGACACTTGTCACTCAATGTCACAATGCAAAATGGTACAGAAAACAATATTATCGGTCTGAATAATCAGATAATCTAATATTAGATATTGTTTAGTATGTCTATACTGCATTTTGTTTTCTGCGCAGCATAGATTTTCTTCTGCGCTGAGAACATGCGAGCAGTGCACAATCGCGCATGCACGCAGCTTATAGGGAACACTGGTAGTATCATACAAAAGATCGATTTCCATTCCTTACTTTGAATTGCATGTAGGTAATATCTGTGTTGTATGTGTGGAAACACTGCCATCCAATGGTCACAGCTATGACTACACTGCTTATACAATATTAGGTAAGCATTAGTCAAGGGTGTCAGCTACCATCCATAAAAAATGTACTTGATGAGAACAATATTATTTATTATTGTAATTACTATTTTAAAAGATGAGAATTCTCGTCCATGGCACTGAAAGAATTTAAAAAAAATTACAAGACTGCTGCCTCTTTACAGAAACTCTTAATCACTTCAGTTGGCAACGAAGTGCATGGCTGGCAAAACATATCAAAGCAAAGAAAAGTCTGCATCTTCTGCAAAATTTTTGCTTTGCTTTTCCTTGTTTAAGAAGTCCTTGACGGTCTGGCACCCAATGCTATCTTTTGTGAGCGTTGCAGTAAGCATATTGACATATTGAAGAAAACATTTCATTATTGTTCATCGTTTTATTACATTTAGCTAATTTCAGGGCTAATATGTAAGTAGTACATTTTTAACAGGACAGGTGAACAAAAAGCATTGATGGCAATACACAGTATTTTGATTTGCCTTATTCAGAATTATTGCACAAAATTCTTGCTTGTGATCTATAAACGTGTCACTTTCCTTTCTTTTACAACCACCAAAAAGCCATGCAGAAAGTGACCGCTGAGTCCTAAAGGCTCATTACGTCAACTCGTTACCTCATTGAGTCAACCACAGATGTCATTTTGTTTGCTCCCGACCTATCACATTCTGATGGAGCCTCTCATGTTTTGCACACGCAAACACTCATTAAATTACAACTATACAATGAGATCACTTTAAATATTTTTCATGGAGGCCTTGCATGCAAATGTAAATGTGTGCAGTGAAGCCCAAAATATCAATGAAGCCTTCTTGAATAAAAAATGGTTTGTTTGCTTACACAGCATGAATGCTAATACGGTTAACATGCTAATCAGTAGTTCTTCAATTAGATGCAGGGCAACAAATATCTGCACAACATTTAGTGAGATAAACACTTGGTTGGAAGGGAATTGGCTGGCATAGGCTCTATTACCCCTGACAGTCTTAATATTGATCAGGGTTTCAACTTCCAACTTGTACTTTGCTCACCTTTTTCACAAAACGGACAACAATGGGGCCTTTCACCAGTATGCAGTCTTTCGTGGGACTTGAGGGTATGTGGGTCTCTCAAGGATTTTCCACAGTAACTACAGAGGAACACGCCTCCGGTATGAGAAAGCCTGTGGCGGCTAAGTTCAGCTTTCTGAGCGAATCTTTGGCCACATTCGGGGCAGGGATATGGCCTCTCTCCACTATGAATCCTTAAATGGCTGCCAAGGTTCCCTGATAAAGATTAAGCAGAATGCAATTGTGGACGAGGTTGTGCAAAGACAAAAAAACAGAACAAAAAACATCAGTCAATAATAAATTGTTTTTCCAATAGGTATACACTACCAACCAATTTGATACATGGCTAGATGCCCAGCTTTTTAAATTGTATAAAGGTTTTCCAGTATATAGGATATATATTGTAAATTTAATATGAAAACCAAAGCGACAGCAAAACACTGCATTCATAAGATTGAAGAGGATATTTTGAGCTCCTACTAAGGCAAACTGTCCACGCTAGATCAGTGTTTTTTCAACCAGTGTGAGATACTGTCAGGTGTGCCGTGGGAAATCCCCCCCCCCCCCACCCCGGGTCCGCTGTATAAATGTACGGCATTGACTGTGCCGCGGACTAAATTTTAGGCATTAACTGTGCCGCGGGGAGCAAAAGGGAAACACTACCCTAGATGACACTTGCACCATGGAATCGACAAGGCTGTAGTTTTGATATAATTTAGATTTCCATTACTTTTATCACATTTGGAACAGAGTTACCTTTTTGATTGAAACTTTTTCCACAGTGTTGACAGACATGAGGTTTTTCTCCTGTGTGAAGCTTCATGTGATTCCTCAGTGAACCAGAGTTTGCCAGTAGCTTAGGACATAAAGTACACTGTAACTGAGAGAGAAATCCCCAAATCATTTTTTTTTTTTTTTTGCTCTTTATATAATAGTGTTGAATGTCTATGACAGTAAAACTTCATGAGGTAATCTGTGGATGGTACATGAAAGATTGATACATTTAATTGATGGGCACATAATTGAACATTATTTTAAAGGCTAACCTCGTGATGAGTTTGAAATACTGAAGGATTTCTCTTTTAAAAACATGCGCTCATAATGGGATGCGACGCAACTTCTGGTGCCAAATAAACATGTACCTTTGGAGGCTGTGAGCAAATCGATCTGCTGCGGTGAAGGAGGTGGTGGTTGCGCAGTGAGGAACGACGTCCAAATGCCTTGCCACACTGCTCACAGACATAAGGCTTCTCTCCGGTGTGCTGAAACATGTGCTCTTGGAGATCCCGCTTCAGGCCATAGGTCTTATCACAGTGAGGACAGGAAAATGGACTCTTACCGTGGTGGCTCAACTGTAAAGGCATTACGCCATTATCAGTGACAGTAGTACGAGTAAACACACACTTACAGGCCGCATCATTCGTAAAACATGCGCATTGCACAATAATAAATACAAACTCAAATGCCAAATTTGTATCAAAAATCTTGTTTTGGCTGATCATTTTACCCAAATAAAAACTACAAATACGAAGCAAGAATTAAAGAAAAAGATGGAGGAAAGAAAACTGGCCTGTGGCCAACATCTGTGAAACAATTATTAGTGGTCTGGGGGTTTGATTAATCATAGCCTCATATACTGTACATGCATCACATATATACTGTTGGTTTTACATTTCAACAACTTTGTTTTCAGCAGTATAACAAAATCATTTAATTCTTAAATATGCAATCACTGACTTTAATGATATTCATTGAATTAGAACTATGTGCATCTGACGGTTTCTACATTGAACCAGACAGACAGTTAATGAAACCTAACTTTTTAAGTTAACTAGTTATACAGCACTGCAAACTACATGGCAAAAAAAGAATATCTTTTCAAGTGTCAAACCAGGATATCATTCTCTATCCCTGCAAATCCAGGATTTGTGTGTTTCAGTAGGTGTGTCAAAAAAGTTTCAGAGTTGGTTTGGAAAACGATATGGCGTGTGGAACAAAAACTACAAGTTTTCCCTTTCACTGTGGGGAGGATGATGATCAACCAGCATATCTTCAAAGAAATCCTATAGTGTTTGTTGAGTGCACAAGAAGAACAAAGAGTTGCGGCTCCCTCACCATGACAAGACACCTGCTCACAATGTCCTTAGGCATCTGACAACTCCTCAGCAAGAAGAATGCTACCATGCTGGGACAAACTCCCTACTGACCCCATATGGCTCAGTGTTTCTCCCTCTTTCTCCAAAACTCAACTGGGTTATCAAGAGGGACCCATTTTTGAAGATATATTTGAAAACGTGATCAAGCCTAGGCGTGTCCCGAAAGAATCCCTCCAGGAATACGTTAAATCGGGGGTCAGCAACCTTTTTGAAACCGAGAGTTACTTCTTTGGTACTGAGTAATACGAAGGGATACCAGTTTATGTCAAGACCCTGATCATGTTATTGATTTCTCACAATAATTAAGAAACAGCTGTAATAAATATGTAAATCAAGTGTAATATGTAATGTATATGTCACATATGCATAACTGTTTGTAAAATTCCGAGAAAATCACAATGTTCTATCACTTGTAAACTATTTGCAGAACAGGTCTGCGGCTTGCTCATGCGATACCCGGGAGCTACCCAGTGCCCGTGGGCACCATGTTGGTGACTCCTGCATTAAACGATTACATTCAATGGCAAAACTCGTAGCTAAGATTTAAAATAAAATACCAGTCAAGACTGTAATTTATTGGTTTATTTATTTATTGTAGATAAAAACCTAAACATTTAAAAATATTATGTAGAACTAGAAAATGTGCAATTCCTGAAAAAATTGCGTGTGAAGGCGAAAACACTGAAGGGAGGGGCGTTGATTGGTGGATGATGTGGAATGTTTCAATGGCTTGAATGTGTGAAGTATTCTGAATGTTACAAAGTTGGAACGGTTTGAATAGGCTGAATAATGTAGAAGATACAAGGGAAAAACTGAAAAAAGTAGAATTGTGGGAAGAGGAAAATGGACTTGAGGGAATTGAGGGAATCGATTAAAGTTGGAACGGTGTAAATCGGATGAGTAATGGCGAAGGTTACAAAGTTTCGGTGAGAACGGTGAAAACAGTGGGAAGGAATGAGGAATTATGCGTAATAATATTAAAATATGTATGAATTATTGGAATGTGTGAATATTAGTAATTATGAAAATGTGAAAGGAATGAATTGAATGATGTATGGGAAATGGGGGAGCTTCAAATATGACATTTTAAACATGCCATTGGGAAAGAATTATGAATTATTATAGATGAAAATATGGAATTAGATGAAAGTATTTATATTTATGAATTATTGGGATGCTGGGAATGATTCATGAGGTGAAATGAAAGAGTTAAATATTATGAATGTGAAATGGGAAAGCTCAAAATGTGAAATGTTAAATCCCAATGGTAATGAATGGGGAATCCTACCATTCAAAATGAATTGTGAAATATTAAAGGACGTATAATATGGAATTATGGGGAAATATTGGAATGTATGAATTACTGGATGATAGAAATGATCCCTAAGGCGAGATGAATGAGCTAAATATTGAAAACATGAAACGTGAAAGCTGTAAATATGAAATATAAAATCCCCCAATGTTAAGACAACGGGATTTTTGGGTATGGAAAACAGGGAATTGAGGGAAATCTGTAAATATTTGGAATGAGAAAAATGGAAGCAGTCGTCGCACGATTAATTGGAATATTATGAAATTGGAACAGTGTAAATCAGATGAACGGGGAATGAGTTGACACGTGTCAAAAATCGGGTGATGATTTGAGTGATGTCCTGAGAACACTTGCAGTTCACGCATTATGCATTAAAACTTAAATTTTCTTGACCTCTCAATGCTTTTGAGACCTATTTAACTTGAAAGTGTTTCAAAATGTTAACTGGTCCTGGGATTTTTCTGACACAGCTAGTAGAATGCCAAAACATACTGTTGATGGGCCAAATGTTTGGGCCAGTGAACGCATTATTTCAACCACACTTGTTTTCAAAAGTATTGTTCTGTTACATATAATGGTTAATTGTGTGTGTGTGTGTGTGTGGGGGGGGGGGGGGGGGGGGAGGGGGTATCTGTTGTGTGGCGGCTTTCAGTGAAAAACTGCTTTAAAGGGATAGTGTGTAAGAGTCAGGCCGTTTTTCATTACGGACAGCAGGGGGTGCTGCAGGTGCTGCATTTATCATTGTCCATAGCTATAACAAACATGACGTCCAGAAGTGCCACCTCCGGATGTAATATAATTTCATGATAACTAGACCTATGAGTATTTTAACATACTGTTGGTCTTTTAGAACACATTCATTTAGAAGTTTTTGAAATTTACAGTCATTTAATTCGTTCCTTTGTGAATATACCCTAACTCCACTCTAGCACTATTAAAGAACCTTGTATTCATTCATGTGAATTCATGTGTATTCATTCATTGCATGCCAGTTAATAGGAATTATATATATATATATATATATATATATATATATATATATATATATATATATATATATATATATATATATATATATATACACGAAAAAAAATAGGTGAATCCTACCTGATGAGCCTTAATTGTCTGTGCACAAGTATAGTTCTTGCCACAGTCTTGACAAGAGAAAGGCTTCAGCGTCTTGTCTGTGTGCCTGAACTGGTGTTTCTTTAAGTGGGCAATCTGAAAGAACTTCTTCTCGCAGCGGGAACACCGGTAACACCTCTTTTTCACCTCTGGGCACCAAATGGGAGCTTCAACTGTCGCACTTGCTGGTCTAACAGCCACAGCATCATAATGTGATGTTGCCATGGAAACCACTGCTTCTGCAGGAGTCTTTGCAACCTCTGCCTCTTGCCTGTCTGGGTGTGGGTGGACATAGAGTTTTTTTGCTCGGCTGGTCTGACAGTGAACCCGGCGTGGTTTAGCAGCCAGACGAGCGCTACAGCGGAGAGAGAGAGCTGGGCCCAAAAACGTTCTCTGCCTGTCTGTAGAGTTCAATTTTGACAGACTGTTGTCTGCAGCCATAACAAAGTCTTTGTTGACATTGTAGCCATTTGATGTCGGAGCACCACAGGCAATCTTAGTTGTGGTGTTAACTGTTGCGCTTCCCTCCTTTCTGCTTTGATTTGGATTGAGAGAGACCTCACAACCTTCACTCTGTTGTCCTTTGTCATCTGGGTGGTCATTTGTTTGTCTTTCCTGAGTAGTCTGTGGGTTGGACACAGCAATTTCCAGATCCCTTAATTGCTTCACCAGGTAATCTGAAAATATAATTTAAATTGTTAGCTGACTGGGAATCTGAGATACTTGAAAACATTGGAGCATTTGTGTTCGGCGATATGTCCACTAAATACCCCTTAGTGTATGGTGGGGAAGAGTCAATATGAATCAATTTATGCCCCCCCAAAATGAAACTTTGGGCTTCTGCTCGCCTTAGATGCCTCGATAACTATATCCCCGGTCATCTTCAGAGGTGGTCATTTTACATTTTTTTTGCTTGTTTACCATTTACATTTCTTGAGTACCCTGGACCGCCTTCTGTCTAAAACCGTTGGTCCGTAACGGATTGAATTTACGTCTTTTGTCTGTCACTCTTTCATAAAACAAAAATTTGGTGAATTTCTTACACTGACACATGTCCATCAACTTTAGCAGAAATCTTTATCAAATGAGGTTGTCAAGGAGCAATCATCTCATTTCCGCAAAACAGTTCCACCACCTCTGACCACACTCCTTTGGAAATTCTGGTAGGAGGTGTGAGCATGTGTGGCAAGCATGCAGGAACGTGCAATTAAAAACATGAGATGGGCCAATTGGTTGCTTGTAGGTCGCTTGGAAATGTCGTCACTTCCTCTTGCCAACCAAGCAAGCAAAGGCATTCCATAATGCTTTGTTGATCAATATGCAAGCAACCTATTCATTCAAATCACATCTGAAGAGCTAAATAAACACAAGAATATTCTTAACCATGCAAAAGCAAAATTAGCAACATTAGCACAAGCTTGTAACTTCTTTGTTGCTCTGAGTTAAGTCAAATAGCTATGACCATATGTTTACACAGTCTCATTATTTATTCGTGGTGTTTGCTTCATGAACATTTGACTGGAGCCAAATGTCTCCTTGTGACCACTGTCAACCATGTGTAATCTCTATTTACCTTTTTCTTGTCCTTCAGGGTTGTTCTGTGCATAGGGTCGGCCTCTTGCATCATTTTTTCCCTCAATTTCACCACCCAACAACAGTTCCATTCCTGGCTGGATCTCATGACATACACGCAGACCCACACGCACACACTTGCCCACACACATCTCTGCACATGTACATTGCACTTCTACATTGTGTGGAGCTTTGCTTTGCACTTGGCAGGCAAAACTGTGGAAGACAAAAGCAACAGGATTTTTTTAAGTCTACAAGTGGGTGCTCATAGTGCATATGGAGCACAGAGAAAATTGTTTCTGGAGAAGCGTCCTTGATCAAATGCAGCAAGGGATGCACAGCTGTTAAATAATTGCTCCCTGTGATATAATATGTAGTGGCTTAGCACCAAACACTAATTTGAACCGCAAACATTTCATTTGTGCCCTGTGTCGCAGCACACCATGACTCTACTTTTATTGCCAGATAGAAAAAGACAACATTTTAAAAATAATTCGAGACAACACTGGAAGTAGGAAACCGTGCTGGCACTGTATTCAGCAGATAGACAGCTGCAGTTTTTCTACATAATTTGTTGGTGAAGAAAAACCATGACATGCCCAATATAGCATAATTCTGTATAACTAAATGAACTTCATTCTGTCTATTACTGAAAATGAACTACATTGGTTCATTGTCTGCCAAACATGTCCGGTAATAACAACCCGAAAAAAAAAAAAATCCTGTTTGAGAAAATAGAAAAAAACGGCTTTAATAATTCTGTATATAGACTGAAAGGAGCATAGCTGCATTACGGCATTCTGATGTCTTCCATTAATGTACACTCCAGTTGTGCATCATGATTGATTAAAGAGCTAATATTCGTCATTGTTCGAAATTCCATAGTGTGGAATTGTCATTGTGTCAATTAAGACAAAATGAGTACAGGGCTGCAATTAGCAGGGGCATTGCTGATTTTTTCCTCATGTAGTTTGAGGTCGAAAAAAGAACATGTAATCAGCGATGGGAATTCAGAAACACCCATGCAAGCTTCCATTGCGACTGGGAGCTCGGGAAATTTATGTAAATCTTCACCCCAAAATAGGATATAATCAATTAATTGGTGGTTATTTCTTGGCATAGCTAATCATTATTTTGCCAAAATCCCATCTTTGGTTTCACATTCCAAATAAAGTTGAATATCGGTGGACTGTACACATCAAAAGTGACTTTTTTTAAGGGTTACACTTCGTAATTGCTTTATATGTAGTGTATCTCTAAGGGGGAAAAACAGTTGGTGTGAAGCAAGCTCACCTGATCCAGACAGCTTGGGACAGTGGAACATAATTGTTCTTGGCTATGTGTGTAGGTACCTTGAAAAAAAAAAAAAAAATCAAAAACCCAAAGTCAATGGAAAATGTAAAGACACTGCTTGTGCACAAGTGCAAATGTGTGAATATATAAGTAATCTTTATCAAAAAGGACCTGTATCATGGGAGTTCAACAAATAAATTTAACTTGACTTTTACTCATGGAGTATTACAGTAGAATTTGAAGTGCTCATTCTAGGGTTTATTTATTTATTTATTTATTTTAGCTTTTTTGTCTACTTGTCACATTACTTAGGAGCTCTAAAATTGGAAAATGTGTAACTAATATATCAGAATTGATTTTAGCTGATCCCACAACTTTTTTATTGCTTAACCCAAAATGTAACTTACATGAATACTGTAAAAAAGCACTACTGAGCTCTTTAAAAAATATGTTACTAAAATTGCACCAATTTTTCCTTTAAAATTAAAAATGTGCATGTGACGTACCCTTTCGTCTTTTGTGGCATCTGTTACAGATTCCATTGAAATCATAAAATCCTGGGGAGGCAGTGAGACAGTCTCAGACTTCGGTATCCATTCCGTGTCCCCTTCCACACCCAGCAGGTTTCCAATCTGCAGGGCTTGACCAACCCACCACAGTCCAAGTCTTCCCTTACAGGACATTGAGGGCCCAACAGCGAAGCCAGGGGGCAGTAATGTTGAAAGAAATGAAGTAACAGCAGCAGGAGCAGAAGGACCAATACAGGGGCCCATCATCCTACAAGATACAAGGAGCAAAACTAAAGAGTCACTTGAAATGACATTTCACATAATATGTATGTACTGGTGTAGGTGTTTCAATCATAATCATAAAGGTTCATGCCTATGGTGGTTGGAACTGTATAGCGCATAGAGATAGGACGAGAGCTCCTGATAAAAGGACTTAATCACGCTGACATTTTAGTGTACAGTGCCTGTTGCCAGGATTTAGCGCAGCCTCTTGCTTAAATTAGTTGCTAGCTAGCAGTACTCGAGTGCTTTACAACTAAATACTTTACAAAGGCAGTTTAAAAGATGTAAATGACTTTGCATACTTTAGTACTGACAGCTTCCCACAGTTGCCATTCTATTCCTTATTAACTTTTTAACTAACTACACTGACTCAAATTTGGGATCTGTGGTTCTGACGTCACTTCATCTCAACCAATTATTTATGGAGAGTTTTCTAAAATCACAGTTTATATCGAACAAAAAATGTTGAGAATCTGCCATTCATAATTTTGTGGAAATTTGGTATTCTGTGTATTTTTTTCACCAAGCCAAAATATTTTTTAATTTATTTAATCAATACCAAAAGGCTCAATATCAGCACCCCAACAGGAAAAACAAAGCATGCTACAATTACTTTCAAATCACCTGTGATGATGTTTTTCCAATTGAAGTACGGTACGATATTGTCAGATAAGACAAGACAGTTTGTAAGCGCTGCAAAAAATAAAAAATATAAAAAAGCCATACAGCACAGATATTTAGAACTGTATGCATTTTGTTAAACTATTCAACGTAAGCGAAGATCAGGTGCAGCTGAAAAATGATCCTGACTTTACTTTTATGATTACATGCTACACCATTAACTTTTTTTGTGGTAAGCTCAGTAAAATGGAGGCATTTTGAAAACTGGAAATTTTATTTTAGTCTTTATATGATATTTAGCAAAAATCTCGTCTTGTGGACTTGTGAATCTCATGAGCTGCCACGACTTGTGGGATATGTGTCTCACTCCATCCCGAGTAATTTCTCTTGGACAATGTCAAAACAGATCAATGTTGTTTCAGCTCTTGTATTAGATAGTATTTTATAATGTCATAATATCGGTGCTGCTGTATATTTTCAGTGTAACGAACATTCCATGTTTACGCATACAGTCATTATTAGTTATAATTATGATGCTATAAATATTGACGTCATCGATGAAGCAATCACGTTACTTTTCGAAACATGCAAGAAACGGATGTTTAGGTCTGTTTTTTTTTTGAACGATGCTGTTGTGGCTCTGCCTTTTAATAAAAAAAAAAAAAACTGGAGCTTCGTCACATATCCTACAAACACTATTGTAACTTTAACTTCAGAAAATATAAATCCGGTTAAATTTACTCACATCTCATTTTAATAAACACATATTAGTCTTCTTGCGCCTATTACAACAAAAACTGATGAAATTATAGATTAGCTGATACTTGAATTTCATGTACCGAGTGTTATTTGTTAACCGTATCGAGCCACTTGTAGTTGAGCAAATGCAAGATGACCAACATCCAGCAGATCCCATTAGCATGGCAAGCGAACTTTACTAAACTAACAGCGCTTCATATGCGGTTGCCCTTTTTACTACGAGCGTGATTATGTGTTCAAAAACACCTTTTCGAAATGTTTCTATTTGCGATTACAGGGTTTGCTCCTGCCAACATCGTTAGCTACCTTGGCTATTCGACTCTGTGATAAATACTAGTATCAACGTTTATTGTAATAGATTTATTGTATTATTTCATAGAAGCCTACCTTTCAAATTATTCCAAAGTTATTATTCCAAAGTTGTTATTGTTATCCAGCGTGAAAAAAACAACAAAGTCCTCGTCGTTACAGCTCCGGCTGGAAATATTAACCGACATCACCTAAGTTCCATTCCTACAAAGCTGGCGTGACCCTACTTTACACGTGCCACATCTTGTGTGTGTTTCAATATTACGAGACTTAAATGTCTAGGAATGCATGCAAATGCAATTTGCTGTTATACTTCACTATTGAATTATTCTGATGGGGTCACCAAAGGCATTTCATAATGGTAATGCACCTTAATGTAATGATGTGTAAGTCTTCTTAAACAACATTGAACACTTATGTTTATTCAGAAATTGTGAGGTGCTACAACAAAAAGCTACCAAAACAACACTTTGGAGGTGATCAAAGCACGATTACACTGTCACCTGTGTTTTGCCTAATTCATCCATACACAAAAAAAATTACTGGAGCATACATTGACCCAGCCTCATTTTGAGGGACATATGCACATTCTAATTATATCCAAACGATTTCTGTTTCAAATAGCTTCAGCCTAAGGCATAGCCTGGTGCTAGTTAATAGCAGGAGGAAAAATAGATTATTTTCACATTTTTTAGCACAAAAAGAATTTGCTCTGCAAATGAATTCTAAACGTTACAATTTTTGAGAAATTGGGGGGATAAAAAGCTAACATTTGTTTTACTGCAAGTCTATAACATGCTCTGAAGGGAACACAAGTTTCTCAAGAAGATCAGCTTGTCGATCACAAGCTTGACCGAGTTGTGGTGCCATAGTTATGTGGTGCTTCATGCCTGTTAAGCCATCGCTGCCAAGAATATGGGTGTGATGGTAAGGTGAGCGGGAATTGATATGGATCCCTGGTTGCGAAGGTGTTTTGACAAGCTGAGGTCACTCGCCCTTTCAAACTTGCAGTTACTGAATGTAGCAAAACAGACCAAATAAATACAGTTTATAGGATCCACAAGCCCAGGGGTGTCCAAACCTTTGACTTTGAGGGCCACATATACCAGTAGAACTATCAAAAGATGTCAGTAGTTACACATTGTCTACATTATTGACTTTAAATATATAATATCTTGTATGTACCTCACCAGGGTCTATCTGAATACCTACTTCTTCGTCAACCCACCTGAAACCATTAAGGCGGGCGTCTTAACGTGCTAATGAATGCTTATTGGTAGGTTAAAATTGGGAGTGGATTCTCTTGAGGAGGTACATTTTTCTCACTATCAGCAGCTTCCATTAAGCAACCCAGATGTTTTCACTACTGTGGCCAGTTTCATATTTTGAAATGTGGAGAGAAATTATAGGTGGATGGATGATCTGGGACAGGCTCTGCTGAGTACACCGTAGTTTATTCAACAATGCTTATTTACTTCAGCTACGAGAAAAGATGAACGTTGTCGCAAATGGAACACCCACCTTCGGGGAGTGCTTTTGACACAAAGTCATGAAAAGTCGAGTATCCAGTAAGACGCCCGCCTTAATAATGGTTTCAATAGATTTGTCAAGGCTAACGCGAGAGGGCGCTAAAGTCACTCGCCGATATTCAACTGTAACGCCCATCTTCTTAGGCCGTTGATTATTGGCCGATATTGTTTTGTGGAACGCCTTTTTGAGTTTTATCCCCTTTTCCAATTGGTTTATTTTCAGTTCGTCTGACGTCCGTGAGCAAAAAAAATAAAAATAAAAAAAGATAGGTTTCACATGCAGTCTTGGAAGAGGCAGAAGGAAGCGACTTTACAACATGACGATCTGTTTTCCTTGTAAGTTCATTTTAATATTGTGAATGATATATTGACGCGCCTATAATGTTATTCTTAATGATTACGAGTCACGCAAGCAGATGTTTGCCTGACTTGCAGACAAAAATATTCTAATACGTGTTTACATTCGCGACCCTGTCGAATGCTAATGTATGCTAACATTAGCGTTTTCCGACTATGTTAATTTCGACTGTTAGACGTTGCCTTTTAAAATGACTACCGAGAGTGATATTGGTTGCTATAATAGGATGTGTATTACTTTTTAAGGGTCAAACTAATTACTGACATCTATCACACATTGATGAACATACCGAACTACGTAGCATACCTGTATTTGTCAGCGAGATGTCGGCAATGTTAGTCATTGACATCTTGTGTCGTCCATCAAGGTGACAGATTCATTACACAGTACAACTAAGTTTATTTTTGTCCATGACACCCCATACTAAAAAACAAAACGACAGAATCCAGTGGAAATGCAACAGAGGTAGAATCTGATAGACCGCGAGTAGAGGGTTGTTGACAACAACCATCGCTACTGCAAAAGCACAGCCCAACAAGATAATTGCCATTTTGTCACTATTCTGTGGATTTTAAGTCATCTCCGATATATTTAGAAAGTGATGTTTCTTGAGTTTTCACTTACAGTTAACAGTTCGTAGTTAATTTTACTGTCAAGCATTGAGGATTTTTTTTCTAGTTTTAGTATATAGTAAAAAGAAATGATTATGACAATTATTGATAACTCATCACAACCGATGATTGTCCGCTGGTCAATATCTGTCATTTTGCCTAGTTTCTCAACCAAAATTCACACGGTATATGTACATCACATTAATCTATATTTAAGATCAGTACTTGAGGTAGAAATGTCATAATTACAAAAATATTTAATCAAGCTTTCTTCTGTATAAATGTTTAAACTGACCACTTACTAATGTTTTGATAGGATAAAACACTTCATTTAATGCATGTGCATTCACTCTCTAAGGTACTATTATGGTACATGCCTCCATTTTGAATGGAAGACCCCCAAAATGGTGATTGTGGTCGGAAGTCTCTATGCTATCTTGGGCTGGACGGTTTATTGTTTTGGGTCTAAATTCACCATCTCAGACAGCATGATTTCTAGACTGCCAAAGAGTTAGTTAGTTTCTTTCTTTCTTTCTTTCTTTCTTTTTTTTTTTTAAGGGACTCATATTCTCCAAGTTCACCAATTGGCATTATGCTACAGTAGGCAAGTCACACTAACCAGTGCCAAACTGGTTAAAAAAGTAGGCATTCCAGTCGTCATTTCTTTGTTATCTACTTGTGAATGTGAGGCACTGAGGTAGCTTGCTTCAACAGCATAACAGCATGGACATATATATCATATGCAAAAATTAGACTGCGAGAAGATACATATTTTTTCCATTGCATGTGTGTCATTGTCAGTGACATCTGGTTTAATATTGAATACTTTTCAGGCAAAGTTATTTGCTTTCACCACAACTGAAGACTTAAGTTGTACTCTTTTTGAAATTCCTTCTTCGATTGGAGCTCACATAATAATATATAAAAATAATTGTTGAAAACTGCCATGGTGACTTTAAAATCAATAATTAAGATCTATTGTTCTGTTTTCTTTTTAGGAGCCTTTCATTGTTATGGAAGAAGGGTCAGGAGATAACTCCCCACAAGCAAGTCGATGAAAGCCTCAGTCAACCGAATGACAGACGATTGACAACTTTGAGTGACAGTTTTGTTGCAGACGACTATTGAAATTTGAACACCAATCTTTGAGGCCTATATTCCTTTTCTTCGTCCCACTTCATCAAATTTGCTTTCCAACTCAGGAAGAGTGGGAGCTTTTGTGTCCTCTGGCCTCGTGCCCTTCCATCGGTGGGTCGCTCCGGTGGTGTGGTGGTGTACGATGGCGCGGTGGGACGTTGTGGGCTGCTGTGGGAGACTGTGATGTCCGAGCCCAACAGCCCGGGTGAGAGCCGGTGTGGCGCTCCCAGATTCTTCGTCGGCTGCGAAGACGATGAGAGCGAGGTCTTGGAGGATAGTATAAGAACAGACATGGAGCTATATGAGGATGACGAAGACACAGACTCTGTAAGGACCTTCACAAATCGCACAAACTCTTGAATGTTAGTGTAGAATTCTTGATGTGCAGTATGTCTTGTGTATGTTTATTATTTTCATCAATAGCATCTCTCTTATTCGACAATGTTTAAAAGATACATATTTATTCATCAGAAGCAAGCACTTTTATGGCCAAGTTATATCCAGTAGTTAAAAGAAATGACTTTCTACCCTCACCTTCCCACCAACGCCACCCCAGATCACCCATAAAAATGTAAAGCACAGGCGTTCTACCAAAACGTAAGTAATTTAGTATCTACACTAAAAAATTGTGGTACTCTCTATAGCATAGGTGTCGAACTCCTCTTCTCGAGGGCCGGTATCCTGGATGTTTTTGAACCCTCTCCCTGAAACACACCTGATTCAAGTGATTAGGATCATTTTCAAGCTCCTGTTAATGAACTAATCATTTGAATCAGGTGTGTTAGGGAGAGAAAACCGCAAAACATTCAGGATACCGGCCCTCGAGGACTGGAGTTTGACACCTATGTCTATAGCTTGGCCTCAAATAAAGTTAAAATATTCAGTAATGTACTCACTTCAGTCATACAAATTTAGTACATAAGACTAGAAAGTCAACGTAAGCTAAGTCCCCTGGCATCCCAGAATGCTTTGCTCAACTATCCTGAAATCAATTTCTTCATGTAAATCATAATCTTTTAACACTAATTTTAAACATTCATTTTTACTTTGGGTCTCAACAATAATTCCACTGAGAAAGACTGTGTACAGTATGTATTTCAGCTCATGAAACTATGACTCAGAAACTCAGCACAAACAGTGACATCTCTAGTAATGTTGGCAAAAGTTGTTACTGTGAAAGACAACTAGTGAACTGAACAAAGGCAGTTCATTCTCTTAACTGGGCATAGTCTGCCACTTTTTTGTCCTGGCCGCACAAAGTGATTCTTTTATCGTCAAAGGGTAAAATGCAAAATACCAAACAAATTGGCCAAACAGGCTTGTAATTCTGTCAGGGTAGTGTTGGTCAGACGAACGACTGTCGTAAAGTCAATCCTGACGATTATTACTGTCGACAAAACACACTCCCACGTTCTTACTCCATCGTTTTTATCAGCGTTCCTGCCACTCGTAGGTCCGTTGGGAAAACAGTGATGGGCTGACTGACAGTCCGTTAGTCCTGACGAAATGCCCACCTCTGGTCTAATTTATTGGATAACCTTGAGATATTACAATAATTTTCTTCCTTCCCTTTTCACAGTACCTTGAACAATAGTTGGAAAAAAATATTGTCCCATATTTCTGATTTCAAAACTTACTGTCTACCAATTCGTTCTATATATGTAATAATATGAGGACGCAATTCAACCTTTTTTTAAGGATTCACACTTATGCCTCTAACATCCCTCTGAGGGAAAGCATTACTACAAGGTGGTCTGCAACAAAAAACTGTATGGTATTAAGAGTCCCAGAACCAAAAAGGTTCGTTTTGAAATTCCTCTCTCCTCACTATCCTACTTTTCTCATCCTTGTTCAGCCACCAGAGCAACAGATTGTTGTGGGGATTTGCTGCATGATGAAGAAGTCAAAATCTAAGCCTATGACCCAGATCCTGGAGCGACTGTGCAGGTTTGAGTACATCACTGTGGTCATCTTTCCAGAAGATGTCATCCTCAATGAACCTGTGGAAAACTGGCCACTGTGTGATTGCCTCATCTCCTTCCACTCCAAAGGTGCGTCTTCAACAGATGCGATTACACACAGGGATTTTGGATGATTAGGAAGGAAAAAGACTTAATGGTAAATGAGTGCCTTAAACACAGTAAACTGGCTCAAGGGTTAAAGCAGGAATACACAACATGGTCATTCAGGGTGCTTTACCAATGCGGGCTAGGGTGTGACAATGATTTTGTCCCCCCGTTCTTGTAATGGTATGCTCCAGCAGCGCAGGGTAGACATGGTGGGTTTAACCTGAATTTTTCGAAACGAAAAGGCGTTGTAAGTAGAGGTACCACTGAAAAGCAATTGTCCTCAAAACAACAAAAAAATATTGTTCTTCTACAGTATTTTCTAATGTTTAGTTCCTCCTTGTAAAACGGCCACAAGCGGGTGGCTGATACTGATATCGCCTCCCATTGCGAGTACCAATACCTTGTTGTAAGGCTAGTCTCGGCACCAACTAATACCTGATCAATCTCGCAATTTTCCAGAATCAAGGTCCTTCAACCCATTACTTTGACCAAGAAAATTATGCACATTGAACAGGAGATTCCCAGCTTTTATATGCTTGCTTTAATACAACCAGCATCAAAAACATTTTGAATGCAGTTTTTCTGTAATCATTTATATATTTTTTTCTCAGCACACCAGGTACACTTTAATTTTTCAAAACTATTTCTGCATGCAAAATAGGATTTCCGCTCGATAAAGCAGTGAGCTATGCCAAACTGAGAAATCCTCTGCTCATCAACGACCTCAATATGCAGTACTTCATACAGGACAGGTACAGCTTTTTAGTTGTTTGAATCATTCTTTCCAAAAGATGAACATTGCAAAAGCCAGTGAAAAATGTTTTTTCCATCAATTTTCTGGCAGAAGAGAAGTATATCGCATCCTTCAAGAGGAAGGGATAGATCTGCCACGCTATGCTGTGCTGAATCGGGACCCAGATAAACCAGATGGTTAGTAATGAGCTCACACTGGCACTCACTTTGTTCATGGTAATAACAGTTAACATCAACGAAAGATGGAGAAAAATAGATTACCGGTACATCAACTACAGAAGGAATGTACTGTCACCCAATTTTGCTTTTTAGGAAAACACTCCCCTCAATCAATATTCAGTTTATCAAGGTTGGACTTGGTTTTCCATCGGCTGGACATTCGTCACCAATTTTGAATATTTGGTATCGTAAGAGACAGGTGCCATGCTAAGTAAAGGAATGATTGAGTACGAGAGGTGTTTCTGTATTCAACCCAAACCATCTCTTTTTGGAAGTCACAGTTTGGTGCATGCAGTTAGATGACAAAAATGGGCGTTAATTGCTATGTTTGGGATTGTTGCATTTAATTCTGTCACGCAAATCTGGCTACATGCTTAGATTCTTCACCCTTTAGTGCTCCTGTATTTTAGGTTTAATCGTGACACAAAGTGAAGTTTCACTGCCAGATTAGTATCTCGCTTATCACAATCAATCAATACAGAAAAAGGTGAGTAACACTGTGAGTTTCTGCAACTTATCCTGTGGCTTATGCACACTGGCTCACAGACACACACACCTTTGTATGGGAACACCTATCTCTCACCATCTCCTTATTTATTTATTTTAAACAAATCATATGATAGACTTACTTGGCCAATTTACACTCTTGACTCCAGATCCACAGAAAGTATGATCGTCTTCTTTCCCCCACCCTTCTTCCGCCCAGCTAACTAGTAACTGAAAGCAACCAACCAGTGTTGACATACGGATATTGTACTTGGCCAAGTTTTGTTGATTCCGTGCTATTGTCCACTGAAACCATTGGCGGGTTGTAGTCACATCCTCGCACTCTTGGTGTAGGCTTCCAAAGTATGGTCCAAAGAAAATACAGTCAATGACGTCACGAATGAGAATGGAGCTAGGTGTTTGCCTGTATCCTAAGGTCCCTACTGTTTACTAGCATAGGTCAGCCTGGAAGGCTAGCGAGGATTCAAAACAAGGCAATGCAACTTTATTTATACAGTATAGTGCATATATTACACAAGCATTGTTTTTCTCTTGGCCCAGTATTTTATACATTTATCCAAATAATAGTTAGCGCCTCCCCCTCCATCTTCAGTCCCAGACTGAGACATATCAAAGAAAAGATCAATTGTCCAAAGTCCTCCTCCGGCCTTCGTCTCTTTTTTTGTCCGATAAAAATCTGTACAGCTAGAATATCCCTAAACAGAAACTTGCTTATCCATATTATCTTAAATTGAAATGGCCTATCCTTGTAAAAGTGAGTTATGACTGAACAATCTATTCTTTCTTAACTCATTCAGTGCCATTGATGAGAGAATTCTCATCTTTTAAAATAGTAATAACAATAATACATAATAAAATTTTGTTTGAATACGTTTTTTTTATGGAAAGGAGCTACAGCCCTTGACTAATGCTTTCGATATAAGCCAATTGAATACTGTAGTGGTAACTGTGACCATTGGATGGCAGTGTTTCCACACTTATAACACAGCTATTGTATACATGCAATTCAAAATAAGGCCTGGAAGACAATCTTCCCTATGATACCACCCAAATTTACAGAGGCGTAGCACACAATATTCTGTTTACCTTGAAAGGTGAGTGAAAATGCTAAAGTTACTGGCCCTCTAAAGGTTTCCCTTTCCAATAACGCTTGACACTGAAAGAGTTAATTAAAACGCTTCAAATACTGTATACTGGTTAAAGGTAAAAAGTAAAGTTTGAACTGTGAAGATGATGTTTACAAATGATAATTACATCAAAGAACTATTAAATGATACTGCTCAAAGACAGCTGGGATAGGCACTAGCACTCCAGCTACCCTCATGAGTATAAGCGGGACCTGCTCGTCACGTGAACGACTCAGGCTGGACGTTAAAAGTCAGTGACTGCATACACTGTAGATCAATTATTTAAAATTAATATAACAGTAAGGACGAGAAATCTTGTGGCATTCTTTGGATCAGTCTTAATTATTTGCTTGTTGAATAACTGAACATGATATTGTCACAGTTTGGCTCAAAGAGCAGATTTTCTTCACCACAAATGAATGAAATGATCAATTTCAAACAGAAATATTTGCTGTGATGTCTCAGAATGTAACCTGGTGGAAGGAGAAGATCACGTGGAGGTGAATGGAGAAGTATTCCAGAAACCTTTTGTTGAGAAGCCTGTCTGTGCTGAAGACCATAATGTATACATCTACTACCCTACTTCTGCTGGTGGTGGCAGCCAGCGTCTCTTCAGAAAGGTCTGGTCTTCTGACGTTAACCTGATATTAGTGTTAATTCCATCTGCAATTTTAAAATTTAGTCTCTGTTTTAGTCCAATTCCAGTCACACTTGTTACTTTTAATGACATTTACCCAGTCAACCTCACCCCGTTTTGTTTAGTCAAGTGTTTATTTACAATATTGTAAATTTTGTTTTAATTTTGGTCCAATTTTTAGTCGATTTTTAGTCAACAAAAATTGTCAAGCCGAGGGGCTGCACACATTTGCCAGCCTTTCTTCTGGCAAACCCAGACATTCAAAACAAACAATTTTACATACATCGCTTTTATACCACATTTAGGCTTTTTTATGTACGAATATGAACTTTAATTTTGTTTTGAATTATATGTGGCGTAACATTTTTTTGATTGTTTAAAGTAGTTTTAGTTTACACATCCATGAGTAGCTGCTCAGGTGACTCATTTGGCCAGCAGCTCAAAGATGACGAGCGCATTCTTGCAAGTCTAGCTGGCTGCTTGAAGTAAACTTGCATTGTTGCAGGAATGGGACGATTGCAGATTCTGACAGTCTAATAACCTTGAGCAAAAGTGTCAGGGTATCGCGGTATCACATTGAAATTATAGCTCTAAAATAATTTTATACAACCTTTTTGCTAAAAAGCAAATTTTCTACATTATAAATTGGTTTTCAAACAAATATATCATACAGCATTAGTTACAATAACAAACATTTGCCATTCTAAAATAAAATAAACATGTAAATAAAGTCAAAACAAACCTTCAGTGAGCTAATCAGGTTTTGCTCACCATAAACATATACAGTGGAACCTCTAGATACAAATTTAATCTGTTTGAGTGCAATTTGTATCCTGAATCTTTCTTATACTGAATCGTATTTTACAAGTGAATTACCTACGGCATATTACATTTTATAATATTGTACCTTACCTTTCAAAAAAAGCGCGATGTTCGGTAGATGTCAGGCAAATGACAGAAAAAAAAATGGCTTTAAACAATCATTTTAATTCCACTTCAATTTATTCAAAAACGGCCTTGTTACCCAGGCTTTTGCATCCACATCACTGGAAAGCTTTTTCTTAGCGCTTTATGGTAAGTGTTGAGTGGTGGCACGTTAGCGCAGCAATACGTTAGCTGGAATGAATGCAAGCCCTCCTTAAATTTATTGGAGCACCCGTGTGAAGCCTTGAAATCTCGAGGTAGGCCTACTTGCTGCCATGTCCCTTCACCTGCGTTGTCTTTGCGCAATCACAGGATCACCAATAATGACGCTGGTCTAGAAAGTTGTACGCTACCGAGCATTATGGCACGTTTACTGTGTGCGGGAATTTCAAGTTTTCTCTTGGAGCATGCGAGTTAATGCTCGTATATTGAATTTATTCTCAGATTAAGAGGCAAAAAATGTGGCCGAATTTTTACTCATAAAAAGCCAATAATTCGTGTACAGAAGTGTTTGTATCTCGAGGTTCCACTGTGTCAATGTTTCAAAACCAGCCACTGAGAACCAGCCAGGGAACCTGATTTAATTTGGGCTATGCAGCTGCCACGTCATGTTATGTCATCATGGAGGCGGAAAACATTTCCTGAAAGAAGGGGTCACGTTCCCACATCATGGTGTGTTAAAGCAGGAAAATTTTCCGTATGCCTTGATGCAAGGCATCTTTGTCAACTGCCAAAGCGACTTCTCTAAGGGGGACTGAGCACCACAGCAATATTTGAGCCATTCCGCAGCTGGTTGTCAATGTACAAATTCCTCCCAAAAATGTTTTATGGTTACACCAATGTGTGTGTATTTTTAGCGCTTTTGCTTAAAACACAGAAATGTAAAATGTTTGTAGCGTGTCGGAAAGACTTGACAAAGCCATCCTCCACAAAATGTGGTGAACACACATTTCTGGTTGCGAAATGCTTTAGAGTGGGGGTGTCAAACTCATTTTTGTTGTGGGCCACATCGTAGTTCTAGTTTCTGTCAGAGGGACAAAATGACTGTGAATTCAATTAAATTTTCAAGTTAACTACTGTCAAGTCAAGTAAACTGTTCGAAAGTGAAATTGGGGACTTTTTTTTTTCTCCCCCCAAGACCTTTTAAGAGTTGAAGACAACTTGCAAGTTTGATATTTTAGCCAGAAACTTTTAAGTCAAATCAGCATTTCATGGGTCACATAAAATGATGTGGCAGGCCGGATCTGGCCCCCGGGCCTTGAGTTTGACACCTGTGCTTTAGAGTTTCTCAAAAATAAACTGAAGCACTTCATTCCTCAACGCATCTGCGATTGTCAACTGATGCAGCCTTTTAGAAGCTGCATGTTGCTGTTGCTGTGGGCTCTCAAATTGGTTTCAGTCTAGCACCCTGGCTGAGGTTATGTTAAAACGCTTAACTCTCTAAAAACTTACACGTAAATGTCACGGTCTCGCATGGTGAGTGAAGTGCGCGCGTGCAGGAGGATGGACCAAGAGTGCAAGGAGCAAGGAAGCCAGGAGGGGATGTGCTCAAAAATGCGGTTTTAATGAACAAACAGATGCAGGAACAAAAATAGACCCAAACTGGGCAAAGTACCAAATGAACGAGAAATAAGCAAAACTAAACTTACGGGGAAGAGCGATCGGGGAACTGGAGAACACTATGGATGAGGGAGCGAGGGCGTGGGGGTGACCATTACTATAACCCAACAAACTAACAGTGACTAACCTACTACTTATATACACAAGACACTAATTACAAACAATGCGAGACAGTTGGGAGAGAACAAGAGGAAGGGGAAGCTGGTTGGGTGACACGCAAGGGGCAGGAACACCAGGTAACAGGTGGGCAACATCAACTTACGAACAAGGAGGAGAGGTCGACGCTGGGGGGGGGGGGGGCTGAAACAATCCGAACAGAATGGCTGAACAAACAAAATCTCCACAACTAAACCCTCAACAGAATAAAACCCAGGCAGAACGTGACAGTAGAGGCCTTGAGTGTTATATACTGATCTTCTTGTACAACTATTGATTAAAATGGTCAGAAAAATATTGATACTGCTCTGTTAATAAAAGCAAATCTCGAGTAGTCACCAAAAAATAACTTAAAGGGATGGTGTGGAAGATTTAGACCATTTTTCATTCAAAAGGAATGAATTCAGTGATTGTAAATTTCAAAAACTTGCAAATGATTATATTCTTAATGACCAAAAGTGACATTTTGAAAACGGCAGGCACATTTGCAACGCTCGTTGCATGATTGATCCACAAGTTGAAAAGCACACTGTGTCTTGCTCAAGGAAGTTCAATACTGTGTAATTTTGTTAAGAAAATACACATAGGAGCTGTACCTGTAACAGGAGCTACCGCCAAAAACTGTACTGAGGCTCTCTAGTTATATATTCCTTTTTTGGCATGCCTGTCGACATGACCTTGGACCGAGGCCTGGCCTTCACAAAACCGTTCTGCGCTGCTCTCAACCAACTAATGGGCACCAAAGTTCTCTGTACTACCGCTAACCATCCCTCCGCGAACGGCATGGCCGACCATACTCATTGTACACAGAACGCTTCATTGATGGACCGCTGTACCAGACTCAACTGGAAGGCTCAGCTATCTTAGGTCCTCCTCGGCATGCGAACGATTCAGAAAGAATTCAGTGCCTGTAAAACTCACTGTGTGCAGCCACTTTTAATTCAGTGGTACCCTATGAGATGAGCGTAAATGTTCACAGTTTAACATCAACTTCTTGTCTTATCTAGATTGGGAGCAGAAGCAGTGTGTACTCACCAGAAAGCAATGTGAGGAAGACTGGCTCTTACATCTATGAAGAGTTCATGCCGACGGATGGCACAGATGTGAAGGTAAAGTTTTTCACTAAAGCGCATAAAAAAGGTCTGGACAAAAACCTTGATGAGATCAAATAAGTGTATTTTTGTTTTGTTTTTGTTTTTTTAAATATACTAGTAGGGTTAACTCAAAGCGGAGAAAGGTTGAATCCTTAAACAGTTGTCGGTTTTATTCCACAGTGTGATAGAAATTTGTGAACTCATCATAAATCACACTAGGACAGCTGTTAAGGTATTTGGTGCCACCAAAGATCAACATAATAGTTAATATTATGTTAAGTTTACATTAAGTTGCAGTTGTACTTGTTCACAAAAATGTTTAAAGAAAAAAATGAAACCATTGGACATTAAACCAGTGTGTTAAGTGGCATGATAATTATGGTAATGTCCATGGTTTGTCTTGATCTCTAGGTATATACTGTGGGGCCTGACTATGCTCATGCCGAGGCTAGGAAGTCCCCGGCTCTGGATGGGAAGGTAGAGCGAGACAGCGAGGGCAAGGAGGTCCGTTATCCTGTCATGCTGTCAGCCATGGAAAAACTGGTCGCTCGGAAAGTCTGCTTAGCGTTCAAAGTAAGCAAACGTTATATTCTATTGAGCACTGCTACGATATATAATATATATACCTTTCGTCTTTACAAATGCCAGTTTTTTGCTCTTTGGCTATTCATCTACAGCAAACTGTTTGTGGCTTTGACCTTCTTCGAGCCAATGGGCACTCATATGTGTGTGATGTCAACGGTTTCAGTTTTGTGAAGAACTCTATGAAATACTATGATGACTGCGCTAAGATCCTCGGGTAACAGTTTTTGTTATTTGTGTTGAATAAGTTGATCTTCAAGGTGTATTTTCTCCATTACTCTGTATAATTCTGTGTATCTATTCATCCATCCATCCGATTGTAGGAATATTGTGATGCGCGAACTAGCACCTCAGTTTCAGATTCCATGGTCCATCCCTACTGAAGCAGAGGACATTCCAATTGTTCCCACTACTTCAGGGACCATGTGAGTAATAAAAGTACTAGTTATGGTAAATGTTAACGTATGGTAAATGTTAACGTTGCTGGTGTGGTCATTGTAATTCCTCAATTGGTAACTTATGAGATGACCTCAGCTCTTTCACAGAAGTGATGAGTTATACATAACTCTTTAATTCCAGAGCTTGTCATGAATTAGTCTGTTATGCAAAGATATGTCAGACACCAACAGTAGTCTTTATCTGGAAGGTACTTGTTAACAACCTCAATGAGTAGGATTACCTGGTGAAAAATTAAAACATGAATAATACTTTACTCATTATTCCTTTGCTCTGTTTGTCTTTTGAAGATGTAATGCCAAGCAACAGTTTTGTTTTGTTTTTCTTTCGCATTGATGTGCTGTTATTAATCTAATAGTGGACTTAAACTTTCACACTCCCAAGGATGGAACTGCGCTGTGTGATAGCTGTCATCCGGCATGGAGACAGAACACCAAAGCAGAAGATGAAGATGGAAGTACGCAACCCCATGTAAGTTGGTACCCTTTCGACAACAATAAACACGTTTTATAACCATTTTATCATATAAAATATGTATTTATCTCTAGGTTTTTTGATCTGTTTGAAAAATATGGCGGATACAAAACTGGGAAATTAAAACTGAAGAAACCAAAGCAACTGCAGGTAGCATTGATTTAATTGCATGGTTGCGTTTGTTCAAACCAATTTGACACACTATCTGCAAATTGTTTTGATGATTTAACTTGGTGAAAACTGAAGTAGCTTTTTCTTCTACTTCTTCTTCTCTTTTTAACTACAACAGGAGGTGCTGGATATCACACGGCAATTGTTAGCAGAACTGGGCCAGCACAATGACTGTGAGATAGAAGAAAAGAAGTCCAAACTTGAACAGCTGAAAACGGTTCTAGAAATGTAAGTGGTGGGTTTTACTGTGTTACCACACTTACGGGATCATCTTCATACTTTTTATTTGCAAATTTATGATGTATTTTGGAAGCCAATCCCCATTTTGTCATGGAAAACTCTTATTGCTGAATTGAACAGTGGCATGTAGACTCATGTTGTATCTGCTAAATTAGCAGGAATAACATTGTAGGCAACACTTGAAATTGCTCACTGTCCTGATTCCACGTTTCTCTTATTTTCAATTAAAGGTATGGGCACTTCTCCGGGATTAATAGAAAGGTGCAGCTAACCTACTTGCCCTATGGGCAGCCCAAAACCTCGAGTGAAGAAGAAGGCATGTACTAAGTAGCTACAACAAAGCATATGAGCAAAAAAAAAAACATGCTGGAGGAAAAATAAATAAATAGGTAAATAAAGGAATCTTTTCTTTTTTTGAGACAGATACCCGAAAGGAAGGTCCATCTCTGCTGCTTGTGCTAAAGTGGGGAGGAGAGCTTACACCTGCTGGCAGGGTACAGGCTGAAGAGCTTGGGAGAGCCTTTCGCTGTATGTACCCCGGAGGACAAGGTGAGAAATAAAGTAGCATTTTTTTTTTATGTCTTTCTTTTAAAACCTGAAATAGATTTTGCTCATGAAAGTGAGTACACACTGTTCTTGTTTTTAACCAAATCAGCAGTTCTCAAAATATTGTAAAATATAATAATAAATAACATGTTTTAGTCAAGAAAAATGTCCATTTCCATTAGTTCTACATAGCGTATTTTTCCAAGTACAAGTCGACCTCGCATTTAAGTCGACCTTCCCTTTTTATATAATTTTAGCGAATTTTACAAAAACGCGAGTATAAGTCTACCCCTCACTTTAGTGGTTATATACAGTTGGCCATGGCTGCCCTATTACGTGTGTTATTAAAATAATGAAATGACAGTACTTTTACAGGTATTGCTTCATTGTACTGTGTATCAGGCAACATACTGTTTCAAATTATAAGGGTGGGGACAAGAATGCATGGCGATGTATGAGTGCGCATGGACGCAAATGCTCAAAACAATGTTGCAACATTTTTTTTTGTTGCAACATTGTTTTGAGCATTTGATTTTACATTTCAATGCTTTACCCTTTGACACAATGGGACAATGTAAAAGTCACTGAACCATCAACAAGCTCCTCCCATTTCAACTTACGGATATACAGATGTGTTGGTCGACTCCATGCAACACAGATGTGAAGCGGTTATCAGGAACAGTGGCTATACAACTAAATATTAGTTAAGTGATTCACTGGAATGCTGAATCCTTGATATATTTCAGTTTATACAGTAAATATTTGTTTGTACAGTAAAATTCAGACACTGCTGTTTTTCTGAGCAGTCTGCTTTTTTTCTTCATTTTGATCTGGAATATAATGTGCAGTGTTCCCAGTGCATGGACATAAAAACTACTATATGGATTTGGGGGTTTACTCAATTTTTTTTTCAATACAGTATTTTGAAAACAACTGTAACTTCTGGACTTGGTCTTCTTCCTTCTCATCATCTGTTCAAACATACTTCTTACTCTTCCACGTGTAGTCATCTTTGAACCCGTCCAATTTGTTTGAAATGGAGGTCTTTAGAAATGATTTGCTGATAGAAGATACAGTAGACTTCCGGGTTACAGCGTCCCTGGCTAATGTTTTTTCCATGTTGCGATGTGGAATACTGAGTTTTTTCCTCCCTTCTTTAAGGTATTTTCCCAGCTTTGTGATAAAAACAACTGTCAACAACAACAACTGTTGTTTTGTCTTCATCTGCAGGCGTTTTTAGTAATTGCACTTATTTTCTGTTGCCGTCAGTGCCTCCATGCAACGTGTCACTACAATGCTGGTCTGATATTGGTCGGCCTCACTCGTTTCAAAATAGCGGAATGGTAAAGTTTTGTTCTATTGCGAGTGGTTACAAAACCCAATTTATAGTGCATTTCACTGCTTAATTCAAATTTGAATGGGTTAGCCATGGGTCCCAAGATTGCTAGTGATGTTAGAGAGAAGAAGATGATTTATATGGAAATATAAATCATAATATATATATATATATATATATATATATATATATATATATATATATATATATATATATATATATATGCATATATATATATATGCATATATATATATATATATATGCATATATATATATATATATATGCATATATATATATATATATGCATATATATATATATATATATATATATATATGCATATATATATATATATATGCATATATATATATATATATATATGCATATATATATATATATATATATATGCATATATATATATATATATATATATATATATATATATATATATATATATATATATGCATATATATATATATATATATATATATATGCATATATATATATATATATATGCATATATATATATATATATATATATGCATATATATATATATATATATGCATATATATATATATATATATATATATATATATATATGCATATATATGCATATATATATATATATATATATATATATATATATGCATATATATATATATATATATATATATGCATATATATATATATATATATATATATATATATATATGCATATATATATATATATATATATATATATATATATATATATATATATATATATATGCATATATATATATATATGCATATATATATATATATATATATATATATATATATGCATATATATATATATATATATATATATATATATATATATATATATATATATATATGCATATATATATATATATATGCATATATATATATGCATATATATATATATATACATATATATATATATATATATACATATATATATATATGCATATATATATATATATATATATATATATATATATATATATATATATGCATATATATATATGCATATATATATATATATATATATATATATGTATATATATATATATATATATATATATATATATATATGCATATATATATATATATATATATATATATATATGCATATATATATATGCATATATATATATATATATATGCATATATATATATGCATATATATATATATATACATATATATATATATATATATATATACATATATATATATATGCATATATATATATATATATACATATATATATATATATATATGCATATATATATATATATATATACATATATATATATATATATATATACATATATATATATATGCATATATATATATATATATACATATATATATATATATATGCATATATATATATATATATATACATATATATATATATATTGCGCGGTTGGGCTCGTAAGGTGAATTCGGCGTACGGCTGGCAATCAAAACCCCCGTGTTACGAACTTAATCCGTTCAGCGGCTACACTCGTAACTTGAACTACTCGTATGACGGGCAATCCAAACCGTTAACAATGTTAATTAGTGAATGCGTGCAAAAACCTTCGTTAAAAACATCACGACTTTATACACATATCAAAAATGAGTAACATAATCTAATTAAATAACATATACAAAGGAAAAATGACATTTACCTTAGGGGCAACGTGACTTGAGCTGGGTGGAGGCGGAGGGGAGCAGAGACCAACCCGCAGAATTTATTTATTTATTTTCTTAAACGGGAACTTTTCTCAAACTAGAACATATCACCGGCGATTTCCTTCTCTTTAATCCATAATAGAAGAAGCCTCTCCATTTTGTTGTTGATCGAGGTCCGTCCCCCGACAAAGAAAGTCTTGCCCTTAGAAGATTGCCGAGCGGTTACGGCCATACTCACTAGCAAGGTTAACCATGCGTGCGCCTCCTTCGTATTTTTTTTTTTATTATCTCCTGCTTGGTTTCTATTGTCATCATCCTCTTCTTCCTTTACCACCACTAGCAATTTTAGAAGCCATGTCTAACAGATAAAGTTTGCAAAGTCTGAACAACATTCCTTCCTTCCGTTTTTGACTGATTTTCTCTCCTTCCTTCCGTCTCTACCAGCTGTGCCATCAAGCTAGATGAAGGCGTTCGACCAATAGCATATCGGCATCTCCGTGACTGACACCGTGACTGAGACAGTGACTGTGACATTGTAAGAGCAATAGCATATCAGCGTTACCGTGTAATGCGTGAGCAGATGAGTTGGTTGATGTAGCAAAGCGAGTTCAATTGTACGTACACAATGACTGGCAACGTGTGGTGAAATCATTGTTAAAACCATCACGAATTTACACACATATTAAAATTATTACCATAATCTACTATACAGATAAATTAATTAACATGGATAAGCAAAGGATGAATGACATTTTCCTCTGGGGCGACATGACTTGAGCTGAGTGGAGACGGAGGTGAGCAGATACCAACCCGCAGAATTTATTTATTTATTTTCTTAAACAAGAACTTTTCTCAAAATAACATATCACTGACGATTTCCTTCTCTTTAATCATAATAGAAGAAGCCTCTCCATTTTGTTGTCGAGCGAGGTCCGTCCCCCGGCAAGGAAAGTCTTGCCCTTAGAAGATTGCCAAGCGGTTACGTCCATACTCACGAGCAAGGTTAACTATGCGTGTGCCTCCTTAGTATTTTTTTTTTTTTTTTTTTTTTATCTCCTGCTTGGTTTCTATTGTCATCATCCTCTTACTTCTTCCTTTACCGCCACTTGCAATTTTAGAAGCCATGTCTAACAGATAAAGTTTGCAAAGTCTTAACAACATTCATTCCTTCCTTCTGTTTTAGACTGATTTTCTTTCCTTCCTTCCGTCCCGACCAGCTGTGCCATCAAGCTAGATAAAGGCGTTCGGCCAATAGCATATTGGCATTTCTGTGATTGACGTGACGCCGGCCAATAGCATCTCTGTGACTGACTCCGTGACTGACACCGTGACTGAGACAGTGACTGTGACATTGTAAGAGCTATAGCGTTCGACGATGCCGTGATAAGCGTCAACCCCCAAATTAGTTGACGTAGCAAAGCGAAAATAAATGTTCGAACACTGTGGCCGGCATGTCATATTGTTCGTAAGACGGGAGGTTTGTGCGTAAGTGGGGGACAAAAAACTCCGCGGTCCACGCTCGTAAGTTGAACTGTTCGTAAAACAGGGTGTTCGTAAACCGGGGGCCGACTGTATGTGTGTGTGTGTGTATGTATGTATATATATATATATATATATATATATATATATATATATATATATATATATATATATATATATATATACAGTCGGCCCCCGGCTTACGAGCACCCTGATTTACGAACAATTCGCCTTACGAGCGTGGATCAGGGAGATTTTTGTCCTCCGTTTACGAACAAACCTCTCGCCTTACGAGCATGCCGGCCTCTGAGTATGTAGAAATGTTCTCGTTTAATTGCGTCAATAAAATCAACAGTGGCGACATCATCAATCATCAGTAGATACTTGTGGCAGCAACGTGAACGCTATTGCTCTTACAACGTCACACTGACTGTCTCATTCACGGTGTCTAAATATATTACCATTTAAGTGTAGTGTTTGTACAGCTTAAGGGAAAAACAGCTGACATGAAATTAAATGTGCCGATTGCAGGACAAAGAATTGTCATTGGTTTAAATGTGTGGTTTTTTTTAAATTAATTGTCAATACATTCCAACCGTTTAAAAAAAAAGTGCGAATAATTATCAGTCAGTCACGGAGATGCGAATATGCTATTGGTCGATTAAGGTCACCCGGTCTCACTCACGGAGATGCTATTGGCCAGCGTCACACGTCAATCACAGAAATGCCGATATGCTATTGGCCGAACGCCTTTATCTAGCTTGACGGGACAGGATGGAAGGAAGGAGAGAAAATTAGTGAAAAACGGAATGTTGTGAAGACTTTGCAAACTTTATCTGTTAGACATAGCTTCTAAAATTACTAGCAGCGGTAAAGAAATAAATAAGAGGATGATGTTTTAGTATCTGCGTGATTTGCACCCTGACTGAAAGAGTTACTGTAACACTGTAAGGCCAATAGCATATCTGTCGCCGTGTTAACTTTGAGCGTTGGACTCTGCCCCCCTCTGCTTACACCCAGCTCAAGTCTCGTCGTTGCAAAGGTAAAAGCTATTTATCCATTGTATTTATTATATAATGCAAGTGTACAGCAGATTATGTCACTCAATTTTAATATATGAATACAGTGTGTCGTCGGCGCGCGTTGCACGCATTCACGAATTAACATGGGTTTGGATTGCCCGCTATACGAGCAATTCGAGATACGAGCGTAGCCGCTGAACGGATTAAGTTCGTAACCCGGGGGCCCACTGTATATATATATATATATTTTTTTTTTTTTTTATATTTACACTTTAAGCCTTGTACACAACATGATCAGACTTATTTCGCATTCATTCTGTTTTTGAGTTATGTGTTAATAAGTCACCCCCCCCAATGTGGGGATTGAAAATGAGGGGAAAAATATCCAACGTCTACTCTGAGCTATACAGTAAGTAATATGTTAATGCATAATGGAGTTCTCAGTGCTATATTCCATCAGCAGTTAGTAAATCGGAAACAACTATATATATGTAGCATTTTCTTAAGTTCAAAACTGATTTGGACCCAATATACTTATAGGAGACTATGCTGGCTTTCCTGGCTGTGGGTTATTGCGATTGCATAGCACCTACAGACATGACCTGAAGATATATGCATCTGATGAAGGCAGAGTTCAAATGACTGCTGCAGCTTTTGCAAAGGTACTACTAGAAAATTTATGTATGTAATTTATGTAATTTATATATTTATCATGTGTTTTGCAGTATTCTTTTTATTAGGGTTGTGTGATATGGCTGAAAAATATAATATTTTAAATGGGCTAGATAATAAACTACAGTTTTACATGAGTGTCCAATGGAAAAAAAAAAAAAAAATTATATCTCTGGTGGAAAAAATCATTTATCAAGGAATGTACATTGTAGTGTAACGTTTACATCCATGCTCCCCGAGTCGCGGCGTAAATGCGCATTTGCTTTGCATTGAGACCCTTACTTTAATCTTCATGTACTTGTTCGAATACATTACTCTGTTGGCATGGATTCATTTTAGTTGACTCATCATTTTACGGCTCATTCTAATTTTTAGTTGCTTGTTGTTGGAATAACACTAACACGTCATAAACGATCCCTCATTTGCTTGTACACCATGTATCTATCCAATAGTATGTTTAGTAATTTTTTTTGCACAATATTGTCCAAAGTACATAACCTGTTAAAATAATTTGTGTTTCCGTGACCAGGGTTTGCTGGCCTTAGAAGGTGAGCTGACTCCCATTTTAGTGCAGATGGTGAAAAGTGCTAACATGAATGGGTTGCTGGATAGTGACAGCGACTCATTAAGTGGCTGTCAGCACAGGGTCAAAGCCAGACTCCATGAGATTCTGCAAAAGGACAGGGACTTCATTGATGAAGACTATGACAGGGTGAGTTGCTCGGCTGGTGGAGTAACCCCTCCCGCTCACATAATAATAAAAAATAGATAATATGTAGTAAAAAAAAAAAAAAAAGTAATGATTATGTGTGATTCTGTGTGTAACAGCTGGCCCCAACATGTAGTGCATCATTGGTGAATTCTATGAAAATAGTCCAAAACCCAGTAACCACCTGTGACCAGGTTTATGCCCTCATTCAGAGTCTTACCGCACAGATCCGCAAAAGGATGGAAGATCCCAAGTCAGCTGGTGAGTCATTCAGCAATTTCTGATAATTTTATCTCACTCATTCTCATCTTAAAAAAATAAAATAAAATAAAATAAAATATTTTGGAAGGTTGGGTCAGCAATGATAGAAAAATATGTATTATTTTTTCTTTTCTTGAGCATCTTTCCAAGTTCACTTTATTTAAATTAAGTTTCACTGTAATTTTTTGAAGCTTTTTTTCGCAGGTTAATCTCTGGACTGGACTGAAACAAGGGTTCTATTAAACAATAGAACTTTTACGACTTTGAAAAGTGCTTCGTACCTTAAATTTTGGACAATAAGCCACTGCTTTTCTCTTACGCTTTGAACCCTGCACTTAAAAGTCCAGTGTGGTATACAGTATCTGCAGCTTTTTACTAGCCATCAGGGCGCAATTTTAACCAGATTCTATGAAAGCAGCCAATAAAAAAAACCCAAACTCAATACCACCTGTGATTCTTGGGCTCACAACAAAATATTTGCACCCATTGGACATCAGCGTGAATTGTGAATGTATTTACTGCAGAGGGTGAAGTGGAATATGACAGCACCCAATAACTTCTAGTAGGCTTCCAGTAGGTGTTTTAACTTCGGATCCACCGCACTGAACTATTAGCTGCAGTGTTTAAATTGCGAGGAAAAAAAAAGTAGAGGGTTATAGTCCAAAATTTAAGGCAACTAAAATGCCATCATAGTTTTTGTGCATGTATAACAAACATTATTTTTGGTTTGTATATCACTAACAGTATAGTGGTATTCCTTTTAATAGTGGGCTTTAGTGCATACCTTATAACTACCATGTCTTCTTTGCTTACCGTCCTCAGATCTGCAACTTTACCACAGTGAAACACTGGAGCTGATGTTGCAACGCTGGTCCAAACTTGAGAGAGATTTCCGTATGAAAAATGGCCGCTATGACATTAGTAAAATACCTGACATTTACGACTGTGTAAAATATGATGTCATTCATAATGCTACTCTGGGTTTGGAGGACACACTAGAATTGTTCAGACTTTCTCGAGCTTTGGCTGACATCGTGATCCCACAGGTAAGTCAGATGACTCCTTTAACTGCTTTTTGTATCAGAGAAGAAGTGGAAGTTAATATTTGTTTTTGTTGAAGCACTGAGAAGAAAAAGGGAAAAAATGGATTCTGGCACTACCTTAAACCAGTGTTTTTCAGCAGTTTTTTTTTTTGGAGCCAAGGGCCACTATTGTTTTTCTTTGGAAATCTCAATTCTCCCCCCCCCCCCCAAAATGTAACTCTGTAGCCTATATTGACCATATACGGTCATTCTAATCAAATATTTTAACAACAAAAATCAAATGTATTTATTTATTGGCAAAGTGTTAATTACATGATTCAATTCTAATCCAAAGTTTGATCAACAAAAATCTAATTTATTGATTTTATTTATTGATTTTATTTATTGATTAATTTATTATTTATTGACAAAGTGTTTATTACATGATTACGCTGCAACAAACAACTCTCACAGCCCATAACAGCACATTATGTTTCCAAAAATTACTAAATGAAGAAAATAAATGTGAAATTGGATCATTTCCCATGGCGCACCTGACTCTTTCTTGTGAAAAATTATTGTGCTGGGACGCAGTGGTTAAAAAAACAAACAAGAAAAAAAAACACTGCCTTAAACTATACATAATCATCTAAAATCTTTAAATTCACCATAACATTGCAGCCCCAACTTTGGATGCTTCCTTCTGGTGGATATTGTTGTTCTCTGGACAGTCAGAATAAGTTTCAGATCAAGTCAATTTAAAAAGCTAAACTCAAACAATTAATCCTTAACAGCTATCTGAAATTAAGTTGAAGGGCTTTTTTGTCATCCTGTTTTTGGAGATAGCAAAATAAGCAGCAGACAATAGGGCCTTATAGGAGGTTACACAACCCAAGTTCATTGATTAGATTTTTTTTGATGATGAGTGATAAGTCAAACTCCAAAAATCCCTTGAATTTTCTTTTTATCTTGTACATTAATTTAATACCATCAAGCTCCGAAGAGGGTAATCACCTTCATCAAAGTTGGAGCAAGACCCCGGGCATGTCCAGCATTAACAGCAGGACTCCTTCACACTGCCCCTGATTGGCAGTTGCACGTTGACCTGGGAAAACAGCTGAGGTTCCCCAGCACATTGCAGGAACAGCTCTCCTCCGGTCAGACTTGATCCTCCGGTCAGACTTGATCCTTATTTCTGAGGCTTCAAAACAGCTGATATGCTGGAACTTACAGTACCCCGGAGAGACTATATTGCAGAAGCCAATGAAAGGAAACTCGCTGATTACCAAGAGCTGGCGGAAGAGTGCGGGGTCAGGGACTGGAAGACATTCTACGAGCCAATAGAAGTTGGGGGTAGAATCTTCACTGGATGTTCCCTTTGCAAAGCATTAGGGCACTTGAGTATGAGGGGCAGCCAAAAAGAAGGCTATCAAATCTGTTAGCGAAGCTACAGAGAAAGCCATGAGGTGGCTATGGCTCAAAAGGGCAGATCCATGGTTTGCTCCTGGGACACAAGCCGGGGTGTGATCAACCCTGACTGGGTCACCTGGGAGAGAGTGTCTGATGTTGCGAGACCCGAAACACTCAATGACCCCAGGATACATCACTGACGATGTGTGCCAGTGCATCCTAGAGATGTTTCTTCCAAGTATACTTTTTCTTATGACAAACTAGCATTTTAAGGCAACTCCTGAATGTTTTTTTTTTTTTTTTTGTAGGAATATGGCATTAATAAAGCAGAGAAGCTGGACATTGCATATGCTTACTGCCTTCCGCTGGTCAGAAAGATCCAGCTTGACCTTCAGAGGACTCATGAGGATGAATCTGTCAACAAGTTACACCCTCTGTGAGTGTGGGCCAAAATGTTCTTGCAATGTAAAATGATGAGTACAAATCGTAGGCTAACAGCTGAGAATGTTTTTGATTAAATAGTAGATCTTGTTTGCAGATATTCACGCGGAGTGATGTCGCCTGGACGACATGTGAGGACACGTTTATATTTCACCAGTGAAAGTCACGTCCACTCTCTACTGAGTATTTTTCGCTATGGTGGTTTACTTGATGTAAGATGTGAATATCTGATCCTTGTAACATGTGAATCTGATAATATTTATTGTTGCAGTTTGTACTAATACAGATTTTGTGGTGGTGTTTTTTTTTGTTTTTTTGTTTTGTTTTTTAATTGTGATAGGAAGAGAAAGACCAGCAATGGAATCGTGCCATGGATTACTTGAGTGCTGTTTCTGAACTCAACTACATGACTCAGATTGTCATTATGCTTTATGAGGACAACAATAAGGTGACATTTTGTGTTTATTATCATTCATTATTATCCACCTAGATTGGATACTGGCAATCGATGGGCTCTTTCTTATGCGTAGCTTGCGAAAGTAAACAATGCTTAGTGCAGATCGACTACGGATGGCATATCAAGCTACGCATTTAAAATACAGTCAATGCAGTTTGTGCGTTTGGTCAGTTGGGTGACACCGAGTATGTGTTTGGAGCGACAGGACACGAAACGCGATGCAAGACAGTCCATCAGCTTCGAAGTCACACAAACGAAAATATAGTGCGTCCATTCAGATTAAAAGCATACATTTCAAAATGCACTGATTGTACCATGCTGCTATGCTGATGTGTTGTTACACTATATGTCTGTTTTACATGTATCTCTGTTGTAAACACTGCTGTGATTTTCCCAAGGCAATATTTCCCCCTGGGGACAATAAAGTTAATCCTATCTTATATCACCTGTTACTTATGCGCATCTGCAGTTAACTCTTAGCTTCATCGTTAGCACCACTGTCACCTGGATGCACAGTCACTCTTTGTTTTAGAATGGCAAGAAACTGTACTGTACTTAAGATTTAGTAAAGCTCATATTTTTTTTACTGCACATTTTGAAAGTTATCAGAAACATAATCTGTGTATCGTGGTGAGATTGTCTTTATTCATCTTCTTTAAAGGATCTCTCTTCAGAGGAACGCTTCCATGTGGAGCTTCACTTTAGTCCAGGAGTAAAAGGAGTCGAGGAAGAAGAGAATGCACCCACTGGCTTTGGCTTCAGGCCAGCCTCTGCAGAGGTAGCACGACAGGTATAGCGCCATCAAGTCTTCTAACTGTCATACGTGTGGTCATGTGCAGCTAACAACAGCATGGGCTCTTTTTGCTTCTTATTCAGAATGGACAAAAACAGACTGACCCAGGAAGCTTGGAGGATCTCTCGCGCGATGAGACCGACAGAGCTGTTCCGCTTTCCGAGCCAATTACCATACAGAGGAGATCTCCACTTATACGTAATCATAAGACTGGATCTATGGAGGTTTGTTTTTTTACATATTGTTTATTTGTAATAATCACACCTGTGACCTCTATTTCATACTAAAAACCTGACTATATGCTGGTTTGGGTTTTCTAAAATCCCCTTGGTTTCCACAAAATGATGACATGCTAAATGAGTAATGCTAATGTGACACATCTCGAGACAAAATTCTACTTTTTTATTTTTTTGTTTATTATTTTTTATTTTTATTTATTTATTTGTTTTTACATGGTGTTTACTTGTTTTTTTCTGCCCTATTCATAGAATGGCCTAATCCATATTGTGTGCCGTTAGAAGGCGGTTACAAATCGATTGCATGCTTTTTTTTTGGCAACAGGTGTCTTAAGTCTCATCTTTAAGAGTGTGTCTTGTGCTTTTAGCTTTTGGTTTTCACAGTGGAACATTTATATGAGTAAAGGTAGCGTGATATCTTCTTTAAAGTAGTAGGAGTTGGAAGTGTTAGTGAAAGAGGCAAACTTGTGTTACAGTTAAGTAGGCTATCGCAATGATCATTTTGCCAGAAAGCCAGAAACTGCATTTTGTTTTTGTTTTTTTTTTTTGTCTCGCGTGTATGGCAATTACCCATCCTGCTTTACTTTGCTGTTGGGTGACATGGCATTATGTCCTCTAGTGACTGGCTCCAGGTCATTGCCTCGGGTCTTATGTTTCAGATTCTTGGCCGACCTACACGGAGCAATTTGAAATCCAATGACAACTGGCTGCAAGCATCTGGAGTGTTTACCGTTCTTAGCGATGCTTGCTTTACACAGTATATGACACAAACACATACAGTATTTACTCCCCTGAAGTTGCAAGCGTGTCAGTCAGCTCCACCACCGAAAAGAGAATTCATGCATTATAGGTGTGGAATATGTTTTTAACTATTCCACTATGTTTGGATGAAATAAGGTATTATAGAACTATAGTAACAATGTCAACTACCAAGCCAGTGATGCAGCGCAATAGCTGCCTTACCAAACGATAACTGTGCTACCTGTGGTAAATCCCTTGTTTTTTCTGCATGTAGCACAAAGGGTTTTATCTGTGGTATGCTAGGACACATGTGTTTAAGTAGTGTATCTCCCCTGTGGGGGTGAAAAATCATAGTCCTCTCATCGATGAATACTTGTAGTCCACAAAGACAGAACCTTAACCCAAACATGAACACAGCAGTTGAGTTGAGAAGTAAAGGTGCTAACCATCCGTCACACACAAAAACTGCCATGAATTAAAAACATGGTTTTCTTTCATTTTTTTTCAAGATCTTTTTTAACATAATCTCATTTTTACTTTTTGTAATTTTGACCGGAAATATTTTTGTTTTTGTCATTTGACATATTACTTAATAATTTACAGTAGTACATTGTCAGATTTAATTTGCTGCCACTAAGGGTTCTTTGTTACATAGTTATTTTCCTCAGTTTTGTAGTGAACTTTCCTGGCATACCAAAATGTTACTTAAAGCACTGCGCTGTATTTTAGTTCTTTGCACTTCACTGGTTTCCTTAAAAAGCGTATGCCCATCCTACCCAATATGTTAATTATATTTTTCTGTCCATTGAATATTTGTGTTTTATTTTCATTTGAATTTTATTCAATTAATCTACATAAAATAAATGTTATACAGTATGCATATGAAGTATATTAGGATATCTTTCTAATGCGAATATACAATGTTTAATGTATATCACACAGCTCTAATCCCAAAATATCTTTTTACCTCCTCTGCTCAAATTTGAAACTATCTTTGGTGACTACAATGTAATGTTGATTTTCCAAAAGCTGAAAATGCATTTTCCTTCAGGTTCTGTCAGAGACTTCAACCTCGAAAGTAGGGAGTTATCGGCTCTTCTCCTTTTGCTCTCGTCAGTCGCCTGACATCAAACAAAGTGGGTTAGGTAAGTATCACTATTTTTAGATGATGAGGATGATTATGACATAGTGCTTACAGAAGTGGATTAACCACTAATTTCATGTTTAGTTGTTGTTTTCAATTATTGAGAAATATTTGCTTGGGATGACAAATCAAAACAATAGTTTTGAGTCATCGTTTAAAATGATTATTTTGTCTTTGGTAACTATATACACCGAGCAGGTGTCACCCTCCTGTTGGAGAAAATAAAATGTGTCGCCTCCCCTGTTTTCCAACCAAATAGAGGTAAATAGCCATACTAAAATAATCACATTTTACCTATTCATATCACAACAGGTCTAGCTTCAAAATAATCATTTGCTGACTTCCGAATGCTGGTTTTTATATTTTTTCTTCTCTGTGAATCATTTTAATATTTAAGAAATAAAAAAACATATTTTGTTTATTAATGTATTCCTGTTTATTTGTTTATTATGTTTCTTTATACCCCGACTACCTAAAAAACCCAACTTCTGCGATTCTTAAAGCTTACAACAGATGCTGTATCTTTCAAGTTTTTCAAGAGCAATTTTGGCTCAAATGTGCATTTTTAGTTGGCCTGAGCTTGTACTAATGTCAGTCAAACTCGGACCAACAATTTAGATATTAGTAGGTCGCTCCTCGTGAATCTTCAGACATATGCTCTTTTTCAACAATCATGCACGACCATCCATTTACCTTGATTACTATTTTTGATAATGGTGTATTATGAGAACATTAAATGGAGGCTGCCTCGTTGTTTTGCAAAAAGCACGGAGATGGGTGGAGACGTTAGTTCAGGTTGCATGGGTTTCTCTTGGTTCTGTCTGCATGTTCATCTGCCTCTATAGTCCCTTATTGTGTCTTTTCTCTCTTTCTGGCACTCTCTGGATGGTAATTTGAGTAACAGCATGTTATGTGTAGTGGTGACTAACCCCCCCGCCCCCCTCGCAGGCTCTCAATGTGCCGGGCTGTTCAGCACCACTGTCCTAGGTGGGTCCTCTAGTGCCCCTAACCTGCAGGACTACGCACGCGCACACCGCAAAAAATTCTCCACCAGCAGTCTATCCTACAAAGACGGTATGTGTTTGAGACACAGCACTGCAGAAAAACAAAACAAAATTGAGGATATCAACTTTGGCCCAACTATTGAATACAACATTCAGAATTTGGCCCTGTGTAGAGTGTGGCCATGTAAACCCCCTGTATCAGCTTATATGTATGTAAGAAAAAAAAAAAGTAGAAATTCTTCAGCTGTAAGGACCTATAGAGCTTGTTAAGTAAGAGAATGAGTACTATTCATGCCCATACATCAATAATTACATGTTTACATATTAAACTTCATATCCATTTTAGTCACACAAATGTGTTCCCCCCATCATTCTTTTCTCAACACCACTTTGATTAGCGTGTTTCATTTCAGTAGTTCTTATACATGCTACTTCTGGCCCCGTTCAAAACTGCTCAAGAAAAGTAGAACAATAGGTGTGGCAGTTGCACAGCTGCCTCTTCTTTTATGATCATTATTATGACTATACCTGTACTTTCATATTGCGCGCTTTAACTGCATCGCTACTTTTGGTGACTTTCATTTTATAAAAGAATATTCCACTTCTAAATTTAGTAAATAGTTGTTGTACTCCTGTAATGCTATTATTATGTTGTGTGTCAGTGCCCTATCAGTCATATTTTTATTTTCATTGACAGAATTTGCTATGAGTTTTGGGGCCTGCATGTATGGAGGAAAAAATGTTCATCATCTTTGTTCGTAACCTGGCTCTTACACTCCAATGCCATTTTTATTTTTCAACATGATCTTGGCTGCGCTGACTTTTTGTTATATCTTTTCAGTGTTCAGTTAATACTGGCACTTAACTTGAGGATCAGTCCGTATTCACTACTTGCCAGCAAAAATAAATCAATAAATGGTGTTCCATAGGGAAAGCAAAAGCATACATTGATATAGCCATCATCACAATGTGACCTTCTTTATTTTGGCCTGACAGGTAAAAGTATTTCCTTTTTTAATTATCATTGTGATCATATACAGGTTACCGTGTTAAAACTAAGGGTTTGACGATGTGGTTACTGTCCTACCAGGCTTGCCTTGCTAATAGTGAAGTCTGTCATATTGTTCAGTAGGTGTCAGTGTTGTATCATACAAACGTTCTTCATTGCTGCCATTCCTCATAGCACTTGTTCGTCTTTGTCATCCATCTTGTTGCGTCTCATTTTGAAAATTGCTGGACACAATTTGGTCTAGATCCAGTGTAGTGTTGTGTCAGACTTTATTTTTCTATACCAAGAAATGTAGTCAGTATTTTTCGTTGCTCCTTACATGAACTGAGTTCATAGTGACTGCTGTTAAAGTTCATATTTGAGTAATGAAGCAGGATGCATAAAATTAAGGAAGTAGACCTAAAAAAAAAATAGAGAGAAAAAAAGCACTTTTTGTCCCCATGTTAGTATTTTTACTAGCGAGCAGGATATCATATATGATCAACAACTTACTGTGGATCCTAGTAACATTAGTGAATTTTTGTTTCCTCAGAATTGTTGTCTATGCCGGCAGTAAAACGATTTTCTGTGTCGTTTGCAAAGCATCCGACTAATGGTACGTCTGCTTCTTTCAAGTATATTATCACCTCACCATCCTTTTGTCTTGCATGTCTTCAAAGGGTTTATTTCCCCTTTTTTCCTCATGGCCCGCCAGCATTTTAGTTTTTTTTTTTTTTTTTTTTTCCAGATTAAGGATCTACTCATATCGTTGTTCTCACTTTTCTAACATTGGCATTCTCTTTCTAACCAGGGTTCCCACTAATTCATAGATTTGTGCTGTATGACAATTATACATTTAAACACACATACATACACAAGAATTCCATTTTTGTATTTCTTTATACTATATTTAGCATTCTTGAAATGGTTATTTTGCAATAGCAGAAAAACATTCCCTACTGTAAATTGCAATTGCAAAACATACCAGAATTCCCTGACTTATGGAATGGCTTACTTAGTGGACACGATCAATGCTCGGCCACCTATCAAATATATTTTGCGATACCATATGGCCTAGTATGAATAACTTCTAATTTGATCAACCTGATGACCATAAGTTGTTTTAAAGTTAGTGTGGGAGATTTATATGCATCCAACGGTGAAGTAAACTAATGCAATTTTCAAACACGCTCAGTTGCGCACTATGGTGTCAGACACAGACAGAGTATACATTACAGTACAATTCATTATACTTTATTCATAGTAGTTTCAGTGCTCAATAGAGTGAAATCTACAAAACCTGAGTAAATATATTATCAGAAAGACCTTACTTGACAGACACAGACAGAGTATACATTACAGTAGAATTCATTTTACTTTATTCATAGTAGGTTCAGTGCACAATAGAGTGAAATCTACAAAACCTGTGTAAATATATTAACACAGGTTATAGTTACACCAGGCTTCCATGGACATAAACAAAGAAGCCACAGCCAGAGGTGGGCCGTCATCTTAGTTGGGCAAGGCGCTGACAACTGACACAAATGCTGCGCAGTACGTCCCTCATAGCGAAAATCCAACATTTTTCACACTTTTTCTAAACAAACACAATTGCACTCTAACTAGTCAAGTAGCATACAGGACTTCAAGTACATCAATCCAGGCACACAAGCGTTAACAACAGGAAACAACAGAGCTCACACATCAGGCCGTTTGTGACACAAGGAAGCTACAACCGTTGCTCTTTCCAGGCCGGTTTCTCCGAGGTAAATTCTTGTTGTATCGCGACTTGTCTTTGCTAGCGTTTTCTTTGGTGTGTGGAGGGTGACTTCAAATGACCGATTAAGTCATCCTAACTCCTCAACACATCGTTGAGCCCATCGTAATACTGTACTTTCTTGCATGCTGCGTGGGGCGGAATCTTTCCCTCTTAAATTATTCAACTCTTCCTTGTCATTTTTCTTGTATTTAGGATTTGCATACCGTAAAAAAAAAACAAAAACAAAAAAAAAACTTGTTTTTCCCTCTTCTGTTTTTATTTGCAATTGGCACACAAACCAGAAACTCACTCAAGATACAAACGGATGTCTAAAATGCAAATTATGTTTTGCAAATTTTTCCTCCTTCGGATTTCCGTGGCTAAAAAAAAAACATGACAGCTTCCATTCAGCTGCGCTCCCGATATAATATATTTACTGTAGCTATCACTAAACTTACAATGATATAAAAAAATTTATATATAAATTGTGATGTGGTGGAACACATTTGCATGTTATTGAAATTTATAGTAGGTACATAAATCATTAACTTCTATATACTGTACTTCTTAAAGCTCAGTTGCACTGAATTAATTTTATGATGTTGATTAAAGTCATTGATTTTGTCTGAAATCCATTACGATGTTCCAAACATTCACTGTGCCTATCAACTTGTGGCTTCACCTTTTCCTCCTGAGAAAAGCCTGTACTGCATATCTGTTAACATTCCATCCGCACTGCATAGTCTGTGTTTAAAATATACTGTGCACCCTCTCTGATGGCGCAAGAAATTGAAGTCGATTGGGAATTCATTGGGTAATTTTTTCATTAAAACATTCTAACTCTGATTAGTATGTCTTATTGAACTGTAATACACAATCAGTTGAGTTGTAGTATTTTTGGACCTTTTCTTATAGCTTTGTTCTCTTAGAAAGTAAAAATATACTTGCACATGAAAACATTCTTTATGTTTGAATGACAGATTGAAACTCAGCTTTTTATCATCTACGTGAATTGCTGGAAAGTGAATTGTGAATTTGTCTTTGACTAAAGCAATCTGGAGGTTGAATTTGTTTAATTTTGTGATGCTTGTGTGGATAAATTACAATATATTGCATGTTTAGGTGTTTTATGCATGCACCCTTAAGGTGTATTTCCGAAGCTCGGAAGGTAAAATAGGTGTCTAGTTCATCAGGGAAACTGGCATCCAATCATAATTTGGTTACACGACCTTTATTAGCGCAAGCTTTAAAGAGCCTAACGAGACACCATAACGAAAGTTATGTTTGCTCCTCGAGGCCAAACTGTGACGAAGAGTCGTCTTGCATGTCTGGATGCTATTAGCTGTTGTAGGCAACACCATTTCGCGCAGTGTTCCAGTCTATGAACACTGATGGCACAATGGAAGCTGTACAGGTGCCTCAATAACAAGAGGAAAAACAAAGACAAGCACTTCTTTTTTGTGCCTATACCTATTCAGAACCTAAAATCATTGCATGTTGGTTGCATAGGACACTTGGTGAAAACGTACCCATTTCGCAGTAATTTGTGAGGACCATTTTCTTCATGTTACAAAGGCAATTTACAGGTGAAGCAACAAAGCGGCCATGGAAAGAGGTTGGAAACAGAAAAACCAAAGACATATGGAACATAAATGAGGCACAATGTGTACATTTTACTTCCCAAACAGCAATACAAAATCCTCTGATTTCTAGCCTTGTACACTGTAGGAGAGCCTGGCTAAGGCACCTTCATGTGCGCCTGAGAACAACTGCCTCACTTGAGTGTACTAGGCTGGGGTGGACAATTGTCAAATGGGGCCAAATGAAAAACGTCAATGTTTTTCAAGGCCCATGCCAACATATTCACCTCAACTTTTTTCTCCCTATAATTAACGGGATGGTGTGTAAGATTTCAACCGTTTTTCCATTCCGGACAGCAGGATTTGCTGCAAGGGCTGCATACACCATCCGTAGCTTTAACAAATATGGCCGCCTCCGGAGAAGTGCCACCCCCCATGTAACATAATTTAATGATAACTAGACCTACGGTTTGATTATATTTAAAACATAAGGTTGGTCATTAAAAACACATTCATTTGCTAGTTTTGGGAAATTTACAATCATTTAATTTATTCCTTTTTCATGAAAAATGGTCTCAATATTACACAGTGTCCCTTTAAGAAAATGTTTTCATTTAGCTTGGTTTCATAAAAAGACTTTATAGTTACTATGAGGAATGGCCAGGGATTTGGCATGCTGAATGTTGCCCGCCGGACAAACTTTTACTAAAGCTTCCATCTCCCTACTCCACACTCTCCAGCGTTTGCTCCTCGGCATTATGTATACTCATTTAAGATCTGCACTACTCTTTCTTTGGCAAATAATGTCATAATCAAAACATAGAAATACATATTGCTATTTCTGTTGTTCCTGGTGAAGCAAAAACTGTTTTGTTCTTATTGAAACTAGTGTTTTATGCTTTTATTTTTTGTGGAGTGGTAAGAAGACCAATTGTGACATTTTGCTCAGAGCTATGGGTGGGAACCCTGCTATTGTATACATTCCATTTTCCACCCCATTCATCTAAATTATGTGTGTGCGTGTGTGTGTGTGTGTACAGGTTTGTATGCATGTGCATGTCTTCATTGTAACTTATAAAATTTAGCACTTTAGCACTCATTGGGGATTGATTTGATTGAGGTATGTTTTATACCACACTAACACAATTGTTTTGATACTTCTTCTGTTTACAAAAAATTGTGATTGCCCTACTTTCCTACAAAACAAAAGTGCATGTTTTTTTAGAACGAATATATATATATATATTTTTTTAACACTCTTAGTTTACTTAGACAATACTTAGATCAGTCTTTGGACACCAACCAGGGAAGTGATAAAGATTCCCCATCCCATCTCCTTTGTTTGTCTCATTTAGAAAACTTAATGTTGTCTTTGTCTAGAACATTGGTTCTCAATGTTTTAACAGCGATGCACACCCTGTGAAATACGTTTTCAGCCAAGTACCCCGTAATCAGTTCGTCAGTGTCTAATTTATTAAACTTAAGAACCCTTCAAATTTAATTTGTATTGGTCCACAAAAAATAAATAACCTCATGTGTTTCCTCCTTTGGATAATAGAAAAAATCTGTTTTCAAAAAGTAATAACTTTATTAATAATTATTTGTCCACAAATATAATCAACAAAATAGTTATTTTCACAAAAAAATCATTAACCTATTTATTAATAAATATTTGTCCACCAAAAAAAATCAACGTGTCAGACCTTTTCTCAAAAAGAAATAATTCTAAATATTTGTCCACAGAAATATATTGAACATATTGAAATTGTCCTGTTTTTTGATAACAGTAGAGCTCTCTTCACAAAAATAAATCATTAACCTATTAAGAAATATTTGTCCACAAAAAAAAACAACTGTGTCAGTGTCAATAAAAGTGTCAGACCTTTTCTCCAAAAGAAATAATTATAAATATTTGTCCACAGAAAAATATACAACTTAAAGTCTCATCTTTTGGGATCATTGTAGAGATCTGTTCACAAAAATAAATCCTCAACTTTAAAGGTAACGAGAGGTGGCGCTTGACAAGTTGGGTCACGCTATTCTAGTATGGGGGAGAAGCTGGGTTTTTTAACTAATGAAATTAAATAGCCCACTGAACATAAAATGTGTTTTATTAACATTTTCCTGGAACATTTTATTCAGTAATTATTTTGAAAAGATTTTTGCATGTTATTTAGATTTAAAATCTCGAGTACCCCCCTGGTGTTCCTTCAAGTACCCTCAGAGGTACCCGCACTGTCCTGTGCTTTTAAAATGAGGTAACATTTCTCTCATTCAATGCAGAATTTTTGCATTAATATTGTACAACTGTTACGATAACTGTTTTTCAAACAGGTTCACAGGGTAATATTTGTAAATCGAGGATAATTTGTGTGTTGTGATATGGGACTGAACTTAAGTATCTAAATCCTGTATTATAGTCATCATTGGTGTATACCAGCCCCTGGAGGCCTCCTTATCATGTTGTGATCCTGTTAGTGTCGGTACTAAGTTGATAGGCTGAATCGTGTGCTTCCAAGACAACATGGATACTAAAGATAAAAAATTTTTTTAGCTTACATTTATTGGATTGGCATTTGAAGCTTCTTCTAGTTGTTTGGCTATCAGGGATATCGAGAACGAAACAGTTTTCCCCATATCCAATAGTTCTAATGTCAAACTTGTAATCAAATGGAAAACAGTGGTGAAAAATGGAAGCTTTAACTACACACGTGGACAAAGTTATTGGTTATCTTTTGTTTAGTAAAGGAAATATTCACAGTGGTCAGAGACATTATTTAAACGTGACCAAACTCCTAAAATAAAAAATAAAACATTGTTTTTCAAACATAATCAACTGAATTAAAAAAAAGATAACATCAAGAAACAGGCACAGACAAAAATAATGGTACTCTTAATATTTTGTTGCACAACCTTTTGAGGGAATCACAACAAACAACTGATTGTTATAACTGTCAATGAGACTTGAGCACCTTTTAGCCTTGCTTCAGGTTTGAAAGGTGCCTTTTCCAGACTGCATGTTTCAGCTCCATCCAAGAATTTGCAATATGATTTTGGTCAGGGCTCATCGGAGGCCACTTTGGAATAGTCCAATATTTTCCTCTCAGTTGTCTTGGGGTGTTTTAGCTGTGTTTTTGGGTCATTGTCCAGTCACAAGACCCATGACCTGCGACTGACGCTGGCCGTTACATTTATCTATAGAATCCCTTGATAGTGTTGAGATTTAAAGAGATTTATTGTCATATGCATAGTAATACCACACAATAAAATGCTTATTCTGTTCACTTCCCCGAGCAGACTGCATTCCATAATCAAGCAAATAATAAGGTAGGCACAGATTCGAGACTTTCTGTGCCAGTTGCAGCAAAGCAGCATAGATCATAGCAGAGTTTTCTCCATTCCACAGTAGTGCTTCATTTTTGCCTCTATGAGCCCAAAGCTGATGTCTCATGGCAAAAAGTTCTATTTTTTTTGCCATCTGTTTGGTGGTCATTCTCACTCAAGCGTTGTGGCTTGTCAACATGTTGTTTGGCACATGCCAGTCTGACTTTTTTATGGTTTGTTTTCAACAAGGTGTTCTCCTTGGTCATCGCCATGAAATCCACTTTGCTTCTTCAAGGAATAACCAATGTTACAATCTGACACTTAATGTTTCTTGATCTTGAAGTTAATCTTTCATCTCTCTTTAAGATATTTGTTTGGTTATCATATCATTCTTTGTTTATCATTCATATTGTCCATCTTTTTGTCATCAATTCTGCTCCTGCGGCCATGTGCGCAAAGGTTTGCTACAGTCCCACGATCTTGAATTTCTGAATAATATTAACATGCAACTGTCACAGTAACATCACGCTGAGATAGAGATTGTCTTATACCTTTTAACTTTAACATGCATAGCTTTTTTTTTTTCACTTATCCCCTAAGACAACACTGGCCCATGTTGAGTGTGGCACAAACCATGTCACCAAAAAGCACAGTGACTGCCTGTCTTCCTTTTTATGGGCCGACTGACTGATTCCATGATTTTTAGACACCTGTGATGCTAATTAGTGGGCACACATTGAAGTGACATGTTCCTCTATTCACATTAGTTTCAGTATTTTATAGGTGTATTGTCATTTTTGTGCAGGCCTCTTTCTTGATTGTATTTTTTGATAATTCTTTTACAAGCTCTGATTGGCTGGTTTTGTGGCACAAGCGTGACATATGAGCAGATCTGAGTGCACGCAGAGGACAACTTGAGCGAGCGAGAGCTCAATGTTGAGCAAACACGATGTTGAGCGAGGCAGGGAGGAGTATCGCGAGCGAGAGCGAGATTTTGAGCGAGAGAGTGCTATCGCGAGCGAGCAAAAAGGAATTTTGAGCAAGAAATTTCTTTTCAATAACTTTCAGTTATTGCTCGGTTATATTTTCTCTGCTCAAATTTTTTTTCGCGCGCCCGTAATTGTGGCACAAACATAACGCCATATGTTACGAGATTAATCCGTTCCATGGTTGGGCTCGTAAGGTGAATTCCCTGTAAAGCGGGCAATCCAAACCTATGTTAAATAGCTAATGCGTTTAGAACCCTAGGTAAAAACATCAAAATTGTACATACATATTAAAAATTGGTACCAAAACAGTATAGTAAGTGCTACGTAAATATAATATACATGGATACAATCAAAAAACATCATAAATAAAAAATATAGAAAGGATTTATTTACCTTTGAGTGGCGTTTGTTATGCCCATATTCCCTAGCAAGGTTAGCCTAGGCTAGGCTCGCATCGTATTTCTTGATTATCTCCAGCTTCGTTTCCACATAAATCCTCTTCTTGCTTCTCTCTTTAACATCACCAGCAATCTTCAGACCCATGGCTAACCAACTTGAATTAAACAGTAAAATGCACTATAAATACGGTTTTGTAACCACTCACGATAGAACAAAGCTTTACCATTTTACCATTTTGAAACGAGTGAGGCCGACCAATAGCAGACCAGCATCTCAGTGAGAAGATGCCGACCAATAGCAGTCCAGCATTGTAGTGACGCGTTGCATGGAGGCATTGACGGCAACAGAAAATAAGTGCAGTTGCCTAAATACGCCTGCAGATGTAGACAAAACAACACTAATACAGCCAACCCACTTGGGGTCATGACAGTTGGTTTTCTCGCAAAGTGGGGAAAATACTTTAAAGAGAGGATGAAAAAACTTTTAAAAAATGAAAAAAAACGGAAGCCAGGGACACTGTAACCCGGGAGTCCACTGTACATGTACAGAATTAAATAACATAAATAAATGACATGCTACTTATTGCCACAATGCCTCGTGAGGTTAGCCTAGCCTTAGTGTTTCTTGTTTATCTCCAGCTTCGTTTCCGTACTAATCAGCTTCTTACTTCTCCCATTAATATCACTAGCAATCTCGGCACCGGAGGCTAACCAAGCAAAGTTTGAATTAAGCACTAAAATGCACCATAAATATATTATTGTAAGCACTCGCACGCGATCAAGTCATTAACATATTGGCATTTTAGTGACACCGTGACGCCGACTAAGACCAGCATCTTAGTGATGCCGACCAATAGCAGATCAGCATTTAGTGACATATGCATGTAGTGACGAATAAGCTATAATGACATGGACCCTTTATTGAAGGTTACCAACAGTACTGTCCACTTTATTCTTCATGAATCGGTTGTATTTTTGTATCTGTTTACTTAAGTAATAGCAAGTCAGTATGCTTTCACCCCAATAATGACCAGAGGTTACCATCAAGTGGAGTCTAAAAATACAGTACAACTGGTTCATGAATCATCTCGATGCTTCATTTTCCTATCACTAAAAAGTTATCTACGTCAAAATGTATGATATGAAAAAAAAACTGGCTTCCCAGTTTGAGATCTGTAGATGGATGACAAACAAGCAATTACTCCAGTTGCTCTGAAGGCAAGTCAATTTACACAAGTCTTTTACATTCACTTGTTGACATTTGTAACTGGTTTGCATGCTCTTCCTGTGCCTGTGTGGATTTTCGCCAGGTACTACAGGGTTTTCACAACTACTGAAAACATGTATGCACAGTTCATTGAAGGCCGTAAAATTTCCATAGTTGATTGTGAATACAGTTAAGTAGTTGTTTTATGTTCCCTGACTGGCTACAGTGTACACTGCCCAACACCATAAGTCAGCTGGTATCGTCTCCAGTGACCCATGACCCTTTTAACAACAAGAGCATACATCTATCCATTATAGATGTATGCTCCTTTAAAAAAAAGATTGACAGGTGTGTGAAGTTGACATGTAAACATTTAACGGGATTGCAAGATAATTTTTCTTTACTGTGTTGTTTTATGTGCCACGACTATTCTAAATACAACAACGTGATCAATATGGACTTCGTGGAATATGAGTTAAGTGGCAAAACCCATCTGTTTTTACCCATCTCAAGAGGCCAATTCACATACATGTTGCTTGAGTGAAAGTGACATCACAGTCCCTTAGGGCTTTCTGGGTTAGTCAGGTGATCATCACAAGGCAGTGATGTCCCTTTCACTCAACAGAAAGTGGCAAAATGACCACCCCCTCCAAGATGAATAAAACTGGTTGGACTTTGCTGCTTAATTCAGATTCTTTAATTGCAATATTATATTGTTGCTAAGACAATGTTTCATTTGTCTTCCCCTTTGAAGCATCACCCTTAGCCAGTGTTAAGCCAGTGTTGTGAACATAAAATTACATTAATGCTTGTGTTTTTGAGGTGAGTGACCTTTAAGTAATTACTGGTTCTCTGATATAATGGCAAGGAAACAAACAAAATGTGCTTGTCGTGCTACTTCTTTGATATACCCACTTGCGCTGCGGTATCACACGACAATGCTGCTGCCCATGTTAGTTGTATTTCCACACAATTTGAGCAACACCAAAATAAAATAATGGTACAGTACATTAGTGGTTCTGTCTCTGGATGTCATCCTATAGCTCTCCCTTCAGACAAACCTTAAATGTCATTAATTTATTTCGCCCTCATCTATTTTTGTTCCTTCTCTGTCTGTCAAGTTTGTCATCTATCATTCCATGTCTTTTGTCCTGTTCACCCTTCTCTTCTGCTGTGTCCATCCTCGCTCTCCCTGTTCTTCCCCAGAACCATTGGAGGAGCATGAAGTGGCCCAGTTGTTTAGGCGGTTCTCCACAGAACTCAATCTTGGCTGCCAATTCTCTCTCGACGGTGCACTCACCCACCATCTTCACCAGTGCTCCTACCACCTCCGCCTCTTCCGAAACTGGCTTATCTCTGGCCAGGACCCTATAGAGTACCTTCATGGTTAGCCCCTGGTCTGCTCGATATGCCCAATCTCATGCCTTGTCCAGCCACTGCACATGGTGTAATCTTGGACTGTGCTTGGCTTGTGGTGGACTTGTGTTTTGCCACTTGATTTTAATGCATGCTTGCTTGTTTCTGTGGCTCTGCAGACTGCAAGCTGGCTTGGTGCACATAAAGCTACCTCTCTACTTCCCCACCTAGGGCGAATCGCCTGCCACTACTAATATTAGATACAAAAACCATTAACTCATTCACAACTGCCAGCCCAGAAAAGAAATGGAGTGATCTTTGACTTCTATTGCAGTCACTAGCAGTGAATGAGTTAAGCTTGCAGAGAAATGTTTTGTTTTTGTGTTTTTTTTTGGAGCCGCACCATCTGCTTATTGAATTTTCACGTAGAAAATAACAATGACTAATGAAATTAAATGAAATTTTGCCGCTCAAGGGACTGAACCGAATCCAAGCCAATCCTGACAGTTTTCAAAATAAAAGGTTTTTCAAAATCAAATAGCTTTCTGACGGACAGTGCATAAAATGGAAATACTCTAGTTCATTTAGGGTTTGGCTCGTGTGGCCAGGTACCAGTTGATCTACGGACTGGCCCCGGACCGGCGATTGCAGACCTCTGCTCCACACCATACCTATTCATGCCACGGATGCCAGGCACAGTCTGTAAAACAGCCGTCAAAAACTCCATTACAATGGTAAATGGAAGACAGCTCAACAGACGACCTTGCCTCGTGGAACGATGGAGATAAAAATAGTCAGATGATTTCCATAGGCTGCCCCAACTGCACCCTATGGAGATGCGTAGAACAACCGACCTCATGACAAGTTTTTTTCCCAAATCCAAATTTCCCCGTAGAAATGTAAATAATCCCACTCGACTCTGTCGAACGCTTTCCCCGCATCTAAACATATCAAGGCTTCTGATGAAACGGATGCTGAGGAATTATAAATCGAATTAAGAGATTATAAAAAGTGTACCTAGACGAACCCAGTTTAATCCAAGGGTGCGATCAGAGGTAAGACTGTTTCTTTTGGCTTGCCCAATAATTTGGACAACAGCTTGAAATCATCAGTCAACAAACTAATAGGGCGATATGAGTTACATAACTTAGGGTAATTCCCCTTCTTCAAGAGCAATGAGTTCAAAGCTTGATTCAAAGTTTTAGGGGGTGCACCTAAATCAAAAGACTCAGTGAGCATGTCTAATAAGTGTGGAGCCAGCTGTTTAAAAACTGATCAGAAAACCATTTGGCCCTGGACTTATGCCACTGTGCTGGGATCTTGCTGGAGCATCTAATTCAACAATACTAATCGGCCGCTCCAAATCCTTGGTTGTATTTTGGTCTACAGTTAACTCTTTTCGTGCCAAGCTCTATCGTAAAAGGAAACCCTGAGACGGCCAGTATATTTAGCATTTTCACTCATCTTTCAAGGCCAACAGAATATTGTGTGCTATGTCTATGTAAATAATGGGTGGTATTATATGAAAGATTGACTTCCATTCCTTATTTTGAGTTGCATGCAGGCAGTAGCTATTTTGTATGTGTGGCAACACTGCCATCCAATGGTCACAGTTATCACTGCAGTGTTCAATTGGTTTATATTAGATAAGCATTAATCCAGGGTGTCAGCTACCCTCCATTAAAAAAAACATATTTGAGGAGAATTGTATTATTTATTATTGTTATTACTATTTTAGACGACAAGAATTCTCGTCCATGGCATTGAAAGAGTTAACATGTGAATCTTATCGAAGAAAGAGTTCAGAACAGTCAGCATTAGAGATCTCCGAGGAGTGCAATTGTCTATAGAATTCCATTAATACCTATTGATTTCCAGTGTGTTCCATGTCACCCCAGAACCAGTCTTAATTTGGGATCTCTCTTGAGATGCAAATATTTGACGTAGCTGATGAGCTAACAATTTACTAAGATCAAACCATGTGCAAAAATGAAGTATCTCAAGAACAAGAACCCGGGCACTACTGTAAAAACATGGAGGAGGTTTTGTTATGTTCTGTGCATGGTTTGCTGCATCTGGGGCGGGGTGTTTTGAACCATTACTGTGGTGTATTTTGCGCTGTAATGTTAACCGTAATTTTGTCAGGCAATGCGCGGTGGGTAATCCCGGCTCTGGGTTGTGTGGTACCGCCTTTTGTTATGACTACCTGCTATGCTAATAAAGAGTTAACTGTTTTGCTAAGTAACAAAGAAGAGGGAACAATATAACAAGTGCAGGGTACAATGAAATCTTAGTCTATCAAGGTATTTTAGAAAGCAATATGCTACCCATTATCAGAAAGTCTCAGTTACAGGACGTAGGTCTTACAACAGGATAATGACCCCACACAACTAAAAAACATCCAAAACTAGTGAAGAGCAAAATATTGAACAATTCTGAACTGGCCTTTTATGAGCCCTGGCCTCAATGCTATTGAACGTGTGGAAGGAGCTGAAACATGCAACTTACTATTACTATTTTTTTTCTAGGCTTGTTGCTTGAGGTTTATCTTTTAATATAACTCTGTTGAACCACAAAAAAGCAGTTTCTGATTACTATGTAATAGTTTTCATTACCTCGTTTAAATTTATTATACTTATTAGTTTTCCTTTGTCAGGTTCAAGATATTTTATGGACTACTTTATGCTTTTCTTGGCCACGTCTTTCATCTGTGTATGTACAATATATCACTGGCATTGGGCCGAAACCTCATAAGTCATATTATGTTTCTTGTTTTGTTTTTTTTGTAGTTGTTGTTTTGTTTTGTTTTGTTTTTTCTCCAAACATTTAAACTATTTGTGGGTCCACAGTTTTGTGTGGGTTATATGTTTACAATTTAGCAATCTAAAGTGTCGAAAGTGGCTTGCTCTCCGAGATGATGCAACGGAAGTGATTGAACAAACATGCACTTTTGGGCTGTCCTTAAAAGTGACTATTTTGGAGGTACTGTGTAAGATTTCGGCCCGACTCTACAATATGTGCCTAGAAATAAACATTCAGTACATATTTATGCTTGTATTTCTATGGCTCTGTTCTCAAATACTCAGGATTGTCAAAATTAGGAAGATGCATTGTTGCTTTTATTCTAAGCAATTCTCTCCGATGTACCAGGAATGTCACCTAGAGTAAAGCTAACGCAGCGGGTTTCATCATCAGCAAATGGGCAATATTTTTCCTCCACGGCAGGCATTAACCACAGACATTTTTCCCCCCCATTAGGCTGATCCAGCTGCTCAATAATAAACAAACATTAAGCAAAGAGACGTAGTAGTATTGTTGATACCGTTTTCGTTTCTTGCTAAAACAAATTCCAGGGAATATTTCAGTGCCTTGCCAGTTTTGATCAAGGCCACACCCCTCTCAGAAATTACATCATGATTTGAATGAAACTTTTTCATTTATAAGTGAATGAAACAGACAATTCCTTATACCGTACGTAAATAAGCCGATCTGATTGTTTTCTCAGTTACTCTACCATTTTGTGTTTTTCAGTCATTTTAGGAGATTGTAGACGATGAAGATGAGTTGGAGCTTGATGCTTTGTTACTGAGCAGCTCTGGTGGCGTGTGGCTTTGTTGTCCACTAACAGCAGTTTAAATGACTGATAACAAGCGTCGGACCTGATGTTGCAGCTGCTTAGTGCTGCCAGAGGCAAGCGTGTGTGGGGCAGACTAATAAGGCTGTTACAAGCTAGATTCAGAATGTGCTTTAGCTTCTGACTTGTAGACTTGTTCTTTGATATGGGCCAATGTCATGTTGGCACGAGCACGGCTTTTGAAACCTAGCTGTGTCGAGAGGGAAGTCTGGTAACAGTACACAACGCTCAGGTGTGTTGTGTAGACCGAGATACATTGAGTAGTATTTAATGGGAAGTATTCAGCTGCTGCCTCATGTCTCAGCTGGTGCGCTTCAGTCTAGCCGCTCATCTACAGTAGAACTGATGATGTCTGTCTGTCTGTATCATCTCTCTTCTGTACCGCAGGCTTTGAAGGATGCTCCATGGTACCCTCAATCTATCCTCTGGAAACACTACACAACTCATTGTCACTCAAACAAGTCAACGAATTCCTGACAAGCGTGTGTGAAAGTGCCGGAGATCCACATACAAGGACCACCAGAGGTTAGCCGCTTCTAGCTTAAATCTGGCCTGACTGGAAATATTTGGAATAGTTGTCACCTCGTCGTCTTTGGCCTTTTGTCCCTGCAGCGCTGTCAGCCATGTTTGGGGCGCACAACCATCCGCTGGGGGATGCTTCGTACATGCCCCACAGAGTCCTCTCCTCATCCATGTCGCTCAGATCTCGTTCAGACAAACCTCCGTGGTGTAAGTAATGAGCGTTGCTTGATGTTATTAGTTCAATATTTTGAATACATATCCGCGTTCAATATCTTCATTCAAAGTTTCAATTTAAGATGTCCGAATCCTTCCTATAAATCACGCTATTTCATAATCCATGGCTTCTCAACAACCATTTTTTCCTCAAACATCGTTGACATGTTTTCTGGGTCTTGCGCTAATCCTTGCTTTTTTTCTCTCTGACGCCAACAGACAGCAGCGGTCCATCCAGTACCGTATCCAGCGCCGGGCCATCTTCTCCCACTACGGCCGACACCTCCCCGCGGTTCAGTTTCAGTGATAAGATCTCGCTCACTCCTCAGAGTAGTGAAGAAACCCATTCTTCTCAAAATCTCACTTCCCAGCCAGCGCCTCCACTCGCCTCGCAAGTGTTCGACCCAAATTTCTCCGCTGTTGCAAGCCTCTCCAAAGTACCACAGACTCCAAATAACTCACCAGAGCATGATAGCGAGCAATGCAACGTTACTGATCAACAGTTGGAACTTTGTGAACACCCGCGGGAAGGCCAAGAGGCGTGCTCAGCTGGGGACCTTTCCAGTAGCGTTCTTGACGCAGGTTTGAGGCCGCCCTGCTCCCCGCTAGCTGAGCTCTCTCTCGGTCGGATGGAAGGATTCTGTCTCCCGAACTCGCTGCCTGTGCTGCTGGAGCTCCGAGAGAGCAGCAGCGAGGCGGGTTCCAGCTCCCAGACGCCAATGTCTCCCGAAGGACACGACGAGTTCTTCGACACGCAGGAGTCAGTGGACTTGTGGATGGACGGTACCGAGAGTCCCCCGGAATCCGAGACACCACTTGTGGTCAAGGCTGACGATCCCCCAACAGAATCATGAGCGAGAAACTACCACAGGTCAAATTTTCGGCAGGTACAACTAGGTGTGACTTCAGTGTTTTGTTGTCAATGCTCTTCATTACCTATCATGACATGAGCGTTATCTAACAAACTACTGGTTCGGTGTATCCGAGGTAACCTGACAAATGCGACAATGTGATCCCTGGTATCTCAATGTCCCGCTAACCTTTTCAGTACGTCGGTGGTTGGGAAATAGTTTTATACGGTGTACAAGCACTGACAGTACGACAACTTTTCCCTTTGCGCTTATATAATGTGTCAGTACCTCGATTTGGGAGAAATTAATTGCGTTCATATGTCCGAGTTCCGCTGTATTTGATTGTGTGTCTTGATTTTCAGTCATCACTGTACGCTTTATCCCAAACGGTATGGCAAAGATAGCGAAGAAATAAGTCTAGCCAAATCAGGTTGCAGTTGAGGTCATCATACGTGCTAACGCAACAAAAGTGTCATTTGCTCCTCATCAAACGCCCATCTGACCTGGCTCTTGCCGCGTTGACAAGATTTGTTTTGATCAAGTGGAGGTGTTTGTACTGCTTTCAGGATTTAGAAAAGAAATATTTATTTTGATAAGTCATTTTGTGGAGAAGGGTATTTTCAACTTAGGGCAACTTGAAAAAGAATGCTATTGTCAAAGTTGACATTTTACATGCGAAGGTGCTTTTATTGTGGCAAGCTGTCATGTAGCAGGCATGTGAGGGAGTCGAGACTGAGTGTGCACATGCTCTAAAGTTCTTAAGGTAGACGATTAAGCTAATGTGTAAGTTTTATTTAGGATCCTTGAACTGCAAGACGGCCCAAGTGAGTGGCTGAAACGACAATCATCTTGTCTGTGTACTGGGAAAATAATGGCACTGTTTATTGTGTTGTTGTGATACTTTTTGCTTCAGTCCAGGTGGTTGCTTTTTTCCATTAATACATCGTGTTCATGTTCTGCCATCTCCCTTGTACATGGGTCAAGACAAAAAAATAAATAAATGAATGATGCCAAAAGGAATTATCTCCAGCAGACAAAATCATTTCAATATTATTGACTGACGTGATCTTGTAATAAACATGAATAAACGATTCCCCTGACTGACAAGGAATAAACTTAAAGTCGTACAACAACTTGATGCAGATGTTTTAATTTTTAAAGGGATAGCGTGTAAGATTTTGGCCGTTTTTCATTTCGTACTGCAGGAACTGTAACAAACATGGCCGCATCTGGAGAAGGGCCACCCCCCATGTAATTTGATTTATTGATATCTAAACCTATGATTACATTTAAAACATACTGGTGGTCATTAAGAACACATTCATTTGCAAGTTTTATGAAATTTCAAAACAATGTATTCCTTTTTAATGAAAAATGGACAAAATCTTGCATTAACATGAGCGAGATCATGATGGTTATGAAAAAAATCAATATTTGTGCTGCAATAGAGGTTTTATCATATATATATATATATATATATATATATATATATATATATATATATATATATATATATATATATATATATATATATATATATATATATATATATATTCATAGACACACTCATATGGTGACATGCTAAAGAACATTTCCAGCGGGGGAGTGGTAAAAAAAAAA